>NW_024081399.1:612101-950632 GCF_003009895.1 Hyaena hyaena
GAATGAGTTCTAAAGAACACAATTTGATAACTGACCCATTCAGCATAACTATAATATCACTGTAATAAGTAAACAAAAATCAAAGCATTTTTATTACTGCTCAGGTACCTCCACAGAGCCCCATAAGCAAGGCTCAGCTGCAAGCTGACCTAAGATTTGGTGAAAGGCTCTGTTTCTTAACACCTCGCTACTTTGTGGGGGGCTGCAAAGAGGCAGCTCCACTTCCCCAATTCTGGGGAGGCATGGGACTTCCCTTAGGGTACACTTTCAGGCTATACAACCCACTGGGTATCGTATGGAGACAGCCCCTCCATGACAGACTCACTGCTCGTGGATCAGTCACCTTGTCCCTCGGGCTGTCATTCTGTGGGATCAGTAACATGGAGGGCTAACACCAGGCTAACCTTCTGATCCTGCTTTTGCTGTACTTGGAAGTAACAGACTGTCCCCATTTCGCTCATTGTCTACTAACCAATGGAACACACCGCAGATTAGCCAAACCTAGCAGCTCTTGCAGCCTCAAGCCTGCATCATTGCTTGGTGAAAAGGATCTACAAATGTAGGGGTGCCTGGGGGGCTTAGCTGGTTAGCGAACCACTTCGGCTCAGGTCATGATCTCCCTGTTGGTGGGTTCGAACCCCGAGTCAGGCTCTGTGCTGACAGCTCAGAGCCTGGAGCCTGCTTCAGATTCTGTGTCTCCCTCCCTCTCCGCTCCTCCCCAGTTTGCGCGCTCTCTCTCTCAAAAATAAATAAACAGTAAAAAATTTTAAAAAGAAATAAACATTTTTTTTAAGTATTTACGAAAGCGCATGGGGGCGGGGTAGGGTAGGGCTGGTGTACATAGAGTGCACAAACTTCCCACATTCTGTTGGAACGCTGAAAGCTTTCTTCCTGAAACTGGAAACATGATGAGCGATGCCCGCTTTTACCACTTCTTTTCAATAGTGCACCAGGGCACGGAGCACAGAGAGTGCTCGGTGTAGTAAAATTACATCCAGAGGTCAAAGAAGAGTACATATGAAGCCGTGAACATCGGCAGCCTGTTTCCCTCCCAGGCATCCCACTCAAACAGCTTTTGATGTGACCTGTCTGCTTGGTCACCCGATGGAAACTTCCAGCCCTACTCAAAAGCCACCATGAAGGGGTTCCTAACAAACATTAAAAAAAAAAAAAAATGCCCGGAATGACTGTAATGCATCACATATGTAAAAATCATAACTTATCCCCTAAAGCAATGGTCACCATTGGTAGGTAGTCAGTAAGGTAACACCCCCTTATTCTTAGAACTGGCAAGTACACGGAACTATTCAAGCATTTATCTGAACTCTCCTGTGTGGACTGCATTTCAACATCCTCAAGTAGCTAACAAGAAGATCCTTTTTTAAAGCAAATTTCCAGCAAATATATACAGAAGGGATGAGAAAATTAGGAAAAACATCACCATTTTGCAACCCTCAACAAAACAATGGGTCTAGGCAACAGTCTTTGGCAGCTGCCAAAACCATTTAGTGAATGATTGATGATGAAATTGCTTTTAAAACCACAAAAATAACTTCTCTAGCCCAGCCTCACAAATACCTATTATTATGCTTTTATAACTGTATTATCAACACTGGGAAAGGATAGCAGAAGAAAGGAAAATTACAGTTTTATCTTGTATTCTAGAGTGCTGACATTTCCATGTAAGATACAAATATATTTGCAGCGCTTGGGTGGCTCAGTCTCCTGGGCGTCCAATGTCGGCTCAGGTCATGATCTTGCTGTCCGGGAATTTGATCCCCACGTGGGGCTCTGTGCTGACAGCTTCGGATTCTCTGTCTCCCTCTCTCTCTGCCCCTCCCCCACTTTTGCTCTGTCTCTCTCTCTCTCTTTCTCAAAAATAAACAAACATTAAAAAAAAAATTTTAAAGATACAAATATCTTCACTGGAGAGTTCTGGAAAGACTATTTATACCAAAGGAGTGCCTCTGTTCTAGACCCGATCTGAATTACTTCCTGACTGAAACGCACTCCAATATAAATAAACTATTTGAAATGAACTGTTTAGGAAGGATTCTCAAGAGAGTAACCTTGGACCCTGGACTGTTAAACATCAATGGTGCTGTTTGAGACACCTGAGTCTCTGGGACTGATCCCTGGATCCCCATTTGGGACAGGGGGACAGCACAGCTGAGCACTAACAGACTCAACAACAGAGCCACACTACGGCAAGGGAAGATGAGTCAGGACCTACTTGAGTGGAAAATAGGAACCAGTCTCTGCAGAAGGACTGGCAGAACGGGAACTACATTCCACTGAGGCTGTGTCCTGTGCTGCTCGTTCTCCCACGTCCGGTACTGCTACCAAAATGGCGCTCATTTCTTTTGAAGTCAGGAGATAAGAGGAAAGATGATGGTGTTTGCAACCCACTGCCTAGGAAATCGGAGACTGTAATACATTTAACTACTTGGCTTTGCATAAAAGGAAAGTCGATTGAATTTTCCAGCCATTTGCCTCGATCAGAACACAGCCTCCGGCATGAGATCATACCAGGGCATGTGCAGAATAAAACAAAATCACAGAAGTTCACCTAGGAAGCTCAAATGTTCTGCTGAGAATTTAGACAAAAGTGCAATTTCCATCTGAATTCAAAGGTTTTCATTAGAAGGTGAAAAGAAAGCCCAGGAGAGTTTATTTTTAATCCAACTAGAAGCATTAATGACTAAACATCAGGGAGAAAGCGAGACAGCAGGAATGAGCAAGAGAATAATGAGAACCGGTGATGAACCTGAGACTGTTCTCCCTGGTCTGCCCTGCACCATAGAAATCACTGACATTCCATGATCTGTTCCTCCTGAAGCTTCCAGCTTCATCACCATTTTGAATATTCTTCTCTGGAGATTCTCTGCTGTGTCTTTCCGCAAAAGGTACTACGAACTCGTCAAAGTGGTCCAGATTTTGGCTAAAGAACACAGAGAAGTCTAGAGTCATGACTTCTGATGATGGGAAATACTTCAGGACATTAGAGGACAAAGCTCAGGGCAGTGGGGAAAATCAACCATCGTACTAGGAGCTGTGCGTGGTACAAGGCTCAGATCCATACAAGGAACCATACAAATAATAATAACGTAAGATCATGATGAGTGCTACAAAGAAAATAAAACAGAATAATAATGTGACAGAACATCCTTGGATGGTCCTGAAACGCCACTCTGAGAGCATGACATTGGGATGACACCTGAATGACAAGAAAGCAAGCAAGCACTTATATGTAGAAGTGTTTCCTGGGCTGATAGAAGAGCTAATGCAAAGGTCCTGAGAATGAATGGGCCAGACATGCCCAGGGACAAAATGATGGAACAAGGCAGGAGATGAGGCCAGAAAGATGGACAAGGGTCAGATCACATGGTGCCCGACTGGGAATGGTGATAAGCTCAAATATCTCATTGCAGTGGTAAGGTATTGCAGGCACTTGAGCAGGAAAATTGCACGATCTGATTTATGTTTTTAAATGATAATTGTGATGATTGTATTGACTATATCTTAGTGAGTTGTGAAAGCAGGGAGATCTGTGACAAGTACCCTGCAGAAGTCCAGGCAAGAGATGTTGGTGGCTCAACTCAGGTGGAAGCAGAATGAGTCGGGTAAAGAGTTCAAATTCAGGATGTATTTTGGACGTAGAGTCAACAGGGAGTTAGTGCTGGAGTAAGGGAAAATAAAATCTAGGTAAAGGAAAGAAATCTAGGATGAGTCTTAGTTATAGACACAAGTAGCTGGGTGAATGGTGGTGCCAGTAACTGATGGGGAGAGAGGAGGAGGAACAGATATGAGGGAGAAAGATGTGAATCAAGAACTCTCCTTTGGGGGTCACCTGGGTGGCTCAGTTGGTTAAGCATCCGACTTTAGCTCAGGTCATGATCTCACGGTTTGTGGGTTCGAGCTCCGCGTTGGGCTCTGTGCTCACAGCTCAGAGTCTGGAGCCTGCTTTGGATTCTGTATCTCCCTCTCTCTCTGCTCCTTTCCTGCTCTCTCTCTCTGTTTCTCAAAAATAAATAAATGTTGAAAAAAAGTTTTAAAGAACTGTCTCTTGGAAATGCTGAATTTGAAATTCTACTGGAGATATTGTGAAGGCTGGATAGAGTTTCACGGGCAAGGTACAAACTAGAGACCTAACTGGAAGTAATCAGCCTATGATTGATCATGAAAACCGCGGAAGTATTTGAGGATACCGTGCACACCTTGGGAAAGTCAATGTCCCTCGCTGACCACCAGTATCCTCATCTATAAAAGGGAGTTGATGCCCATTCGAGTTTGTTCCATACTGAGTTGTTGTAAAGATGGAAGAAAACCGACGTACCTAGAATCGTTAAACTATTTTTTGTATCTGTACTACTGTGCGTAGGTTAAGTAGATCTGTGTTTAACTCAGATTTCCTGAGTTCTTCATATGACACCCCTCTGTTAAAACAGATCCCCTCCTCCATTTTGTACTAGCATCATTGATTTCTTTCATCAAACCGCCTCTCCTCTGTCTTCAGCCTCCATCTCAGGCGAGATCCGGCTGTCTCTCCTTTCCCACATGCCGCATGCTGCCAGGAGGCACTGTCGTGTTTCTTGTCTATGATCCCCCTACTCTGGCTGCAGAATGGACCACATTTCAAAGAGACAACTGGTCTACAGTAGGCTCAGCCACAGTCTGGCAAAGCACCAATAACCTACGGGAGCTGGGCAGATAGCCAAACCATTCTAGACTGTAATGCTTATTTAATCTTCGCATAACAATTTTGCGAGGCACAGGTATGAATTAGTATTATCCTCCAATACAACATAAGGCACAGGGGTCACAGAAGAGTAATCGCGGTAAAAAAGGGGGTAAGAGCCAGATTAGAGAGACTGAACATATAGGAAAGGGAAGGAAACCTAGCTCTGAAGGTGGCGAAGCAAGGCAAGGGATTCCAAACGAAGTAAGAGCTTGGTTAAAATCGCTAGGATGGATGGTCAAAAGTCAGACTGTAATGAAGCTAGCAGTATGGGTACAGAGGCCCTTCTAGTACCCTCTCTAGGGCCAGACTGGTCTGATCCTGGAGTGCTGCTGAGCCTGTTTGTGGGAGGTTGTAGCGGAACTAGAGAGAGTGAAGGAGAGGAAAACACAGAATTAGTCTTATGGCAGAGAACCAACCCTAAAGGGAACCCTTCCCTGGAAATAAGAGAAGCACTTTGAAAGACAGAATTGGGTAGGCTGCATAGATCAGCTGAAAGATTATTGTAGGAATTTACTTATCAGTCAGTCACACAAGGAGGCCAGACCATAGCAGGAGCATCGGAATCACCGGGAAAAAATATTCTTCAAATGTATATATGCAGTATCTCCCTGAAGACACAGAATTAGTAGGTCTTGGGGGTTGGTACCCAAGAATCTGTATTTTAAAACTTTTTTGAAGTTGTATTTCAACTTCAGAGAAGCAGAGAGAGAGAGGGAGAGACAAAATCTGAAGCAGACTCCAGGCTCTGAGCTGTCAGCACAGAGCCTGATGCAGGACTTGAACTCACAGGCCGTGAGATCATGACCTGAGCTGAAGTCAGATGTTTAACAGATTGAGCCCCCCGGTGGCCCCAAGAATCTATATTTTTAAAATTTTTTTAACGTTTATTTATTTTTGAGAGACAGAGAGACACAGCATGTGGGCAGGGGAGGGGCAGAGAGACAGAGACAGACAGACAGACAGACAGAGAATCGGAAGCAGGCTCCAGGCTCTGAGCTGTCAGCACAGAGCCGGATGCGGGGCTGGAACCCACAAACCATGAGATCATGACCAAAGCTGAAGTCCGACGCTTACCCGACTGAGCCACCCAGGCAGGCGCCCCAGTTTATCTCAAGCCTAATTGTTTACTAAAGCATTACCTATAACTCCAGAGGGATTATAAAATGAGAACAGAATTAAATGGGCGTTTAACCCATGCTTCCCTCTAGACCTCTGTCAACATCATTAATATAGAGCCATATCCTTGCAGGTGGTTAGGCATAGCCAGCTAGCCTGGGTACATGGCATCTTAAACCCAAGGGACAGACCACGTCTAAGGGGAGTAATGTGCTCACTGGGCCTCAGGGAAATTTTGGAGAAACTGAGTATAATGTGTCAACTTGCCTAGGCTATGGTACATCGTCATCTAATCAAACACCACTGCAGGGGCTCCTGTGCAAGTATTTTGTAGATACGATTAACATCCACAATCGCTTTAAGTAAAGGAGATTATCCTCAACAATGTAAGCGGGCCTCACCCAATCAGGTGAAAAGCCTTACGAACAAAACTGAGGTTTGGCTGAAGAAAAAATTGTACCCGTGTAAGCCAATTCGTAGACAGATAGAGATAGACATATACAGATATATAGAAAATATACATGTACACATATGCTATATGTATCTCCTCTCTATGTAGGATACGTGTACATATGTATGTATATATGACATACATATCTATTGGTTCTGTTTCTCTGGTAGGATCCTGACTTATACACTGATTAAAACATCGATGCCATGAGATAATCGACAGCCCAAAATGAAAACAAAAGGAAACAAACAGCAGGATCAATCCAGGTCTAAAGACAAAGGAGTGTGGAAGGAATGAGTCAGAGATGCAATCCTGAGAATTCAGCGTAGAGACACAGGGAGGGCCCAGGCC
Source organism: Hyaena hyaena (assembly GCF_003009895.1). NCBI lineage: Eukaryota > Metazoa > Chordata > Mammalia > Carnivora > Hyaenidae > Hyaena > Hyaena hyaena. The sequence goes on from NW_024081399.1 coordinate 618,761, forward strand.
TCACAAGGGTCATTCACAGCCAGAGAATGATGGGAAGAAGACAGGGATAGGGTGTTGGAGGAATAAAGCAAAAACCCACCACAGGAGACTGCCCGGGAGTATCAGGTGGGCACCAGACCAATCATCCACACAAGCTTCATGAAGAGTAGCTGACTTTGGCTGCGCTCACACAGGGCAGGAGGGACCCCCTGCTTAATCTCGATGGGTTTGGGGAGGGTCCAAAGACCTACTGGCTCACTCTTTTCTATATGTCCGTGGAAGAGGGGCAGCCTGAAACCTCCTTGTGCATAATGAGAACTTCTAGATTGGGGAAGGACAATCTGTCTCTGTAAAATAAACTCTGGGAGCCAGTCACTCGGGTTTAGGTCGCCGACTAACATGTCAGAGGTTGGAAGTGTACGGAGCTGTTGGTTTACTCTAGATGTAGATATTATCATATATAATAACAACTGCTGACACTTGTTCAGACATTGCTGTGTGAACTTTACACTAACTTATTGAACCACCACAGTAACCTCAGGCGAGAGGTACTATTTTTACTCCCATTTTATAGATGAGAAAACTGAGAGTCAGAAAGCAAGTGGCTTGCTGAAAGTCAACTAATAAGTGGGGGACCAGGATTGGAATCCAGGCATTTTGATCATAAAATCCCTCCCGTTTGCAATTCTACTCCCTCCTCTATTTGATTCTGGCGGTGTGTGTCATTCTGCATTACCACTGATATCTGTCTGCTTTCTGTTACTAACTACAAGCTCTCTGAGGGCAGGGAGCCACGTTTACAGGTGCTATGGTAACCTGCTAGCCCCGCCCCTTCAGTCTCCCAGTCACCCCATTGGCTGGCTTGGCTTTATGAGCTCACAGCATTATAGTGGTGGGTGCTAACCTCATATTAAGTGGCCCTACTTCAGAACCCTGGAGGGAGCAGAACATCTCACTTCAAAGGGTAGAGGAGGAGCAGATAACTGGGCCGCAGTTAAACTTTCTTCTGATAAAAGAATTAAAACATTTAAATAATGGACAAACTCCCTAAGTTATTTTGTTTTTTTCTTTTTGTGGTTTTAGTGCGGTGCCAAATTTTACACGTGGCCAATTCTGGTGAGTAAAACTTAGCTGGAGAATAATAAGCTTAAAAAGTAACGCTAGCCGGGGTGCCTGGGGGGCTCAGTCGGTTAAGCGTCCGACTCTTGATTTCGGCTCCAGTCACGAGCTCAGAGTTCATGAGCTCGAGCCCCGCACCCGGCTCTGCGCTGACTGTGTGAAGCCTGCTCGGGATCGTCTCGCTCCCCTCTCTCTGTGCCCCTCCCCGACTTTCTCGCGCGCTCTCTCTCTCAAAATAAATAAATAAAGCTTTTTTAAAGAAAAGTAACACTAGCCACTGGGGAAGTACAATTCTATCGCAGGGTAATTACATTTTCATGTTACAAGTTTTCAAGGCAAGTAAATAGTTACAAATATTTTGCAGCGCCCATAACACTCAACGGATTGTCCAATGTGTCCAATGAAGACAACGAATATCCATCAAAATACTCAGGTGAGTCTCACAAAATCCTCCTTCCTAACCCTGATCACGTGGACATGGCTGTAATTGTAATCTGATGATTTGCAAGCGTACAGCTTCCTTTCAGGTTATTTGTCTTTTGCTTTGCTTCGCATTGTTTTTGTTTGAATGCCAGTGAAACTTCTGTTGATCTCAAAAGACAGGAATCAACACCCGACAGTCTGTAAAGCCAGAAGGTGAATATTTGTTGGAGATACGCTGTATGCAAAAACGATTCCATTTCTGACAGAGTAAATAGTATCTACGTCACGTAATAACATTGAACTCATGTTAGTCTTGGCCCCTTCCTGACCCTGCCTTGCTTATTGTCTGATAAAGAGGCTTCTTAACCTAAAACAAAGCAGACCAGAAACCAAATGGACTCTAACCTTAATGTTCCACATTAATGCTGGCAAATATTTGACACGAATATTTCCAAATACAGTAAAATGATTCCACTGGACACGAAGTGCCTTACATTAATTGTATTAACATTTAACATTTTAGCTGCAGGAAAACTACTTTTCCAGCTCCTTGTATAATTCCAAGTTATTTCCTAAGCTCCCTAAACCTCTCTCTAACCTGTCACCTCCTTTGGACCTCCTTCCCCAGGCTTCTAAGCAGGAGCTCTACCTTCTGCCCTTCCCCACTACCCTAGGGACATCAAGGGAAGTTGAGGGAGGGTGAGGACCCACAGCCATTTGTCAGGGACACCTCTGCATGGCTACAGAGGGTAGCGGTGTGGCCACCAGTAGCCCACATGGCACTTCCCGCAAACTGAAGAGGCCCCCTGAGGACCCATGGACTGGGGGAAAGGACACCTTCCAGGTGGAGGGACACCTTCCGAACTGCCGGCTACAGGAAGCCACTGCTCCTCACCCATCTCTCGGGGGATATGAGCCTCGGGACACCCTTCTGCTCCGGTAGGCTGAGCCGCCTCTTCCTGGACCAGTGAAGGAACAGAAAGTGAGGGAAGGGAAAGAGTGAGGCTGGAGAGAGTTAACTCACCTCGTTGGATTTACGGAATGAATAATATAGCTCTATCACCTGTTGCTCTTTTATCCAACTTATACCAACAATAATCCCTCTGTTTTTTAATTCCAGGTGTAATGAAAAACAAGACTACTATCACCGAGATGAATTTCGAGCAAGATGATGACATAGCATATGCCATACCTAAAAGATACATCAAATGGAATATGGAGAATTTGGATTTGTAAACTTCAATCCAGAATTGCTCTTTCATGTAGCACTGCACAACATGAAACAATAAATGCAGCATTTAATCAGAAGCCTATGGCCACTATTTTTTCCGCCGTATATGTTGCAAGTGTCATTGTGAGTCAGGAATTCAGATTCTTAACCATGCAGGAGAGAAGTGCTTTGATAAGGGACAGGAGGTAGATGAAATAAGGGAGCTAGGCATTAAGCGGGAATTTAATTTGTATTTGTTTATAGGAACTGTACAATGCAGTCTCCTTTTTTGTTTGTTTAAAATGGTATTTCTGGGGTGCCTGGGTGGCTTAGTCGGTTAAGCGTCCGACTTTCGCTTAGGTCATGATCTCGTGGTTCGTGGGTTCGAGCCCCGCGTCGGGCTCTGTGCTGACTGCCAGCTCAGAGCCTGGAGCCTATTTCAGTGTCTGTGTCTCCCTCTCTCTCTGACCCTCCCCTGCTCACGCTGTCTCTCTCTCTCTCCTAGAAATAAAAATATTAAAAATAAAACAAAATAAAATGGTATTTCTGAGTCTTTAGGTATATCTATTTTTTCTCTTCTATTCCCCTGTGGGAATGACAATACAGTTATCAAATACATCACTGATACACAAAGTTAAAACAAAATTACGAGAATTTTCTTCTTTTTAGGCTATGGCTCCACATAGACTAGCTTTTGTTAAAGTAATTTTAATTGTGTACGTAGCTGGCCACCTACCTGCCTCTGATAGGTGGAATGACTAGTTTTTTTTTGGAATAGATGAATGTTCACTGAACAAAACACACACTATTAGATAAGCAATTGCATGTTAACTCAGGTGCTGTTTGTATCAACTCATGATGATGACGATGATGATGATAACCACTAAATTATTACAGTCGCATATTTCACATCAGTGTTTTCCAAGATAATGGGGCCACACTCCTGAGTTGCTTCAGGATGGATATACACATTTCAGAAATGCGTGAGACTCCTGAGTTCAAGTCCCAAATACACACACACACACACACACACACACACACACACACCACTGGGTTTGTGATATAAAATGTATTTCCAGAGCACCTGGATGGCTCAGCGAGTTAAGTGTCCAACTCTTGATTTCAGCTCAGGTCATGATCTCACAGTTTGTGAGATTGAGCCCCATGTCAGGCTCTGCACTGACAAGGAGGCTGCTTGGGATTCTCTCTCCTTCTCTCCCCGCCCCTCCCTCGCTCATACACACACACTCTCTCCCCAGATAAACAGGCCTCAAAAAATAAGTGAAGTAAAATATTTCCTATGATAGGTCATGGTCAAAAAATTGTTGAAAGTCACAGTTCTAGATGCCAGCCATCTTCCCAATGACCTGCCCAAAACTGTGGTGCCATGAAATGAACATACTTTTCCAGCTGAAGTCTTCACAGTGCAGATCAGAACAGGATAACCATCTTCTTTTTCTCCAGATATTTATTCTTATTAGCCCCGCCTGTGATAACATTAGGAGGGTTTTTTCCAGAATATAGATCACACTGTTTGCACATATGAAGCTTGTGGCCAACCTCAAGCTCTCTCCAGTGGTATTATCGAGCTGAAATTCGCATTACACAAAAGTGACCCATGATGTATCCTCCTACTACTAGGAGGAAGAGGTAGAACTCTGAACAGAACCCATATTTTCGGATCCCTACTCCAGCATTCAAATATATCACATCATAAAGAATTGGAAGAAGTATAAACTTATCTGCTCAACTAAAATTCAGTAGAAAAAAAACTGAGCATACAGCTAAATGAAGTGTAGTTGTTTGTTCATGTTGCCATTTTAGGACTACTTTGAAGTAAGCAAATATAGGCAAAATAAAATGGAAAATGAAGTCAAAGAAACCTCACTGTTGACAAAAAGGAATTGGAATATTTTTTTCTGGGCTATCTAGTTTGCTTATCTGGTTAGGTGGATTATCTCAACCCACATTGATTCAATCAATTCAAGTGTGCAATTCTTGTGTATTTCATTAATGTGCACAAATATCAAAATAAATATAAAGTTTTCAAAAGGAATTTCCTAAGATTTAAACTGAAAGAACATGCCCCTGATCATTCAGTGCTCTATTACGGAGCTGAGCTAAAGTAATCTCTGTGTCCATAGTTGGCTTACCCAGTTTGAGCATCTGTAACAATGTTTACTACCGGCCAAAATCTTTCCACCAATCAGCATGCTTCTGGAATGCCCTCCTCCTCCTCCTCCTCCCGGCTCTTGTAACACAAATAAGTCAAAAATTACTTTTTATCACATAAGCCAAATAAAATTAAGAAGGTCAGTGTGTTAGAAAACATAAAAAATTTTCATTAGCCACATGAAGAGGGAATAATGAGAACCAGCTGTAAGATGACCCACACTAGGGGATTATCAGGGTCACTCCCCTCTTATTCAGCACATAAATTTGAGAACTGACTCTAATGGTTTAAAGGTCCATTCCTATCATCCTTCCCTATTAACCCACAACCATAAGAAACTCAGACACTCCTATAAATGGTGGTACATCTTTCCAGCAAAATGGTCACATGGTTACGATGAGGATTCCCAGGGGGAAAGGCCAAGATGGCGGAACAGCATGGAAGATTTTGTTGTATCTCTCGCCCCTGAAATGCAGCCAGATCAACACTAAACCGTCTCGCATCCCTAGAAAACTGATCTGAGGATTAACAAAACAACCTGCATACTTTGAGCCACAGAACTCGGCAGGTATGCAGTGCAGACAGGTAAGGGGCGGGGTGGGGAGAGAAGCCACGGAGGGCAGGGAGCTGTTTTTGCTTGCAGAGAGAGGACAGAGATGAGGGAGAGTTTGGGGAGAGCATCCCCCCACCCCTGAAGGCAGCTGGAGAGAAAAAGGAAGAGTGAAAACAGCCACAGGGACTGACAAAAAAGGGAGAAAGGAGAATGGAGAGAGTTTAAGTTGCACTAAGACTCTATGAACAGGGAGTGCAGAGTCTAACACTCCACAGCTCAATACCTGGAGGTGCTCTGGTGGGAAGGGTGAATCCCTGGGAGCAGAGAGTGAGGTCCGAGAGGTCCTCTGCCACATGGGGAGAGGCAGCTTCCCTGCTGGGAGGACGTCTGGTAGAGGCTGTGTGGCCACGCTCCACAGGCAAAGGTCCCAGCAGACCCCAGAGAATGGCCACATTTGCTGTTGCTGGAACAAGGACATTAAGGGTGAAGGCTGGCACCTGACGTGTGTTGTGATTTGCCATAGTTGCTGAAGCAATGCCGCTACACGATCGCACGAACTTTTTTAGGGGCGACTGGTACCCACCTGCAGTCTCTGGGCATCGACAACAGCACAGTCTCCAGAATGTTCTTGGGGGCAGGACGGCACCCGGCCATTGCTCAGCAAGACCCTCCCCCAGAAGGTCTTGAGTGGGTCAAAGCCGGAGTTGAGAGGTTGGGAAACAGAGCCTCATCTGAGATAAAACTCAGGGGGAGGTGCCACCTGACAGCCTGATGGCTTGGTCATGGACTGTGTAGAAGCAGGGAGCAGACGGAAGCTGGAGACAAAGGAGAGGTACTTGATTGCTGGTCAGGGGGAGTACAGGGTTCTGATAGTAGAGACTGGGTAGCTGGGTGACACCGTTTTCACCCCTCTGGCGCATACACGCCTACAAGCACCACAGCAATCCACACCAGTAAGCTAAGCAGCGCCTCCTAGTGGAGAACAGAGCTGTTACACTAAGCCCGGCCCAACTGGCCAACCATGCCCTTGAGGAACACCACTAGGCTCTCTACCTGCTTAGTTTATGGACTATAAACTGCTTCCTAGTTTGACATCTAGGGTAAACCGGTATAATTTCAATCGTATTTGAGTCTGTCTGCTGGTCTATCTATTCAATTTTTTCTTTCCTTTTCTTATTCTTGAATACAGAAAGAAAAAAAATTTATTTTTATTTTCCATTTTACTAAAAAGATTTTTAATTTTTTCTACTATATTTTACTTTTTTGTAAATTTTTTATATTCTATTTTGCTTCCATCATTTCATTCTATTCTATTTTATTGTATTCATTTTTTCAAGTTTTCAAACATTTTCCTTTTTCTTCTTTTCTTATCTTTCCCTTTTTTCTCTAATCTTTGAAGCCTCTTTCAATAACCAGAACAAAACACACCTAGGATCTAGAATCCTGTATTTGATTTTTCTGTGTTGTTTTTGATTCTTCAATTATTATTTATTTTACTTTATTAATTCTTTTTCTTACTTCAAAATGATGAAAAGGAGGAATTCACCCCAAAAGAAAGAGCAAGAAGAAATGACAGCCAGGGACTTAATAAACATAGATACAAAGCAAGATGTGTGAACCAGAATTTAGAACATGATAATAAGAATACTAGCTGGAGTTGAAAATAGATTAGAATCCCTTTCTGCGGAGATAAAAGAAGTAAAAGCAAGTCAGGATGAAACTAAAAATGCTATAACTGAGCTGCAATCTCAAATAAATTCCATGGCAGCAAGGATGGATGAGGCAGAGCAGCAAATCAATGATATAAAGGACAAACTTCTGGAGAATAATGAAGCCGGAAAAAAAAGAGGGAGACTAAGGCAAAAGAACACAACATAGAAATTAGAGAACCCAGCGATTCATTAAAAAGGAATAACATCAGAATCATAGGGGCCCCAGAAGATGAAGCGAGGGAAAAAGGGGTAGACAGTTTATGTGAGCAAATCATAGTGGAAAACTTTCCTAACCTGAGGAAACACACAGACATCAAAATCCAGGAAACATAGAGAATTCCCGCTGGATTCAACAAAAATCGACCATCAACAAGGATATCACAGTCAAATTCACAAAATACTCAGGCAAGGAAAAAATCATGAAAGCAGCAAGGCGGGAGGATGGGGGCGGGGGGGGAGTCCTTAACCTACAAGGTAAGACAGATCAGGTTTGCAGCAGACCTATCCACAGAAACTTGGCAGGCCAGAAAGGAGTGGCAGGATATACTCAATGTGCTGAATTGGAAAAATATGCAGCGAAGAATTTTTTTATCCAGCAAGGCTCTCATTCAAAGTAGAAGGAGAGATAAAAAGTTTCTCAGACAAACAAAACTTAAAGGAGTTCATGACCACTAAACTAGCCCTGCAAGAACTTTTAAGGGGGACTCTCCTAGGGGAGAAAAAATGGGAAAAAAAAAAAAAAGACCAAAGGCAACCAAGACTAGAAAGGACCAGAGAACACTACAAGAAACTCCAACTCTACAGGCGACATAATGTCAACAAATTCATATCTTTCAGTACTCACTCTAAACGTCAGTGGACTAAACACTCCAATCAAAAGACATCGAATAGAATGGATAAGAAAACAATATCCATCTATATGCTGCTTACAAGAGACACGTTTTAGACCAAAAGACACCTTCAGATTAAAAGCAAGGGGATAGAGAACCATCTATCATGCTAATGGTCAACAAAAGAAAGCTGGAGTAGCCAGACTTATATCAGACAATCTAGACTTTAAAATACTGTAACAAGAGATGAAGAAGGGCATTATATCATAATTAAGGAGTCTATCCACCAAGATCTAACAACTATAAACATTTATGCTCCAAACGTGGAACACCCAAACATATATATCAATTAATCACAAACATAAGAAACTCACTGTTAATAATACCATAATAGTAGGGGATGTCAACACCCCACTTACAGCAATGGATAGATCATCTAAATATAAAATCAACAAGGAAACAATGGCCTTGAATGACACACTAGACTGGACGGAATTAACAGATATATACAGAACATTTCATCCTAAAGCAGCAAAATGCACAATTTTCTCCAGTGCGCATGGAACATTCTCCAGAATAATTCATATACTGGGATACAAATCAGCCCTCAACAAGTACAAAAAGATAGAGATCATACTGTGCATATTTTCAGACCACAACACTATGATACTCGAAATCAACCACAAGGAAAAGTTTGGAAAGATAACAAATACTTGGAGACTAAAGAACATCCTACTAAAGAATGAATGGGTTAACCAAGAAGTTAAAGAGGAAATCAAAAAGTACGTGGAAGTCAATGAAAATGATACCACCACAGCCCAAAACCTCTGGGACACAGCGAAGGTGGTCACAAGAGGGAAGTATATAGCAATCCAGGCCTTCCTAAGGAAGGAACAAAGGTCTCAGAGACACAACCTAACCTTACACCTTAAAGAGCTAGAAAAAGAACAGCAGATAAAACCCAAAACCAGCAGAAGGCAGGACATATTAGAGCAGAAATCAATAGTATCAAAACAAAACAAAAACAACAACAAAAAAAACTAAACCCAGAACAAATCAATGAAACCAGGAGCTGGTTCTTTGAAAGAATTAATAAGATTGATAAACTCCTAGCCAGTTTGATCAAAAAGAGAAAGAAAAGGACCCAAATGAACAAAATCAAGAATGAAAGAGGAGAGATCACAACAAACACAGCAGAAATACAAACAATAATAAGAGAATATTATGAGCAATTGTACGCCAATAAAATGGGCAATCTGGAAGAAAAGGACAAATTCCTAGAAACATATAAACTACCAAAACTGAAACAGGAAAAAATAGAAAATTTGAATAGACCCATAACCAGTAAAGAAATTGAATTTGTAATTAAAAATCTCCCCAAAATCAAGAGTTCAGGGCCAGATGGCTCTCCAGGGGAATTCTACCAAACATGTAAAGAAGAGTTAAGACCTATTTTTTTTGAAGCTGTTCCAAAAAATAGAAATGGAAAGAAAATTTCTAAATTCATTATATAAAGCTAGCATTACCTTGATTCCAAAACTAGACAAAGACCCCACTATTAAAAAGAACTACAGAACAAGTCCCCTGATGAACATGAATAAAAAGTCCTCAACAAGATACTAGCCAATCAGATACAACAATACATTAAAAGAATTATTCACCAAGACCAAGTGACATTTATACCAGAGATGCAGGGCAATTTCAGTAGCTGCAAAACAATCAATACAATACATCACATCAATAAAAAAAAGGACAAGGACCACATGACCCTCTCAATAGATGCAGAGAAAGCATTAGACAAAAAACAGCATCTTTTCTTAATAAAAGCCCTCAAGAAAGCAGCGACAGAAGGATCATACCTCAAGATCATAAAAGCCACATATGAAAGACCCAACATTAATGTCATCCTCAATGGGGAAAAACTGAGAGCTTTCTCTCTAAGGTCAAGGACAAGACAGGGATGTCAACACTCACCACTCTTATTCAACAAAGTATTGAAAGTCTTATCCTCAGCAATCAGACAACACAAAGGAATAAAAGGCATCCAAATCAGCAAGGAGAGTCAAACTTTTCCTCTTTGCAGATGACATGATACTCTATGTGGAAAACCCAAAAGATTCCACACACACACAAAAAGAAATGCTAGAACTGATCCATGAATTCAGAAAAGCCACAGGATATAAAATCAATGCACAGAAATCAGTTGCATTCTTATACACCAGTAATGAAGCCACAGAAAGAGAAATCAAAAAATCAATCCCATTTATAATTGCACCAAAACCCATAAAATACCTAGGAATAAATCTAACCAAAGAGGTAAAAAAAATCTATACACTGAAAACTATAGAAAACTTATGAAAGAAATTGAAGAAGACACAAAAAATGGAAAAATATTCCATGCTCTTGGATAGGAAGAACAAATATTCTTAAAATGTCAATACTACCCAAAGCACTCTACATATTCAATGTAATCCCTATCAAAATAACACCAGCATCCTTCACAGAGCTAGAACAATTCTAAAATGTGTTTGGAACCAGAAAAGACTCCGAATAGCCAAAGCAATCTTGAAACACAAAACCAAAGCTGGAGGCATGACAATCCCAGACTTCAAGCTGTATTTCAAAGCTTTAATCATCAAGACAGTATGATACTGGCACAAAAACAGACACTCAGATCAATGAGAACAGAGTAGAGGACCCAGAAATGGACCCAGAAACATATGGCCAACCAATCTTTGACAATACAGGAAGGAATATCCAATGGAATAAAGACAATCTCTTCAGCAAATGGTGCTGGGAAAACTGGACAGCAACATGCAGAAAAGTGAACCTGGACCATTTTCTTACACCACACACAAAAATAAACTCAAAACGGATGAAAGACCTAAATGTAAGACAGGAAGCCATCAAAATGCTAGAGGAGAAAGCAGGCAAAAAACCCCTCTGACCTCGGCCTCAGCAACTTCTTACTCAACACGTCTCCGGAGGCAAGGGAAACAAAAGCAAAAATGAACTATTGGGACCTCATCAAGATAAAAATCTTCTGCACAGCGAAGGAAACAATCAGCACAACTGAAAGGCAACTGAAGGAAAGGGAGATCTTTGCAAATGACATGTCTGATAAAGGGCTAGTATCCCAAATCTATAAAGAACTTATCCAACTTAACACCCCCAAAACAAGTAAGCCAGTGAAGAAATGGGCAAAAGACATGAATAGAGTTTTCCAAAGAAGACATCCAGATGGCTAACAGACACATGAAAAGATGCTCAATGTCACTCATCATCAGGAAATACAAATCAAAACCACACTGAGATACCACCTCACACCCGTCAGAATGGCTGACATTAACAACTCAGGCAACAACAGATGTTGGTGAGGATGCAGAGAAAGAGGATCTCTTCTGCACTGCTGGTGGGAATGCAAACTGGTGCAGCCACTCTGGAAAACAGTATGGAGGCTCCTCAAAAAACAAAAAACAGAACTACCCTATGACCAAGCAATTGCACTACTAGGTATTTTTCCAAGGGATACAGGTGTGCTGTTTCAAAGGGGCACATGCACCCTGATGTTTATAGCAGCACTATCAACAATAGCCAAAGTATGGAAAGAGCCCAAATGTCCATCGATGGATGAATGGATAAAGAAGGTGTGGTATATATACTATAGAATATTATTCAGCAATCAAAAAGAATGAAATCTTGCTATTTGCAACTACATGGATGGAACCAGAGGGTATTATGGTAAGTAAAATCAGTCAGAGAAAAACAAATATTATATGACTTCACTCATATGAGGACTTTAAGATACAAAACAGATGAACGTAAGGGAAGGGAAGCAAAAATAATATAAAAACAGGGCGGGGACAAAATCTAAGAGACTCTTAAATATGGAGAATAAACACAGGGTTGCTGGAGGGGTGTGGGAGGGGGGTGGGCTAAATGGGTGAGGGGCATTAAGGAATCTACTCCTGAAATCTTTGTTGCACTATATGCTAATAACCTGGATATAAATTTAAAAATTAATTAATTTTCAAAAAGTATATCAAAGCAAAAAAAAGATGATACCCATTTAAAATTTATTCCCATATATATATATATATATATATATATATATATGTTATTATAAAAGTGTTCTGCCTAACTGGCTCTCTCAAAATGTTAAAACACCATTATTAGTGGTGGAAGAAAATATCGAGAAAGACAAAGATGTGTTCTTTCAGGAAGTAAATCTACCAGTTTAATCTATCAGACTCAAGTTTACATGAAAGCTAAACTAGCAATGATAATCTGATTTTCAAGGACAATGCTAAATGGGATTTAATTCCATTAAAGGTAATAAAGATGAATACCCAGGGCCCTCAGCTACAGAAATAGAGAAGTTTTCATCAAATTATACTGACGGTCAAACAGCTTATTTGGTTGCTTCATTTTGTAGGGAAACTCTAAGCATCTAAAACAGGGTTCTGTGAACAAACTGCTTTCTTAGACCAAACACGTCCCATAAACATACATATGGAACTTGTGTTATTCCTACTCACAGGCATACACAGATGGGTATCTCTTCTACCCACACCAACTGCTGTGATCTGATGAAGAAATGTGACCCAAGCTCACTTAAGTGTGTCCTTGTGCAAACAATATCGAAGACCATTAGGGAAAACGTTCACCTCCGTGAAAGACCCCTGTTTTAGAGGCATGTCTATAATAAAAGTATTCTGCATTATACTAGCAATAGGAATGCAACATATATGATCATGTAAACCTGATTTTGTAAAGTTCTAAGATTTCTGGTTACCTATTTTCTTTTTCTTTTTTTTTTTTTCTTTTCTCTTCTCTCTCGTTTTATTTTAATTTTATTTATTTATTTATTTATTTTTGAAAGAGAGAGAGCATGAGCAGGGTGGGGGGGAGAAAGAATCCCAATCGGGCTGCATGCTCAGCACAGAGCTTGCCGTGGGACTTGATCCCACGACCGTAGGGTCACATGACCTGAGCAGAAATGAAGAGTCAGATGTTCAACTGACTGAACAACCCAGGAGCCCCTGGTTACCTGTTTAAGAAAATATAAAGCAAAAACATTTAGGTAGTAAAGTTATGTACAGGTTACCTCTGACAATTCAAGGCATACACAGAAGGGCATTCAAAAGGACTAAGGGGCCCAAGAGACAAGAGATAATGGATACTTACTACAGTAGATAGTCTGTATCATACTGTATAGAAAAACACTTTTCTTTTAAATTTCTAAATGTTTGTTTATTTTTGATAGAGACAGAGCATGAGCAGGGGAGAGGCAGAGAGAGAGAGGGAGACACAGAATCTGAAGCAGGCTCCAAGCTCCGAGCTGTCAGCACAGAGCCCAACCCAGGGCTCGAACTCAAGAACTGAGATGATGACCTGAGCCAAAGTCAGACGCTCAACTGACTGAGCCACTCAGGTGCCCCTAGGAAAAAAATGTTTAGTATTATTTCTAGCATATGTTAAAACCTTCTCTATATTCTTTAAGGAACGTGGGAAAACAATTTTAAAATGCAATTTTCAGCACCCTTTTTTGACACTTAGCATATATTCCCTTGAAATTCCACCGTTCCCACTTTTATCTTTCCAAACTTTTTTCTGCCTCATTTTGTTTTCCTTTTTACTCCTCAACAATTAGTAACTCAACGACACGTTGCCTAAATATTAACTATGAAATGCAAAGGAAGATTAGTATTGGAAAGCAGAGATTAAGGACACATGAAAAGCTGGAAAAGCTATTTAAAGGAAGATAAAGAATAGGTGTCAACAGTCATGAAATCTCTCTTGACGGTGCCTTTCCAAACTCCCGGCACCGGGGAGCACATTTCACTGATGGTCCCAGCACTGCGCTCTGCGCTCTATCCCTGCATTTACACCCAAGCCACGCTTTCCATGAGCTGCTCTGAGGTGGTGACCGAACAAGGCAAGGACGGTAACGCGGGCCCGTGCCTGCCTGATGCCGAACACCCCCGACAGCCAGCTTTAGTTCAAAGACCCCAGGCCCTGCCCATTGGCCTTGCCACCCTTCCTCAGAATCACTCTTAGTGTAAGATTCTTCCACTTGTTTCTCCTACTCTATTTCCTTCATAAGGATTAAGCTGCACTGTGATCTTTCGGCTCTCCCAGCCTCCTCTGGCAACCTTCATATTTTCCCGTATGGGCATTCCTTCTAATCATTCTCTGAGTGTCTAAACCCATCTGGGCATCTGCTTCTTGGGGACCAGAACTTGCACGCACGGTACCGAGCGCAGCCTGAGAGAACGGGCCAGAAGACTCGGATTTGGGGACTGGCTCAGTCACTACCCAGTAGAGGAAGAGGAAGGCGCCCTGGTTGGTAGATGGAACGCGGATAGTCTCTGGGACACAGTGGTTGTATAATTGCCAAAGTGCTGACCCGAGGAGTGTCCCTAGTGGAGGGAAATGCTGTTGGAGGTGTGATGGTTGAGGCATTGGAGGGATGTGGGTATAACAGTGCCTCCAAAAACAGAGGAATTGGCCATGTGCTGGTAAGTTACACTGACGCCCTTGAGAGGGCCAGTGAGAGTCTGTGGGCCTCTAACAAGCACTTAATGGCCAAGTGTGAGAACAAAGCCTAAGTAGTAGCTGTGAAGAGGCTGTCGTCTCCCGCAGTGAAGAGCAAACACAACTAAAAACTTAACTGTTAAAGACAGAGGGTCAGAGACGCTTAGCCAAGGTAAGATCAGTTACGTAAATCTTAGGGCCCTGGTGGGGGAAACGTGGGACACTGAACTATGAAAATAGAATGTCCATCTGAATGGAAGTCCCTGAAGATGGTAGCTCGCAGCGCCCTGCCTTGAACACACGGGATCCCAGAAGCGGCCCACCCTTCCTGAGTAAGCACAAGTGCTTCCGCTATACTAGAACATGCTGCAACATAAGAGATGCTATAGTAAGGAGCAGCCTTAACCCCCTCTCCTGACTACCTCCTAAGACCAATCGCTGAGGTGAAACTCCACTTAACCTAGATGATTATGTGTTGGGCCTGATAAGTGAGGAATGTGACTATATGCTGAAATAACTGTAAGAACTAGCCTGTGGGGGGGTGGGGGTTGGGGAGAGGATCCATGGGAGTATTCTTGAGATGGGATTCTGAGGCAGTTTGTTCCAGGGGCTGGAACATGTAAGGCTTAATAATCGGGAACTCATTGACTTGGGAGTACTTTCTTCAGACACAAGATTTAACAGCCTAGTGAGGACCTCGTGGGTGCACATATATTACTGGGGGTATTTTAATAGTCCGGAGAAAGCTTTGGCTTTGGGAGGGAGCAGGAATGTGGGACTCATATAGCGGGAAGCTCGACAAATCCTCTCTGCAAAGGAAATGAGAAAACCAGACAAAGTTGTCAAAAACAGTTATTTCAGGACTGTGTAAATTGACCAAAGGCATTCAACAGATTGAAAAGCTTTTATATAAGAGAATGTACTGAACTTGTGGGTCTTTGATGTTGAGCTCCTATCCCCAAACAGCTCTGGTAGATTTACTGCCCTGTGGTACTCAGTCAAGAAAAAGCCCAAAGCCAAGGGGCAGCGACAAAAATAACAGACCTTAGTGTTAAACAACTTGAGAAGGCCATTATCACAGCTGCTTGGAGCTGCACTCCTTCATGGGATAAGCAAATAGCAGCCAGAAATTTAAAGAGAAACAAAATAGCCATAGTGAGCCCTGATAAACTACCAGATGCCTCTGGTATCCTGGGAGGCTTTACACACGTTTGAGGCTGCTTGCCTTCAGAAGGTGCATATCCACAAAGCTCAGCAAACTCCGAGGAGATAAAAATAGACATTTATGCCTAAATGCTTCATAATCTAAGTGTTAAAGCAGTAAAAAAAAAAAAAAAAAGACAAAGGAAAAGACTCATCACGTATAGGGAAACGCATTAACAGTCGAATTCTCGTCAAAAGCAATGAAGGCCAGAAAGCAATGAGAGACATACCAAATAATAGAAAGAAAGGGAAAAAAATCATCAATCAATAATCCTATATCTAGAAAAACTATCCTTCAAAAATGAAGGAGAAATACAGCTCTAGAAAAGCAGATCGAGAGAATTCATCACTAGTAACCTGCCCTACAAGAAATACTGAGAAATCCTTCAAGTTGAAAGAAGGAATACCAGATGGTAACTTGAATTCACATGAAAAACCAATTATCTGGTAAAGGTAATGATGTAGCTAGTTATAAACATGGTATACACTTCACTTTTATTCTCTTACCTTAAGTTACAACTGCATAAAATAATAATTATAAAATCGAATGGTTGGACTTATATAAGGATGGAATATACATGAAAAAAATAGCACAAAGGAGTGGTGAGGGAATGGAACAATATTAAAGAAAAGTTTTATATTTTATTAGAATTAAGTTAGCATTAATTAAAGTAGGTTGTGACATGTTAAGATGTATACTGTAAGGGCGCATGGGTGGCTCAGTCAGTTAAGTGTCCAACTTCGGTTCAGATCTTCTGTCGCCCTCTCTCTCTGTACTGCCTTTCTCACACTCTCTCTGTCAAAAATAAACATTAAAAAACAAAGATATATACTGTAATCCCCAGAGAAACCATTAAGAAAATAATATAGTAAAACTCAACAAATGAATTAAAATGGTACACTAGAAAATATTTAACACAATAGTAAAGGAGGAACAGAAGAACAAAAAAAGATATGTAACATATGGAAAATAGTAGCACAATGGCAGCGGTAAATCCAATCATATGAATAATTACATTAAATGCAGAAGGATTAAAATAAATTAAAAGGCATATACTCAGACTGAACTTTAAAAATACAGTCCAGGCATGCCTGGGTGGCTCAGTTCCTTAACTGACCGACTCTTGATTTCAGCTCAAGTCATGATCTCATGGTTCATGAGATTGAGCTCCACATTGGGTTCTGTGCTGACAACATGGAGCCTGCTTGGGAATCTCTCTCTCCCTCTGTCTCTGTCCCTCCCCAACTAGTATGCATGCATATACTTGCTCTCTTTCTCCCTCAAAATAAATAAGTAAACTTTAAAAAACAAAACTACGGTCCAATTGTATTCCATCTGTAAGACATGCACTTTAGATTCAGAGACACAGACAGAAAGTAAAAGGATAGAAAAAGATATACCATATATACAGTAACCAAAAGAGAACTAGAGTGGCTATTCTAATATCATACAAAAGCAACTTTAAGACAAAATTTGCTAGAAATAAAAAGGAACATCTTAGAATAGTAAAATGTCAATTTATCAGGAAGCTATAACAATTAAAAGTAATACACAATCTAACAACCCAAAATATATGACAGAATGAAAGGGGAAGATGGACAATTCAATAGTAACAGAGACTTCAATATCTTCCTCTCCTCTCAAAAATTGATAGAAAATTAGCAAGGATAAAGAAGACTAGAAAAACATTATCCACAAACTTGACCTGATATCTATAGAACACCACATCTAATGATAGTAGTTTGTTGAAATGAAATAAAAACCTCATTTTCTTTTTTTAAAAATGTTTCAATGTTTATTTTTGAGAGACACAGAGAGACAGATCATGAGGGGAGGGACAGAGAGAGAAGGAAACACAGAATCTGAAGCAAGTTCCAGGCTCTGAGCTGTCAGCACAGAGCCTGACGTGGGGCTCGAACCCATGAACCATGAGTTCGTGACCTGAGCTGAAGTCAGATGTTTAACCAACTGAGCCATCCAGGCGCCCTAAAAACCTCATTTTCGAGTGCACACAGTATATTCTCCAGGACAGATCATATACTAGGCCATGAAGTAAATTTCAAATTTAAAAAGATTGAAATTTAACGAATTATGTTCTCCAACCAAATTTCATTTAAATTAAAAACCAACAACAGAAGGTAATTCGGGAAATCAACAAATATTTAGAAATTAGATAATATACTTAAAAATAACCCATGAGTCATGAGCACTGCATATTATATGTAAGTGATGAATCACTAAATTCTACTCCTGAAATCAATATTACACTATATGTTAACTAATCTGGATTTAAAAGATTTTTTTATGTTTATTTCTTTGAGAGGGAGAGTGCACTATCAGTGCAGAGCCCAATGTGGGGCTCGAACTGCAAACTGAGACATCATGACCTGAGCCAAGATCAAGACTCAGACATTTAACCAACTATGCCACCCAGGCACCCCGTAACTTGGATTTTAAAAGAAAAATCCACAAGTAAAATGTCAAATAATAAGTCATAAAGGAACATGGGATATATTTTTAATTGAGCAAGAACAAAAACACAACATAACTAAATGTGTGGGATTTGGCCAAAAAAGTGCTTAGAGGAACATTTATAGCTTTAAACACTCGTATTAGAAAAGGAGAAATCTTAAAACATTAACCTAAACTTCCACCTTGGCAAATTAAAAGAATAGGGCAGAGAACCTGAACAGACATTTCTCCAAAGAGAACATACAAATGGCCAAGAGGTACATCAAAAGATGTGCAACATCACTCATCATCAGGGAAATGCAAAACAAAAACAAAAAAACAAAAACAAAAACAAAAAACCCACTGCAATGAAATATCATCTCACACCTGTCAGAATGGCCAAAATCAAAAAGACAAGAAACAAGAAGTGTTGGCAAGGACGGGAAGAAAAAGGAACCTTGTGCACTGCTGGGGGGAATGCAAACTGGTGCGGCCACTCTGGAAAACAGGATAGAGGTTCTTCAAAAAATTAAGTAGCGAACTACCATAGGATCCAGTAGTTCCACTACTGGGCATTTACCCAAAGAAAACAAAAACACTGATTCAAAAAGATATATGCACCCCTATGTTTACTGCAGCATTATTTACAATAACCAACATGTGGAAGCAAGTAAGTGTCTATCCATAGATCAAGATGTGGTATATATATGTATACAGTGGAATATTAGTTGGTCATTAAAAAGATTCGGATCTTGGGGCATCTGGTTGGCTTGGTTGGTTAAGCAGACGGCTTCAGCTTAGGTCATGATCTTGCAGCTCAAGAGTTCAAGCCCCATGTCGGGCTCTGTGCTGACAGCTCAGAGCCCGGAGCCTGCTTCGGATTCTGTGACTCCATCTCTTTCTTCCCCTACCCCACTTATGCTTTCTCTCTCTCTTCCTCTCTCTCTCTCTCTCAAAAATAAAAGAACAGTAAAAAAAAAAATTTTTAAAAAGAATGAGATCTTGCCATTTGCAACAACATGCATGTACCTAGAAGGTATAATGCTGAGTGAAATAAGTCATTCAGAGAAAGACAAATACCATATGCTCTCACTGACTCGTGGGATTTAAGAAACAAAACAAACGAACAACAACAAAAAAGAGAGAGACAAGAAACCAGACTCTTAAATACAGAGCATAAACTGGTGCTTGCCAGAAGGGAGGTGAGTGGGCATGGATGAAATAGGTGAAAGGGATCAAGAGTACACTTGTCATGATGAGCACTGAATAACGTATAGAATAGATGAATCATTGTGTTGTACACCTTAAACTAATATAACACTGTATGTTAATTATACTCCAATTTTATTTTATTTTTTTAATGTTTTATTCATTTTTGAGAGAGAAAGAGACAGCATGAGTAGGGGAGGGTCAGAGAGAGAGACACACACACAGAATCCAAAGACAGGCTCCAGGCTCTGAGCTAGCTGTCAGCACAGAGCATGACACGGGGCTTGAACCCACGAACCGTGAGATCATGACCGGAGCCAAAGTCAGACACTCAACTGACTAAGCCACCCAGGTGCCCCTATAATCCAATTTTAAAAAGGCAGAAGAGAAAACTAAATGCAAAGGATGCAGAAAGAAGGAAATAATAAGGAGGAAAGTGGAAATCAATGAAATGGAAAACAGGAAAACAATAGAGAAAATCAATGTCACCAAAACTGGCTCTTTGAAATAATGAACAATAATTGGCAACTATTGCAAGACTAAACAAGGGAAAAGAAGACATGGATGACCAAAATCAGAATTTAAAGAGAAGACGTCACCTGTGATCTTATAGAAATTGCAAGGATTATGAGAAAATACTGTAAGAATCTCTATGCAAGCAGATTAGAAAACTTAGATGGAATAGAAAAATTCCTAGAAAGATTCAAAATAATGAAATTGGCTAAGGAATGAATAGGACGTTTGAATCAACCTCTCACTAGCAAAGAGATTGAATTAGGAATTCCAAAACTTCGAAAAGGCCGGTCTCAAATGGCTTCATCTGTGAATTTCACCAAACATTTGAAAAGAATTAATACCAATTCTACACAAACTTCCAAAAAATAGAAGAGGAGGAAACACTTCCTAACTCATTCTGTAAGGGCGATATTACACTGAAACCAAAACCAAAGATATCATAAAAAAAAGAATACTACGGACCGGTACCCTTTATAAATGTGGATTCAAAAGTCGTCAACAAAATATTCACAAACTGAAAGTAGAAGCATACAAACAGACTACATACCATGGCCATGGGATTTATCCCAGATATGAAAGTTGGTTCAAAATGCAAAATTCAGCCAAGGTAATACACTGTATTAGTTGAATAAGGGGAAAAAAAACTGGGACACCTCGGTGGTTCAGTCGGTTAAGTGTCTGACTCTTCATTTTGGCTCAGGTCATGATCTCATGGGTTCATGAGGTCAAGTTCTGCATCCAGGCTCCATGCTGACAGCATAGTGCCGGCTTTGGGATTCTCTCTCCTCTTTGACCCTCCCCCACTTGCACTCTCTCCCTCCCTCTCTCAAAATAAATAAATATTTTTTGTAAATCACATGTCAGTAGGGGCGCCTGGGTGGCATCAATTCAGGTCATGATCTCACGGTTCGTGGGTTCAAGCCCCATGTCGGGCTCTGTGCTGACAGCCAGCTCAGAGCCTTGGAGCCCGTCTTTGGACTGTGTGTCTCCCTCTCTCTCTGGCCCTCCCCTGCTCACGCTGTCTCTATCTCTCTCTCAAAAATAAATTAAACATTAAAAAAAAAGGTTTCTTTAAAAAAAAATCACATGTCAATAGACATAGGAAAAACATCTAACAAAATCCAAAACACTTTCATGACCAGGAAAAAACCTCTCATGATAAAAACACTTGTAAGTTAAGTTAAGACTTGTAAGTTAAAAACTATAAAACAATGGTAAGAGAAATTGCAGTATATCTAAATAAATGGAGTAACATTCAATCTTCATGGATTGGAAGACACGATATTATTAAATGGAAACTCCTCCCAAATTGACTAATAGATTCAATGCACTCTCTATCAAAATGTCAGTAGGCCTTTTTAAACACAGAAATTGACAAGCTGACCCTAAAATGTATATGAAAATGCAACAGACCCATAATGGGCAAAGCAGTCTTGAAAAGAACAAAGATGGAGGACTTTCTACTAAGTAGAAAAATAACTTGACTAGTTGACATTAGCTATCATTGTCACAGGCCAGCCCAGAACCATCAGGATGGGCACAGGAATAAAATGACCACAGTGCAAAGACAGAGTTTGCATATGGGCCCAGTAGCCTGGACTCCCCCTTACCAAGGCCAAACTAGCTGTCACTGCCTCTCAGTGTCCAAATTGTCGGCAACAGAGACCAACCCTGTGCTCCTGATATGATGCTATTCTTCAAAGAGCACCCCTAGCCACTTGTTTTTAAATGGACTATCATCTGACCCTCCCATTCCGGATGGGCTGACAATTCACATTCATGGGGATCGATACTTATTCTGGCAATGAGTTTTCCTTTCCTGGTGGCAGAACTTCAGCCAGCACAACTCTCCCGGGGCTGACAGAATGCACAGGCACGGACCAGCAGACCCAACTCACAGTGAAGGACTGGGAGTAGACCCATAACCATGGAATGGCTTTCTAAAGGGCATTTTCAAAATGTTTATTTATTTATTTTGAGAGGGAGAGAGAGAGAGAGAGAACAAATGGTGGAGGGGCAGAGAGAGAGAGAGAGAGAGAGAGAGGGAATCCCAGTAAGGATCCACACTGTCGGTGCAGAGCCCAACATGGGGCTTGATCCCACGAACTGTGAGATCATGACCTGAGCTAAAATCAAGAGTCAGATGCTTAACCAACTGAGCCGCCCAGGTGCCCCTGGAATGGCTTTCTAAAGCCACTGAAACACTAGCTTGGAGACAACACTCTGAAAGGATGGGGAGCCACCCAGAGAGATGCACTGTATGTATACACTAAAGACCTCAATACAGTGCCGTGTCCTCACTAGGAAGAATAAGTGGATCAAGAACTAAAGAGTGGAAGCAGGTCTGGCCCCACTTAATATGACTGCCAGTGATCAACTAGGGAATAGAGTGCTTTCTCTTCCCCCAACTCTGAACTCTACAGGGTTGGAAGTCCTGTTTCCCAAAGGGGACCCACTCCAGGGAACACCGCAAAGGTCCTGATGCCCCAGCACTTTGGAATCCCTGTGCCAAAGGACCAGCAGACAAGAAGAGTCATTATACTGGCAGAGATAACTGCCCCTTATTGGCATAAAAAGGTAGGACTAATTTTACACAAGGGGCCAGGAGGAATTATGTATGGAACCCACTTGATGCACTTGGGTATCGCTGCCCCACTGTAACTGTGAATGGAGAAGTGCAGACTAAGAAGGGATGATTTCTAAGGTCTCAGTGCCCTCATGAGTGTAGGTTTCGGTCATACCACTAGGTAAGTCACCCATTGAGAATGGATAGTGGAGGAATGAGAAGATGTGCGACAGTTATGGCTCCAACATCAACTGCACTGGGTAGGGCTGAAGGTCATCCCGCTAACCTCCCTATTCCGGGTTCTCAGACAAAAGTTCATGGGAGCCATGGAGCAGTGCTCCCTGAACCTGTGAGGATAAAACCGGATCTGTGCAAAGGATCAGGAGGACTCCAACAGCGATGAAAATACCCCATTCAGATCTCCAGAGAGTGAAATGGACCGATGGCCCCAGCTGCTATGCTCTGAAGCCAATGCTACGTTTAGGCTAAGACGACACTCCCAATGACTGAGACCAGCGGGCATACGAAGGTAGACCCATTCCTGCAAGATGCAGACCTCCTTAAGGAACACCTGTGAAGAGCCTGAAAAATATCCTAGGTCCCTGATGCTCAAAGCGTTGTGTAGATCCAACGCACTGAGCCACAGTGCCGAAGTCTTTTAGGGGTTATAGCTGGGCCAGCTTTAAGAACACCCACAAACCAGCCCTCCTTCTCCCTCTCACCCTCAGAAAACACGCCCAACACATACACACATAAATTATTGAAATTCCTCAGAGATGACATCAAAAGTATGTAGAGATCTCTCTGGGATTTAAAATTATGATAATTTTGAGGTCCTTTTTGCCTACGATTGTAGGAAATCAGCAAAACGAATACAGTAAAAAAAAAAATACAGTAAAAAGAGTAACTGGTCAGAAAAACTGATCACAGCTCTGGTACTAGGCAGTCCTTTCGCTCTCTGGCCTTCACTTTCCCCATGTGTAAGGCAAGAAAATTGGATTCAGTTCCCTCTAACCCTCTCCTTTAGTTCTAAATATGATTCCGTGGAGAATCCATATGCCTTCAGTTCAACTAATGGAATTACAACATCACACATACCCCTAAATGACCACAAGGTGTCAGAATGTGCTCATCTAACACTTAAGTACTCCTCAATTAACAATTCTGCTAATTTTTCATTCACCAGAAGACTAATTTTTAGTGTCTCAAGAACCTTCATAAATGGCGTATATCAAGGAGGTAAGAGAAATATTATCAGTAAAATCTCTCCTTGAGATCATAGGGATCCACTCAGATAGCTTCTACCATCCAATAATTAACCCTTAACTTCTCCCAGTCACTACGTGTTTGTTTTCTTCACTAAGCCTTCAGTCATGCTAGTTTCGTGTCCCAAATCCAAATTTTTCCCATCATTCAAAAGCTAGCTCTACCTATTCACAATAGCAATACTAATCTTCTCTAGAAATAAACCTAACACAAAATGCATAAGAGCTACATGAATGCAACAATAACACTTTACTGAGGGATATGACTGATGAAGATAGATGAAGCCATCTACTGTGGTCTGGAAAAGTCAGTGTTCCACAAATTAATCTAATGTGTTTTTTCTCATTAAACTTGAAAATCTCAGGCTTCTTCATCCAGAAGGGAAAAGGGGCAAGAAGGGTCTGAATTTTTTAACCTCTAGAAATATTAGGAAAAAATAAGGAAATTACACATGACCTACAAAATGTCAAACCATTTTAAGCTAGTCATTGAAACAGTGAAATGGCACAACACTAGGAAGACAGATCAATGGACCACTTGAGTTCAGAAGCAGATCCTGTACATATAGGAATTTAAGCAAATGATAAAGGTTGACTTTAATAATTATTAATTTTTTTATTCTTTTAATGTTTATTTTTTTGAGAGAGAGACACACACAGAGCACGAGCAGAGGAGGGGCAGAGAGAGAGAGGGAGACACAGAATCCAAGGCAGGCACCAGGCTCCAAGCTATCAGCACAGAGCTCGATGTAGGGCTCGAACTCACAAGCCATGAGATCATAACCTGAGCCGAAGTCAGACACTTAACCGACTGAGTCACCCAGGTGACTTAACATCCCAAGGTTGATGTTAAAATAAGTGATAAAAGGATTCAGTCAACAGTAATCACAGAATCAACTTTACTTGGGGGTGCCTGGGTGGCTCACCCGTTGAGTGTCCAACTCTTGACCTCAGCTCAGGTCATGATCTCACAGTTTATGAGACTGAGCCCCGTGTTGGGGCTCTATGCTGATAGCGGGGAGCCTGCCTGGGATTCTCTCTCTCTCTCTCTCTCTCTCTCTCTCTCTCTGCCTCTCTGCCCCCCTCCCCCCCCAGTTCATGCAAGTGCACGCGTGCATGCACAGGCTCTCTTTCTTTCAAAATAAATAAACACTTAAAAATAAATAGATAAATAAAATGATAGGGAAGAACAAATACCTTCTCTGTGTGCCTCTGTTTCCTTTTCTGAAAGAAGAGATAACAGTACCTACCTTACAGGGCCACTATGAGTGTTACAAAGGCTGATGAATGACACATTGATATGTTAGCAGTATAATAGGATCTCAGTAAATATTAATAATGAATTGTCTTAATTAGACTGGGAAAACACAGGACTAGAGAACAACTCACTTGTTTCAAATTACTCAGTATATAATGGATCCAGAATTTATAATTGAGCCACAATTAGAACCCAAGTCCTCTAAACTCCAGCTCAGTTCTTTTGGCTATAGAGTATCTATCTGCCTGTCTGTCTGTCTGCCTATCTATCTATCCATCTATCTATCTATCTATCTATCTATCTATCTATCTATCTATCTATCCATCCATCCATCCATCCATCCATCCATCCATCTATCTATCTATCTATCTATCTATCTATCTATCTATCTATCTACCTATCTACCTATCTATGTCTTAATATCAGGATACTATTTTAACACTGAAATGTTTCATCGTCTCCCACATAATAGTAGCATTGATTCGTTTTGAAACTCTTAACTGATAAACTGCTACTATAATAATATGTTGAAGTCAATTTGCATCTAAGCATAATAGTACTTACATACATTTTAAAAACCTACAGTATATTT
This sequence comes from Hyaena hyaena, assembly GCF_003009895.1. Taxonomy (NCBI): domain Eukaryota; kingdom Metazoa; phylum Chordata; class Mammalia; order Carnivora; family Hyaenidae; genus Hyaena; species Hyaena hyaena. Next base: position 644,358 of record NW_024081399.1, read on the forward strand.
ATTTTCTGAGATATTATTTATTCAGTCCACAGTAAATGCGTGGCATAACCCCGAGGGTAAGAACCACCAAACGGCTGACAACACTCTAGAGAAAGGGCTCAATCAGAAGGATCAAAAGACTGATTGCCACATGTCAAGGAACAACCTAAGAGCCTATATGCCTGCGCCACCTCTCAATAGAGATCGTAATCCTGCAGGTAGGAAGGAAGCTGATAGCCATTAGTCACTTGCCATAGGATAAGCAAGTCCGTGAATGTCCCCTCAGAAAAGGAAGAGTGTGGATCCAAACCTGGGAGGGCCATGTCATGGCTCCTTGGGCTTTGAGAAGCTGGAGTCAAGGGGGGAACTGGCTGTGGCTGCCACAGGTGAAGCAGGGTGAAAGGCACTGGCCAGGAATGTAAGGGACAGGGTAGGAGGGTGGGAAGGGAAGAAAGGAATGAAGGGATTAGGGATGCCAGGGAAAGGGATGGTACGAGTGCATGATGTGCATTTCACGAGGGTTTCTTTGTTTTTAATCTTTGTTTATTTTTGAGTGAGAGAGAGACAGAGTGTGAGCGGGAGAGGGAGAGAGAGACACACACAAACCGAAGCAGGCTCCAGGCTCCGAGCTGTCAGCACAGAGCCCAACACGGGGCTCCAACCCACGAACTGTGAGATCATCACCTGAGCCGAAGTCAGAGGCTTAACCGACTGAGCCCCCCAGGCGCCCCTCACAAGCACTTCTTGTTTCAGAATCTTCCCAGGGCTAAACGCTTTTTTGGAACCTTTGAAGTCATGAATTCAGATTCTATTCTATGTCCATGATGTTTTACATCTAGTGACTTTTATCCATGTCACTCCGTTTCCGTACCTGTTTGCTCACCTGTGAAACAGGCAAATGACAACTGCTGCCAGCACCTCGCGGGTTATTTGGGAGATCACGGTAAACCTGGCATATTACTCAAATAGACGGGACTGCTATGATTCAAGGCATTTTTCCAGCCAGGGATTAGGTAGAAACAGGAAACAGAACCACACCCATCTTTACGCTCTGACAGGATTTTGCTTTTGTGGACATGAAAAATAACAACCATCCTTAGTCCTAGTTCTTGGCAGCTGCAAATGTGGGGATACTGACGTGGATGCTACAGAGAGGTCATCTAAGAACCGTGCCTTGACTTTCCATCACCCCAATTTAGGATTGCTTCTGAGTTTCTCTAGCAGGTAGACTACAGCCAGAAAAAAAACTTCACCTGGAGAATTTTAGAGAGAAAGGAAAATACAATTTCCTGGGATCATACGTATAAGGAAATAGACTTTTCACCTTTGTCAGACTAAAATCAGAAGTCTCTTGGGGCGCTTGGGTGGCTCAGTTGGTTAAACAGTCACCTCTTGATTTTGGCTCAGGTCATGATTTCATGGTTTGTAAGATCTAGCACCGCATCAGATCTGCTTGGGATTCTCTCTGCCCCTCTCTCTCTCTCTCTCAAAATCAATAAAAATAAAACATTTTTTTTAAAAAGGAGGGGCACCTGGGTGGCTCAGTCGGTTGAGCATCTGACTTCAGCTCAGATCATGATCTCGCGGTTCATTAGTTCAAGCCCCACGTCAGGCTTGCTGCTGTCAGCCAGGCGCCTGCTTCCGATCCTCTGTCCCTCTCTGTCCCTCCCTCATTTGCACGCTCTCAAAAATAAACCTTTTTTAAAAAGAAATCAGAAGTCTCCCATTCACCCAGCTCCTCTATCAGAATAATCACCCAAGCCACTCCCACAACGTCTACCTCTATTTCCACTTGTTCTCTTTGAGACTTACTTTTACCAGGAGGACCCTCTCACCATAAAACCCTCCCAGGATAGGCATTATTTTGAACCAATGAGCTATCAGGAAATCTTCCGACAAAGATCTTGGAAAAAATGCAACAGAAAGATAACATCGCATGTGTGAAAATGCCTGGCTGCAAATTTTGAGTGCTGCTTGTTAAAGGTGCATGGGCTTGGCTCTCGAGTGCGACAGGCGCAGACCATGTCCTTCTGGAGCACGCGCTTGCTCTCCCAACAGCGCTTTTTCATTCCCACTGCTCCCAATTGTGACCCGCAGCTTCTCCGTAGAACGAGATGCCCAACAGTTGTCTCGAAACAACTCCGCAGCAAGACAACCCACCGTTGCCTCTTACAACAGACAGCAGAGGTCAGCAAAGCCCAGTCCACTCCTCTGCTCCTGGGAAGACTTGCAGGCTCTGACATTCATACTGCAAATTTTGGGTCCACGAGCAACCAAACCTCTCTTATAAGGATCCACAAGATACTCGAGAGAAGGTTTCTCCCAGATCTATAAAGTGAACGCTACTAATCGTTTCAGTATTGGTATAATGAGGATGAACAAAGCCATGGCTCTCGCGATTATGCAGTAAACACAAACAACGTAACAGGCTTCGGGAGACATTATTTTCAAATGAATAGGCTCCGCTCAGAATCGGTCAGGAGCAGGTGATATAATATACAAATCAACACAAAGCATACATATGATATGTATCACACTTGAATGAGAAGGCTGCAATTAAGGGAAGCCATTTAAAACTATAATTGATAATTTTTAAGTAAATATACCCTTGTAACCGAATGCAGATGGCAAACCCACTATACAGCTGACCCCTGGGCATGAAGAAGAAATAAACAGGAGGTGCATTACATGCTATTAATTATTTTCACTGCTACAGTTGTTTGCTATATAATATAGGTTGAGGGGTCAGCCTGAAGCTTCTCCTAATATATTAGTAAATAAATTTGAACAGATTTTAATTTGCTAATGGAAAGGTCTGGGCCAGTTGCAAATAAGAGTGAGGCTACTTTGTCTCCCTCATTAGCATGCAGCCAGGCTCATTCTCCCCATTCATACAAAATGTTACATTTCCATAAAGCATAGTGTAATTTGTCAGGGAAAAAAAAAAACTCTGTAAACTATATTAGAATAAAGATAAATTTGTATCATGTGGTCATCCTCCTTATAGAGTCTTTATGGTAATTGCATGTCTAACACCTGCTTGCCAAATAATACTGCTCCGAACCTTCATAGTATGGAAAAATGACAGGGAATGGAACAGCTATTGCTCTAACTTAATTCTAAGCATCTATGCTTATAACTGTAGCCTTTCTTGCCGTTCACTCGAGTGTCTCAGGTTGCGTTGTGTTGTGTTGTGTTGTACAGAAGGTTCTCCCTGCTGAGCAATTTTAAATACATAGCCTACATTATGGATTTATGATGTTTTCAGAAAGCTGACATTAAAGATCATTGTCTGCTATGTGACGAAAGCCACCGTCTGAAGTGAAATGACTATCTCGAGTTACGTACTGTAGGCAATTTGATCTAGTCGTAGTTCATACTTTTCAATACCTCCTACCCATACCCCCCAATCCTTTATCTGACCCCCTGAAAATAAGCCCTGAAATTGGTGAGATTTAAGTCCCAAATAAGGAAGAACCAGGATCTGCAGTTTTCATTCTCCATCCTCATTTTCAGCAGGGTGAGAATCTCTGTCACTGTTACTCAAGGACGATGGAGAGTTCCCTTGAGTTCCAGCCCCTCTTTGGGGCCTAATTTTCCCCAGTACCCCATCGTGCTGGGCAAGTCCTTTGAGGTATCAGGGCAGAAGAGGCCAGCTGGGCTAGCTGGTTCTTTAGCTTAAGTCTGGAGGCTCAAGAGGAGATGTCTCATACAGCAAAAGGACAGAGTGGCGAGGCTGAACAGCAGAAGTCTCTTTTTGAACAGATAAATGTAGAGTCTACAAGCCAGGATTATGGCTTTGGAAAGGAAGGGTCCAAATTCACTGTCAAGGGGAAAGACTCTCAAGGAAAGTCAACAATATGAGAAGCAAAACTGACAGGAGAAACCTGGCTTTATAAAATCTGGTCATTGAAGCACCCAAATTGACAGAGAAAGCTCTGGTTTTTCTTTCTTACATTTATACTGATGGTTCAAATCGACATTTCTAGTCCTTAGCTCTTGCACACAAAAATTAATACTGGTTTTGTGTTTTGCGGTTTTAGAAAGGGCCTTGGCAGTGTGCCTGGCTGGCACAGTCGGTGGGTAGAGCATGCGACTCTTGATCTCGAGCCCCACGATGGGTGTAGAGATCACTTAAAAATGAAATCTTTAAAAACTGCGTTGAGGTTTACTGTGGGATTAGATGCTCACCACAGCCCTATGGGCTTAGCAGGGTTCAGATAGAGGCAGTGACTTGCTTCAAGTCACTCAGAAAGGATTCAGATACTGGCCCAGGGACCCCAAATAACCAGCCCTTTCCTCAACCCCATGTGGCTTTCCCCTAACCTTAAGTACGTGAGGGCTGTGGCCACACTCCACGCCAATGGCCCCGGGCACAACTAGGCGAATGCAGGCTGCCTTTCTGAAATCCTCTGCTACATTTTCCCCACACCTTCCTCCCTCTTATCAAGATCCTTGGCTGAGTCTTGAAACAGAATGCTTGCATCATCTTGACCCAAGCATGACCACTCGCCCCCACCCCTCCAACTCTGGCCCCCTCCTTGCAGAGTGGCAAGCACTCTCTCAGCTAGTGCCAAGTGTCTTTTGCACCCTGGACAGTACAGGGCACTACTGGTCACAGGGCTGAGCATGGGAAGCAGGCTGTAGGTAGGCAGGTAGCTATCTGACTGGCACCTCACCTTTCAGGGCTAGAGCTTTGGAGACACAGCCAGTGCCATGAAAAGGCACATTCTAGGTGCACGCTAATACTTACAGCTGAAGTGAATTAAACTGATTTCACAACTTGGATGGCACAAGAGACCACAAGATTCTCTGCTACAGATCAGGCAACCCACCCTCCATCGCCCCCTCAAACTGAAGAGAAAGGAAATCGTGACTGAAGTCTGCATCTGGAATCTAATGGGATGTGGAACCTCTGGACGAACCCCCTCACCCACATCACTCTACAGTTTGGGTGTCTGAATTAGGGACAAAGCAAATGTCGTCCAAAATATTTGGACTAAATTTGGGTGGGGTGAGAAAGAAAAAATAAGACAATGATTCTACTGGGTAACCGGGTAATAATTGCAACAGAGACAGAAAAATTAAATAAGTCCAGGTAACAAGACGCAATTCTACTCGACGAGCACAGAGCCCATTCATCACCGAACACTCATCTCCCCACCTGTTATTCTGTACAATGATAGGGGACCTTGTGTTTAATACTCTCTTCATAGCTTTCCGGAACACCGTCATCTTCATAGAGAAACAGTACAATCCCCTTTAAAAAGAAATGATTGCAAGGATACCTCTGTTTGCAGTACTAGAATCTCCTCAGTGGCAGTCCCTTTTCTATTCTAGACCGTCACTCATGACATTTCATATTAAAATAACATGAGGAGGGGCGCCTGGGTGGCTCAGTCGGCGAAGCATCTGACTTCAGCTCAGGTCATGATCTCACAGTTTGTGAGTTTGAGCCCAGCCTTGGACTCACTGCTGTCCTCCCTCCCTCCCTCCCTCTCTCTCTCTCTCAAAAATAAACAAACATGTTTTTAAAAATTAAAAAAATAAAATATAATAACACGAGGAAATACTTCTCCAGACAACGTGGGCTGACAGCTCTGTTCCCATAGCTACTGACTGCCTGTGTGTAGCCTGTGTGTAGCATGGATTCTTCCATGCTTCATACTTCACTTGAGAGTTCAGAAGAAGTCAACTTGGCCTTGATCGAGGGAGCCCAGATCATGATGCTCAAGGAAGGAAGTCAGCCAGCCTTTCAACAAAACAATCAAGGTAAATACGGGACTTCTACACTCTTGGATAAGTGTCACTACTCTCCACCTCACTCTACATAGAAAGATGAAAATTATGCCATCATTTTAATAACCAGCACTTAGAGTTCTAAGTCTCCATCCCATTCTTTTGCCTTTGTAAAGTATGGATTCATTCTCTGCCCTTGATTGTCTCCTTGCAAGAGCTATGGGGAGTTTGAAAATTCAAGAAGCTCGCAGTCTGGAAGGAAAAAATACAGTGTCACTGGTAGTTGAGATTATTCAAAACCTGAAAGAATTGCTCTCCAATCCAATAAAATTAAAGATAGTTGGAATGTAAGCCAGATGAATTTTGCCAGTAGTTTGCCTAATACAAGTCAGTAATGATACAAAGACACAGAGAGGAGGTTGTGATTAAAAATACTACACATAACCAAATGTTGATTCCAACTGCTTTTATTAGGCAGAGAGAAAAAAGCTTAGAAAAATCTATTGCTGGAAAAAGTGAGAAGATAAACCTTCCTAAACTCACTCTTGTCAACATGTCCTTGCGCCCACATCCACTTTAAATGTTATCAGCCGTTGGAGTGGCCTGGGGGGCTCAGTCAGTTAAGTGTCCCACTTCAGCTCGGGTCATGATCACAGTTTGTGGGTTCAAGCCCCGGGTCTCATGGTTTGTGGGTTCAAGCCCCACATCCGGCAGCTCAGAGCCTGGAGCCTGCTTGGGATTCTGTGTCTCTATCTCTCTGTCCCTACACCCCTCATGCGGTCTCTATCTCTGTCTCTTTCTGTCTCTCTCTCAAAAATAAACATTAAAAATTTTTTTTCTTTTTTTTTTTTTTTAAGAGAGAGAGAGAGCGTGAGCAGGGAGGGTCAGGGAGAGAGGGAGATACAGACTCTGAAATAGGCTCCAGGCTCTGAGCTGGCAGTCAGCACAGAGCCCAACGCGGGGCTCGAATCCACGAACCGTGAAATCATGACCTAAGCGAAAGTCGGACGCTCAACCGACTAAGCCACCCAGGCGCCCCTAAAAAATTTTTTAAATAAAAAATAAAAAAATAAATGTTAGCTGCCGTATAAATCCAAAGGGGTATATTTACCAACTGTCTTTCCAAATCTAACAACTATTTGCCAGAAAAGGAAATTTACAGGTGTTAGTGACAAAGCAGGCCTAATGGTTCTTCTATTTTACTGATGCTCGGCATTTCCAAAATGACAACTCTCGACTTGTTCAACAAATGCCTCTAGACCTTCTATGGATATTTTCGACGTTTAGCCAGTTGAATGGAATGGCTACTTTTTAAGGGGAAAATGCATTCTGTGTGCTCTTTCTTGAGGCTGCTTTAAATCGGGGAAAATATGGGCATGTTATTTTATTTTCAAAATGTAAATATTAAATATAAGGTTCTCAGCTAACTGAAACCATAAAAAGTATAGTCCTCATTTCCACTAATTTTTCTTTATTTTTTTAACGTTTTTATTTTTGAGAGACAGAGAGCGACAGACTGTGAGCAGGGGAGGGGCAGGGAGCAAGGGAGGCACAGAATCCGAAGCAGGCTCCAGGCTCTGGGCTGTCAGCACAGAGCCCCATGCAGGCCTTGAACTCATGAACCGTGAGATCATGACCTGAGCCAAAGTCAGAAGCTTACCTGACTGAGCCACCCAGGCACCCATCCACTAATTTTTCCTATCCCTATGCTGGCTCTTAAAAGAAAACACAAAACTTGAATAGTCCAGTCTCCTATTCAACCCCATGTGGCATGATTAAATGAAATAAAATTAAATGACAAAAATTATTTTAAATAATAACAATAACTACATCACTACTAGATGTATCATTTTTTGAGGTGAGCTACTGATATTGGGTGCTTACCAAGTGCCAGGTACTGGACTAAGCACATATACATATTATATCATCTTAGCCTCTTACTAACATGGGTGGGTATTTTATTATCCCCATTTTACAGATAAAGGAACTAAAGCTTAAAGCTAAATGGGCTAAGATCACACATCCACAAAGTGGCTGAACAGGGATTCAAAGCTGGCTGGTCTGTTTCCCCCGAGTCCAGCCTCTTTCCTGCTCTGCTCCACAGCCCGTCTGAGAACAAACAGGCACATGGCACTTCTGACTTATAAAGTATTTGATACATTTATCAAGCGTTTCACACGCACTGTGCCAACGCATGCATCACCTCTGCCTGCCAAGATGTGACTGGCCTGTTTGAGTGCTCCTGTTCCAGGATTTATTGTGGAATAAATAAATATTGCCTGTGTGACCTCAGGCAAATGGCTTTACCTCTCTGAGCCTCATTTTCTTCACCTGCACAATGGGTTTCACTGTCCAGCTTTATTCATCCCATAGTGTCATAAGATAACATACATGAAGGTGTTTTGTTAACTGCAAAGTGATGGGAATTGGATTCTTAATGTAGGGTCCACGTGGCAGGTTTGTTCAATGCCTCGATATTATCTGCAAGCTTTGCATGTGTGTGTGTGTGCGCGCGCGTATTTTTTTCTGGAAGACTGACCACGGTTTTCATATGAAGACATACAGCATACGAATATCATTTTGTCTGAAGTCCAGTCTGTCTCCCTATACTTTCGTTCCCTATCTACTCGGCCCCGTTTTATGGAGGCCACCATAGGAGACCTTCTGATGCACATAGCACGTGGCCACTTTCACCTGCCAGCCTTCCCAAGATTCAACAGAAGTTTTCTCTCCTCATCCCCACCTCCAAGCCTCAGGCTCTTATTCACTCATTCACTCATTCACTACATACTAAATGCCAAACTTAAGCACGAGCGAGCGGTGTGCGGGGATAGAACAGAAGACGGCACGCTCTACCTAAGGGAACTTGAGAGTCGCGTGTTGAGGACAGATAAAACTCGGGTCCTGAGAGTGGCAAGGGACTGCCAGGGGTAGGTGAACCGTGAAGTACATGGAGCGCAGCTGACTCCCGCCTCCTTTTCATGCAGGAGATGCTGGAGTCCTTCCCTAGCCTCGGCACTTTTCTCCCAGTGCACTTAGTTTGTCTAGAGGGTCCTTTTATTTTTTTAACTTTTAAAAAAATGCTTACTCATTTTTGAGAGAGAGAGAGAGAGAGAGAGTATGAGAGGGGGAGGGAGCAGAGAGAGAGAGGGAAACACAGAATCCGAAGCAGGCTCCAGACTCGGAGCTGTCAGCACAGAGCCCGACGGGGGGCTTGAACTCACGAGCCATGAGATCGTGACCTGAGCCAAAGTCGGATGCTTGACTGACTAAGCCACTCAGGTGTCCCTAGAGAGTGCTTTTAAAATGAACCAGAAAAAAACACACGGGATGTATTCTGATCCGCCAAACAAGCAACATCTCCATCATTACAGGTCACCCTAAACTTCAATTAACTCGCCCTAACATCAAATCACATATTTCCTTAGTTCCGAAGGTCACTGTTTTCATATTTGAATATGTCCGAAAGTGAGAAGTAACTGTGTACTGCGTTCAACCTAGAGCACTTTATCTTTTCCAACAGAGATCTTTCTGGATCCATGTGGCAAGTTGTAAACAACCGACGGCACCTTTAAATGCTGAAACTATGATCAATTCTTGGGCAATCGCTTTTTGCGCTCTTGACGCACGTGTGATGGAGCGTGAGCTTGTTAGTATGTTGGACAAGGCCCTCTGTGATCGGGCCTCTGCCCATGGCCCTTCTCAGTTCTCACGGCATGCCGTCTTGACCCCTATGCGCCAGGTCTTCCTAATTGTTTTCCAGTGACAAGTGATAGCTTCCCACCTCTAACAGTTAGCCATCAACATATCTTCCCCAACTAAACGGTGAATATCCCCAGGTCACTACCATGCCAAGTCAGCTCCCCATCTCCAGGACAGTCCCCCAACACAGGTATGGCAAAGTGTCAAGGAGTAAATTAACTCCCCGGCCTCTTGTGTCATGGCTTTCAAGATGTAGCTCAGATCCCAGCCTGTCTTTGAAGCCTTTCCTAATTCTCCCAGCCAGAAAACGGCTCTCTGGTCTCTGAATTCACTCCTGACAGTCCATGAGGCTTCAATAACAGCTCATCAGCAGGCAGAAGCAAGGTTCTATTCTAGTGTTTCCCTGGGCTGCTGAGAACAGGGCACACACAAATACTATATTTTATCCACACACCTAAAGAGATAAAAAGCTTCAAAATAGCCTCACAGCCTGTGGATGATAATGGCCTTACAACCACTATTTCATCCACGACTATCGCACCCCCACGTCACTGTTTGAGTCAAACTATTTACTGCCCTGATGGCATATGCTCTCTCAGACACTAAGCCAAGTTCATACTTATGGAGGAGTCTCTCCCTCCTTTGACGTTTTAAACATTTGGGGTGCTCCATCAAGTTCAGCAACGATGAGACACTGTGCCTTGTGTCTTGTCAACTTCTACATTTACAAATTCAAAGACAGGCATCAAAATGGTTAAATGACACAGTCTTGAAGGGTGCTCCTAGTTTAGACAGTCTACGAGTCTATGGCAGAGAGCCATGCCTTCATCTTCTAGATCTCCACAGCCCAGCTGAGGTCTGGGGCCAAACACATATATGGTAAATACAAGAGGTGATTTATTTTGTATTTGACCTTGTTTTGCTTATAAGATATGTGTATTGGGCATTAATAACTGATTGACACAACCTTTCTTTATGAAAGTATCAGGAATAAAGGAATCATTCAAGGTCAGCTTTGTTAGGTTCAGGCCTCATGAAGGACTCACGCAGACTCAGCTGGTTTGGGAGGAAGTCATCTCATCATTGCTCAAGAAACCTTATTACCCCTCAAGGTCACAAGACAACAGCAGGTACTCAGGAAGAGCCTTGAACAGGCAAAGGGTATCCCACCTTACATTTACAAACTCACAGCTCCATGGTTTAAGTAGCTTACTAGGTAATGGGAAATTATTTCCAAATAACAAAAAGTTCTCTGTGACTTCAGTAGCCCTAAGTGGGAGTGCAGAAAGCCAAAAGGAGACTTTGGAACACTGCAGAACAAACTAAGCTCTCTTCTGTCCTTACCTTCGGCCAGATATCAGCTTCACGTTATCAGGAAAGAGTTTTAATTGGATAATAGCTAGAATGGGACTTTCAGTTTTACTCAATTAAGAGAAAATACATTGGGTTTTGGAAAACACTGTAGAATGGTCCAACTTATCCACCAGTCTCTGAAAACTAGTCTTGGTGCTGGAATTCAAGGGCATTCCTGGTTCAAGGCCATTGTGCTTGGGCAGGGGTAATGGATCATGTTCCCACATGGCTAAGTCATGAACTAGGAGAGCAGACACAAGAGCCTCTTTCTGGGGGTGCTGACTGTCCTCCCCTAGTGCCCACCCCAACGATGTGACAACGCTCCTTCTTCTAGCAGAGTGTGAAAATCAATACCCCCCTCCCTTGGATTACAAGGAGTTTGTGATATAGGATCAGACAAGAGAAACACTTAGACTCCTTGAAGGAGATTCCTGGTAAGATGAAATGACAACGTCCACAGCATCGCAGAAGGCCAGTTTCAAATATAGAATTCTCAAATTCCTGGGAGCACTGAGTCACAATGTGCCAGTGAGAGGAGCACCAGCCCCTGGTCCCCAGACCACCCCCCTCTTCACTTCCCATCCCTACCCAGGCTGTCCCCCTTACATGAGGATCCTCATGTCCTCCTGCGTGGGCACCTCGGACTGAATGTTGAAGCTCCAGCCATTATGGTCCAGCAATCCTATTTCTAAGTATATACATGTTGAAAACACATGTTCACACAAAAATGTGTCTGCACATGTCCACAGCAGTACTACTCACAATAGACAAACGGTGGAAACAATCCAAATGTCCATCAGCCGATGATTGGATAAACATCCAATGAAGTACCGGGGTGCCTGGGTGGCTCAGACAGTGAAGTGTCCCACTTCGGCTCAGGTCATGATCTCAGTTTGCGAGTTTGAGCTCCGTGAGCTCCGCGTCGGGCTCTGTGCTGATAGCTCAGAGCCTGGAGCCTGCTTCAGATTCTGTCTGTCTCTCTCTACCTCACTCTCTCTCTCTCTCTCTCTCTCTCAAAAACAAACATTAAAAAATGTTTAAAAAATAAATATAATAAAAGGACCGAAGTACTGATACCTGCTACAACATGAATTAGCCTTGATAACACACTAAGTGAAAGAAGCCAGTCATGAAAGACCACAATATTATATGATCCCACCTATATGAAATACCCAGCATAGGTAAATCAGAGAGACAGAAAATAGATTTGTGGTTGCCAGGGAAGGGGGGGAAGGAGGGATTAGGAAGTGACTACCTTAGTCAGTACTGGGTTTCCACTTGTGGCGATGAAATAGTTCTGGAATTAGATAGCGGTGATGGACGCACAACACTGTGAGTATACTAAATGCTTGTCCCAGTCCAGACAGGCTGCTACGACAAAATGCCACTGACTGGGTAACTTGTAAACAGAAATTCAGTTCTCACAGCTCTGGAAGTCTGAGATCAAGGCACCAGCATGGTCATGTCCTCAGGAGGGTAATCTTCCTGGTTCACAGCCAATGCCTTCTCACGGCAGAAGGGACTAGGGAGCTTTCTGGAGCCTCCTTTATGAGAGCACTAATCCCATTCAGGAAGCTTCCACCCTCATGACTGAAAACATCTCCCAAAGGCCCCACTACTTGATATCCTCATCTTTGGGGGTTGGGATTTCAACATTTGAATTTTGGGAGACACATTCAGAACACAGCAATGCCACTGAGTTTTCCTCTTTAAAATGGTTAAAATAGGGGCACCTGAGTGGCTTAGTTGGTTGAACGTCTGACTTTGGCTCAGGTCATGATCTTATGGCTCGTGAGTTCGAGCCCCGCGTCGGGCTCTGTGCTGACAGCTCGAAGTCTGGAGCCTGCTTCGGATTCTGTGTTTCCCTCTCTCTCTGACCCTCCCCCGTTCACACTCTGTCTCCCTCTCAAAAATAAATAAACATTAAAAATTTTTCAATGGTTAAAATAGTAAGTTTTATGTTATGTGTGTTTTTATCACAATTCAAAAAAATAATCCCAAACTCATTTATGTAAAAGTACTGATGACTGATATCAGCTTACAAGTTTAAAATTTTAACATATGGTGAAAGCAGCTAACGGTTCCTGAGTTTTAACCACATATTAATTACTTTACAGCTCTATGAATTCTCATAACTACCCTGCAAAGTAGGCATTTTTAAAAATTTATTTTAATGTTTGTTTATATTTGAGAGAATAAGAGAGACAGAGTGTGAGTGGGGGAGGTGCAGAGAGAGTGGAAGACACAGAATCCGAAGCAGGCTCCAGGCTCTGAGCTGTCAGCACAGAGCCTGATGCGGGGCTCAAACTCACAAACCACGAGATCATGACCTGAGCTGAAGTTGGGTGTTTAACCGACTGAGCCACCCAGGTGCCCCTAAGGTAAGCATTTTTATACCCATTTTTTTAACTTTATTTATTTATTTTGAGAGAGAGACAGAGACAGAGACAGAGACAGAGAAAGGCAGAGAGACAAGGAGAGAAAGAATCCCAAGCAGGCTCTGTGCTGTTAGTGTGGAGCCCAAGGCAGTGCTTGATCCCACGAACCGTAAGATCATGTCCTGAACTGAAACCTCTTCAGAGTCAGACACTTAACTGACTGAGCCACCCAATCACCACTATCCTCATTTTATTTTTTTTTTAAATGTTTTATTTATTTTTGAGAGAGAGATAGAGATAGCATGAGCAGGGGAGGGTCAGAGAGAGAGGGAGATACAGAATCTGAAGCAGGCTCCAGGCTCTAAGCTGGCTGTCAGCCCAGAGCCCGACGCGGGGCTCAAACCCATGAACCATGAGATCATGACCTGAGCTGAAGTCGGATGCTTAACCGACTGAGCCACCCAGGCCCACCACTATCCTCATTTTAAAGATGAGAATACTGAGAAGTGAACTGTTTTGTGCAAGGCCACATAACTCTAAGGAGCAGCCCTGGAATTCAAATCCAGACTCCCAAGTCTATACTCCTGACTGTATTAAAGAAAGAGGCAATGTGGAAGAATGCAGGACATCTATCAAGAGTTCAGGAAGGTTCGGAGAGCAGTGTGCCTCCCACATCAGGAACTAGTCTACTCGAACATTCTACAAGTAAAGCAGCAGGCTCCAAACTGCTGTAATCTCCACCCTTACCAGTGATAAAATCGGAGCAGGTGCTCCTAATATGGGCATATTTCAGCATATGCATTAAACCATATGCTTGGATTACTAGCAAATCATATATTCACTATTACTAAACATCTATTTATTTGTTCTTAAGATCAAAATAAATACAAGATTTAATATTTCCTTTCTGCTTCCTACTCTGGAGACCGCTGTTCTGGAGAGAGTCATACCCTAGCTCTGGCCACATTTTAAGGCACTTCCTGGCTTTCACAGATGATGCACAAACCGAACACTCTCCTCTGTTCTCAATTTACTCACAATCTAGTAAGGAGCCAGTTACGTACCTGGATTAATCCCATTTAAGATGGACTGGGCTAAGTATCGCAGAGAGGTTCAATTCAAAAGCCCTTTAAAAACTGATTATTAAGTAGTTGAAAAAATAAGCTGTTCTATACATTTTGGTTGTAAGATTTTTTTTTTTTTAAATGACTGGATAGAGATAGCTCCGATGTTGCAAATAATCATTCATCCAAAATTTAAAATCTACCACTTTGGGGCACACTGCATGGAAAGCATGTACGAGGGTGTGCGTGCATAAGATATGCACTAAGTTTGGGGAAACACTGCTCATAAGTGATAGGATGCAGGAAGAAGAGAACTTGACTTTAGAAAAGGGTTCTTGGCATTCATATGATTTTTATCCTCTGGAGCTTTTGATCATAAAGTTAGGTAGTTCATTTGAGAGGTGGCTTTTATCTTTCACATGTCCTGGTAAATAAACCTCTTTTGAAAAAAATATACGATTGGGCAATCACTAATGTATTTTAAGTGAATTGAACATACTAAGTCCCATTTACCACTTCATCATGGAGATAATTTATAAGACCTTGGAAATTTAGTAGACTTAAAAGAAATAAAAAATTCCCAAGTAAATACTTTCTCTGCTCTGGCTTAAAAATAAACTCCAATATGATTTATGAAATGTTCTTATTTCTGCAAGGTATTGTGATTTCTGAAATAATGAAGTGTAGTACTTGAAAATCACATTTAATTTACTCAGAGGGAAGCAAGCTAATGCCTTGTGAGGTTGCTGGGGAAACAGAAAAGCTTCTTTAGGTCAGTGTTGTAGCAGACAGAAGTGAGCTGATATTTCACAATTTATTCACAGTCATAGCTCTAAACTCTTTCCTGATTTTTAGCAAAATAGTCCTAATTTTGCATTAAATATTCACATACCCCTTTAATCTGGCCTTATTTTTAGTAGCTGATGGAGATTTGTAAGGCAAAAAACATTTTTTTGAGAACTTAAGCTGTTCTTTATCACAATCCCTGTGCATTTTAAGTTATTTTCCAAAAGCGCAATTCAATAAAAAAATTACATCCGGTTTCGGCACCAGAGAAGCTCATTTTGGGCAATGGAAGCCCATTTATCATTAAACTTTTAGATGAAATAAAATAAGGGCCCTGGGCTTACAATGACTCTAATTATTCAGATAATTCACAAAAGCCCTGATTTATGCTAAATACTTAGCTTTAATTAGCCATAGACGACATAAAGGAAGGGGGAGGTAATAAGTGTTGGGAAAAGGACATATGTGGCAGTCACTATTAGTTGCTTTCCCAACACTCATTTCCCTCCCCCTCTCTCCTATTCAGGCAGAATTACCTCTCACTATATACCCACATTCTAATCCTGTCTTGCAGCGAAGAATGAGTATGTGATTATCGCTTATCTGGCCAGTGGAACCTGAGGGCAGTTGGCCAGGGAAGGGTTCCCTGCACAATAAAAGAAAAAAATAAGAAGAAAGGCCCCCTCTTTTCCTTCATCAGACATAGATTTTCTTCTGCATATGATATCTGGAGCTGCTGCAGCCGTTTTGCAACCAAGAGTGGAGACACCATCAGGCCGAGGATGCTGAGGGTGACATAGAGTGAAAGACTGTAGAAAGACTGAAAGAGGAGAAAGATTGGGGAACAACCCATAGCTCTGATGAGCCACTCAATTAAGTCATTCGAGAACCAAGCTACCTCTGGACGTGAGATTATAAAATGTTCTCATTGTTTCAGCCACTTTTAGATGGGTATTCGGTTAATTGCGGTCAAAAAGATCGTAACTGCTAAAAACACGATTCCTTTTTTCTGAATACTCTCCCAAGTTACCGAACTGGAACGGCACGTCAGAACGCCAGAGCTGGCGGAAACGTTTACAATTTATGGAGTCTAATGACTGTACAGTTGGTAGGAGAATTACCTTCAGGGTTTGTTCTCCCAAGCGACGCGGATCTTTGCACCTGCACGCAGGGAGGTGACAGCCGCCATAGTGAGGCACTTCTCTGATGAGATTGTGCCATCACTGGAATGTCTTAGGAAAGACAGAGACCGAGAGAGGCGGACAGTGAATCATGACCAGTGGATCTACCTTCAGGCCCTCATTGTACAGATGAGGAAACGAAAGCCCACGTGAGGTTTTTCAAGTCACCCAAAGCAGTGCTTCCGGTCAATGTGCACAGGGAGTTTTTGAGAAGGGAAAGAACACATCATCCTCAAAGAAGAAACAAAACCAACTGAGGGGACAGTCACTAGACCAGGACCCATTATTTAGAGCTCGGCTTCTCTGAGAACATCAGTACAGGGCGGAGCCCTGATGAATCCTTTTGTCTGCTTATCAAGCTCGAACTCCCTTGCCTGCCATTCAAGGCCCTCGGCAGTCTGGATCCCAATTCCTCTTCCCAATTCCTACTGCCTCTCTCCCTACTCCCTGGCACGCCCTTGCCCTGTAGTGTTTCGTGAATGTGCCAGGTGCACCCAGCCGGCCTCCTCCCCAACTTCAAATGCCCTCCAGTTTTATCTATTGGCCTTCCAAATCCCATCCATCCTTCAAGGGGTCACATCAACATCACTGCGTGTTTCATTTGGCGGCGACGACAACAAACTCTTCCTGTAATTTCTGCCTCAATACATATACAACATGGTACTTTGCTCAAAACTTACAATTAAATTAAATTTAAATGCCAAACTGAAATGGAAGGGATAGTAAGTAGGATTGAATACATTTGACGTTGTGACCAATCTACTTAATAATGAAGCATAAAACAATTATGGCTCTCTGATTTTAAGGACATCAAAACTGTCTCAGAGCAAACGATATCTTGCCTGGATATGTCATATTTCAATCAAAAGTCACAACCCAATTACAGGGGGAAGTAAAATGAAACAGACAAGGCAGCAATGATCTGCTCATTTGTATCAGCTTATCATAGCAGAGCCGAAAGCTGTAAAATATCACTGCATCTACAGCCATACCGTACATGTAGGGAAACTGAGGTCAAGGGAAGACATGTGGTCAGCTCCTCAGCCAACGACCTTTATGCTTTGTCCCCAAAGGTAGGATTTAGGACCTCAATAAGAACAGCCATCCACACATCTTAGAACTTGTCACTGGTCTAACCATCTAAGCTCATTGCCTTGGCCAAGTGCCCAATGTGTTGGCCAGGAGCCTCGATCTTTGTTCCTCACCTGTTTTTTCTTTGCAGAAACTTTTCCTATTATCAACTGCCTCTCATACTTTGAATACTAATGGCACCGACATAAAAGTAAGCCATCATTCTATTGTTACCAAAAAAAAAGACTTCAAGTAAAAAGCAGCCAATGATAAAACAACACAACAACAACAACAGAGAAGCTAACAACAGTAAATAGACAAAACTTCACGAGTCCCTACATGATAGAAAACTCGTGGCATCATGGGAGATAACACAAAGTGGTGCTATTCTGGCTTTCCTCTTAGATGGGATCATCTAAAAGTATACAAATAAAAGCAGTATTGCCTTGCACAAAATTTACTGTACTAAAGGCCAAGAAACGGGGTCAGTTCTAGATTCTGGTTCCAGGTCTACTTCTGGCTTATTTATGAGTTTGATGAACAGTTTCCCCATTTGTGGAAGAAAAGATTGGTCTAGATTGCTGTTTCTCCAAAGAGGCTCTGCAGGTATATGAGGGAAAATGGCTTGTTGCCATGCGAATATTTCAATAAGTAAACTGTTCATTTATTTTAAAGTGTCCAAAGGTATATTCTTACAATGAAGTACTGCCACGCTATTTTTCTGCCCATTTATGTGTTTGTGTTAGCAGCTGAATGGTCACCAAGTCGAGTGTTGTTGTAAGTGTTGAAAGCCAGACAAAAACTGCAAAGAGGTGGAATATATTCCTGCCAAACAGAGGCCCCTATATATGATGCAGGTGTCCTTCATTGACTAGAAGAAAGAAGTGGGAGAAGGGAATTTTCCACGTGTTCTAAGTTTGCACCTAGTTTTCGGTGCCTTACTAAAAATATATTTATATATAAATATTTTACATACTAAATTACACAGTTAATTAATACTACTACATTCTTATTTTAATAGCATTCTAAAAAGAACTGAAGCAACACGGGGTCAGTAAGAATTTTTCTCCCTTTAAAAGTGGTCTCTGCATGACCCAAACAGGCGTAGACGGTCTCTCAGCCTCTTGTGGAACCCGGAGATCGAGATCCTGTTTACAGAGCCCACGTAAACTGAAGTGGAGAATTAAGTGACACGCAATGAACAGTCCCTCTTTTTCTCCGTACATCATCCACAAAAAAAACCAGACTAGAAAAACGGCTTTCCTAAATTTTCCAATTAGAAACAATACCCAAAAATAAAAATCAAATGGAGCGGCCAGTTTCTTGGGGTTGGTCGAAACTCCTTTAGCCGTCATCTTAGTGACATTTTGCAGGAAGGACAAATGCTTGACAGACCGTAGCCAGCCGAGAAAGCATTAAAGAGGCCACGAAGGAAGCCAGATGGGACCCCTCCCCATTTCAAAATCTGCAATGCTATCTCACAAAGTACTTCTTTAATTTGAATGGAAAACTCAATATTCGAAAGCATGGAAGAAACACTTTTGGTTGCGGATTACTCATTCGTGTGGGGAAGAGTGTGCCTTGCCCTTTTCCTCCTCATTCGCCACACAGAGACCCCAGTCTGGCTACATCCTTGACGAGTAATATTTTTTATAATGTTCTTATAAGTGATTGCTTGCAGCATCTTATAGTCTTATCTCAGCTTGTGCAGCTTCTCATTAATATTCTGTACATATGGAAGAGTTTTCTATATCATTGTCCATTAACAAGGAGAATAATCACTCATTCAGTTATCAAGCAGTCAGCAAAGACCTGGCCTTGTGCCCTTAGTGCAAAGAATCATGGGATATCAAGAAGGTTAAATGTGGTTGACCTTATGATAGTTACATTTTTTATATAATTAGAGTTCTATAACCAAGTTGATCAAAGATAAGCAAAGAAGTATTAAAGTCTTTTAGGACTCAGAGACCATATTGGGGACTCTTTACCTCTTAGGAGAATGACAAAAACCATATTTCAGCTGATACATACCAATGAGCATTCTTTTATAGCAAACAAGAACAAGTCGTAAGTTTACATATAAATGACCTATTATTACAAAAGAGCTTTTAAAGAGAAGTGAGCTAAGTGATACTAAGAAAATTCATAATTGAAATGGGACCGGGCATAAGGAGAAAGACTCAAAACACCTGACTGACGGAACCACTGTCAGAGGCCAAAGGTTCAGAATGGTCGAACTCAAACCAAAACAGTCACCAGTCAGGTTTTGGAGAATTTTGGTGACCCCACAGAGTTGAGAGGCCAGGGTAAGTTGATAAGAGATTTCAAAGTGCTGGTGGGGAAAGATGTTCTCTATCACCTATGCTCCTATTCAGAACTGGAGTTCAAGTCTTTACATTAAGGTAATAAGCTAGAGAAGAGTTTTCTACGTAGGAGAGGTCTCTTTTAGCGTGGTTTTTTTTTTTTTTTTTTTTTTTCGAAAAAGAAATCGGTATCTGCTAGAAGAGGGGAGACAGCGCCTAATTATAGGGGCTGATGTCCCTGAAAACATACCACGTGCACAAAAGCCTTCTTGAGCCCACACTAGGCGATGCTGGAGTTCTTGTCTCCCAACCATTTTGTTTCTGAGTCTTTGGAACTTCTTTCTGGGTTCTTTTGGTGTTACCAAAGTAGAGCACGGTGTCATATCTCAGGCGCAGCTTCCCCAGCAGTGACAACATAGACAGAGAAAGGCAGGGGTGGGGACATTCCTGAGACTCAGGCCAGAGTTCACTTCAGGAAATGGCGTATTTCCACCAAGCTCGTCACGTGGCAAGAGGAGGCAGCAGGAATACTGCACACCGGTTCCCCAAAGCAAGTGGACCGCAGAGCCATTCCTTCTCCAACGAAAGGCCTCAGACGGGCCTGTCTCCTTCCATGGGGACCTATCAACCACCCTCCCCCCTTACGGCCACGTGGCACCTTCTCTGGGACGTGAATCTCGTGTATCAGAAAGTCCAGTGAGCCAATTTGGCTACAGCAATGACACTCTACGTGTGAAAATATGAGTGTGCACACCACCTGGGCATCACGTGGAGAACATCTGAACACACACACACACACACACACACACAAATACTGCACTTCAGTTACATGTTTTTGCACCCAAAAACAGCTCTGTAAAGAAGGCCAGTATTATTATCCCCGTGTTACAAGTGAAAAATAGAGCCCTTAAGCTCTTACCTGAATCCTTGAGAATGAAAATGGTTTGCCCAAGAGGACTCAGGTAGAAGGGCTCTAGGATCTGAATCCCAAACCATGAGGCATCTCTGTAGAATTCGGTTTGGGCTCACAAACTCTCTTCAATTCTTCAAATAATCCCTCACTCATCTACTCCCCTGAAGGAAGCCCACTAGTCCCCTCAGAATATTTCTAGGAACTATTGTCCAGAGATAGGATATGAAGCTTTAGGAATGTGGTTTAGGAAAAGGCCCAAATTTCAACATTTCATGTCTCAGATTTTGTTTTTGTTTCTTTGTCTGTCTTCTAAGTTGTTTAAATTCCAGTTTGTTAACACAACAGTGTAGTGTTGGTTTCACATGGACAATATAGAGATTCAACACTTGCATACAGTACCCGCTCCTCACCACAGGGGCTCTCCTTAATCCCCATCACCTGTTCCACCCACCTCCTCTCTGGTAACCATCAGGGTGTTCTCTACAGTTAAGAGCCTCTTTCTTGGTTTGCCTCTCTCTCTCTTTCTCTCTCTCTCTTTTTTCCCTTTGCTCATTTGTTTTGTCTCCTAAATTCCACATATGAGTGAATCATACGGTATTTGTCTTTTCTGACTGACTTACTTCACTACCATAATATTCTCTAACGGCATTCCATGTCATTGCAAATGGCAAGATTTCATTCTTTTTGATGGCCAGGATCCCTTTGTCCCCAACCATGTCTCCACACTTCCTACCTTGTTCAACGTGGCCTCTTCTCTCCCTTCCACTGGTCGTCAGGTCAATTTCTGGGTTACTTAGGATGATTTGACAGTTATGTAGTTATATTCATGGGATAAGGGGAGCCTAGGTTCCTCCTACTCCAATGTCATCTTCCTTACCTGTCTCAGATTTTGTCTATTTCATGATGACAGAAATGGTTACCAAATCTGACATCACACAGTTTAAAGAAGTTGTAAGGAATGATCTATTTTCTTTATAGATGTGAACAGAGAAAACAGTTTCTACTTTTTTGCTCAGGTCTCTCTGAACTTGAGTTTCAAGCATTTGCTCACTGAATATTCAGATAAATATACACAATTTGGGATATAAGAATTATCTCTGTGTAATAAATTACGAAAGAATAGTGATTCATTTTGTGACTCAGAGTTGGATTTCATCTTCATGTCATGCTCAAAATAGTTCTCAAAGATGTCAAAATATGAATAAGTCAACAATATTATTCCCATCAATTTATGTGTCCTTTAAAAATATAATTTAAGATGAAATTGATGAAACTGGATAGCTGAATAGATTGATACTGCAGTAAAATCAAAAGCTTGTCACCTGTTAAGAGACACAGGAAAAGGGGTAGAAATAGACATAGAAATAGAATCAAGGGCCCAAAAATAAACCCACACATATACAGTCAACTAATATTTGATGAGGGAGTCAAGAAAACTTAATATGGAAAAGACAGTCTCTTGAATAAATGGCATGAGGAAAACTGGACATTCACATGCGAAAGAATAAAAGTGGACCCTTACCCTATACTACTCACAAAAATTAGCTCAAATTGGGTTAAAGACTTAAATGCAAGATGTAAAACTGTAGAACCCCCAGAAGAAAGTGAGGAAAAGGCTCCTTGACATTGTTTTTTGCAATTATTTTTCTGGATATGCCACCAAAAGCCCAAGCAACTAAAGCAAAAATAAGCAAGTAGTACTACAGCAAACTAAAAACCTTCTGCACAGCAAAAGAAATGATCAACAAAATAAAAAGGCAACTTACAGAATGGGGGAAAATATTTGCAATTCATATATGTGGTAGTGGTTAATATCCAAAATGTATACAGAGCTCCTACAACTTGACAGCCAAAAATCAATAAACAAAAACTGCAAATAATCTGATTTTAAAATGAGTAAAGGACTAGGGCTCCTGGGTGGCTCAGTCGCTGAGTGTCCAACTCTTATTTTCAGCTCAGACCATGATCTCACAGTTGTGAGATTGAGCCCCATGTTGGACCTGAACAGACATTTTTCTAAAGCAGATATATAAATGGCCAACATCACAAATCAAGGAAATGCAAATCAAAATCACAAAGAGATATCATCTCACACCTGTTAGAATGGCTATCATCAAAAAGAAAAGTGGGGCACTTGGGTGGCTCAGTCAGTTGAGTGCCCAATTCTTGGTTTCAGCTCAGGTCATGATCCCAGGGTCATGGGATCAAAGCCCCACATTGGGCTCCATGCTGAATGTGGAGCCTGCTTGAGATTCTCTCTCTCTCTCCCTCTGCCCCTCTCCCCCACTCATGCTCTCTCTCTCTCTAAAATAAAAATAAAGGATCTGTTTCTTTAAAAAAAAAGAAGGGGGGGATAATAAATGCTGGTGAAGATGTGGAGGAAAAAGGAATCCTTGTGCACTATTGGTGAGAATGTAATTAGTGCAGCCACTATGGGAAACCATATGGAGGTTCCTCAAAAAACTAGAAGTAGAGCTACCATATGATCTAGCAATTCCATTTCTGGGTATAGATCCAAAGGAAATGAAATTACTATCTTGAAGAGATATCAGCACTCCCATGTTCACTGCAGCATTATTTACAGTAGCCAAGACATTAAGACAATCTAAGTATCTGTCAAAGGATAAAGGGATAAAGCCACTGTTGTATATTTATACAATGGACTATTATTGAGCCACAAAAATGAAGGAAATTTTGCCGTTGGTGACAACACGGACGGACCTTGAGGGCATTATGCTAAGTGAAATAAGTTAGACAGAGAAGGACAAATGCCATATGGTCTCACTTATATGGAGAGTCTAGAATAAAATCAAACTTACACAAATAGAGGGTGGATTGGTGGTTGCCAGGGGCATGAGGGTGATGGGTGAAAGTGGTCAAAGGGTACAAACTTCCAGTTATAAGATGAATAAATTCTCGGGAATCTAAGGTACAACACAGGGACGACAGTTAACAATACTGTGTTGCACACTTGAAAGGTGCTGAGAGAGTAGATGTAAAAGTTCTTACCACACAAAAAAGGTACCTATGTGAGATAATGGATGTGTTAACTAACCTTATTGGGGTAAATACTTCTCAACATATATACATATCAAATCATCCTGTTGCTGGGCCCTGGGTTGAGTGTGTGACCTGATGTTGGCTCAGGTCATGATCCTGCGGTTCGTGAGTTGGAGCTCTACCTCGGGCTCACTGCTGTCAGCTCAGGGCCTGGTTAGAATCCTCTGTCCCCCTCTCTCTAGGCCCTTCCCCCACTTGTGCACATGAGCGCTCTCTCTATCTCAAAAATAAAAACAAATCATCATGTTGTACACTTTATACTTACACAACATCACGTATCGATTATATCTCAATAAAGCTTACAAAAGGCATAAAGAGTGTGTCATACAGGGACAATGAGAAAAACCGGAAAGAGACAGATTCCTAGAAAGAGATGCACTAAAAGGAAAAATGAGACACATTGACAAGAGACATCAGGAATACCTGGCTGTTACTCCCGACTTGGAAATGGACCTGGTCGGTAACCTGAGGAAATCACGTCCTCAGTCCTTCCTCTGGGCCTCACTGTGTTTAAGAAGAGGAGCAGAGATGACAAGAGTAGGTCTAGGCAATTTCTTTTCGTTCTTTTTCTTTTTTTTTCTCTGAAAGAATACAATCACTAAAGGACACTAGAGCCTGTTGAGCAGCTCAAGTTTTGTTGTCGTTACCAAGAGCCTGTTATAAAAATAAGAGTAGAACTTATTTTTTTTAGCTATAACATACAGAAATCCAAATGATGTTATAAGTGTTGGTGAGGCTGTGGAGCTACTGAAACACTCATGCGTTGCGGGCAGATGTGCACAAGGGCACAGCTACGTTGCAAAACACCTTGGCAGTTTCTTAAATAGTTAAGTAGAAACTTACCATCAGAGGGGCGCCTGGGTGGCTTAGTCGGTTAAGCGTCCGCTTTCGCTTAGGTCATGATCTCGCGGTTAGTGGGTTCGAGCCCCGCGTCGGGCTCTGTGCTGACTGCCAGCTCAGAGCCTGGAGCCTGTTTCAGTCTGTGTCTCCCTCTCTCTCTGACCCTCCCCTGCTCGCGTTGTCTCTCTCTCTCTCTCCTAGAAATAAATAAAACATTAAAAAATTAAAAAAAAAAAAGAAACTTACCATCAGATCCAGCAATCTTGCTAATGTTCACAGTGGAAAACCTGCACCCCAGTTTCAGTGCGGTTGAAACAGGGAACTATTCTTTCATATCATGTCCAGTCAAAGCAGACAGGACCCAGATTCCCCCACCAGGGTAGGGCCAGTGGGGTTTGGCAGTGATGTGAGGATTCGCTCCCACCCAACCGTCCAGGTGGGATAGGTCAACTGCAAATTCTTTAGGGACAAAGGTGAAATAAAGACATCCTCAGAACAAGGAAAATGAAGAATTTGTTCCCCAAAAGAGTTATCATTAAATGGCAGTTTTAGGAAGATGTCTAAACAAGAAGAAATTATGACAGAAGGTTCGGAACTTCAGAAAGCAATGAAGAACAGCAAATGGGTAAATATAATAGACATTTTTTTCATATTGATCCCTTCAATCATATTTTTTTCCTTTAGCCTGTTGATACAGTGGATTACTTTGATTGATTTTTGAATGTTGAATAAGCTTTGTATGCCTGGAATAAATCCTACTCCATCATGGTATATAATTATTTATATACATTGGTAGATACAATTTGTTAATATTTTGTGGGAGATTTTTGATACATTGGTCTGTAGTTTTGTTTTGGCTTGTTTTTTGTTTTTTTGTTTTTTTTTTTGTACTGTTTTTATCTGGTTTGTTATCAAGGGCCTATGAAAATGAAAATACAACATACCAAAGTATGTGGGCTGTAGCTGAAGTAGTACAGAGAGGGCAATTTATAGAACTAAATGCTTATGTTAGAAACAAGTAAAGGACTCCAATCACTCATTTAAGTCCCTACTTCATGAAACTAGAAAAAAGAAGAACATAGTAAACCCAGAGCAAACAGAAGGAATGAAATGATAAAGATAAATGCAGAAATCAATGAAATTGAAAATAAGAAAATAGAGAAAATTAATGAAAACAGTTTTCTTTAAAAAACCCCATTAAACTGATAAACCTCAAAGAAGCAAGGCTAATTAAGATTTAAAAAAAGAGAAGATGCAAATCAGCAATATAAGGACTAAAATATGGGGCTAGCACTACAGATCGTACAGTAAAAGGATAATAAGGGGATATAACGACTTCACGCTCATAAATTTGGAAAAACAGAACAGATAGTTTTGAAAACTCAACCGAGATGAAATGAACAACTGGAGTAGTCCTATAATCCATTAAAGGAATTAAATTCATAATTTAGAAGCTCCTATAAAAGGACTTTCCATAGGGAAAACAAACTTTGACTTAAACCACACACCTT
Source organism: Hyaena hyaena (assembly GCF_003009895.1). Classification (NCBI taxonomy): domain Eukaryota; kingdom Metazoa; phylum Chordata; class Mammalia; order Carnivora; family Hyaenidae; genus Hyaena; species Hyaena hyaena. The sequence continues at coordinate 670,238 of NW_024081399.1, forward strand.
GTACAAACATTAATTCAAAATGGATCATGCACCTAAATGGAAAATGGAAAATTATAAAACTTTGAGAAAAAAACACGTGAGAAAAACTTTGGTACCTAGGGCTAGACAGACAATTCCTAGAGTTGACATCAAACACATGACCAACAAAAGAAAGGAAAATTAATAAATTTGACTTCATCACAATTTAAAACTCTCATGCCTCAAAAGATCCTGGGAAGACTGTGGGGCAAAAGTTACCCGCTGGAAGCAAATATTTGTAAACCACATATCCAACAAAGGCTTGCATGAGGAATAAACTTAGTACTCCCAAAACTCAACAGTAAAAGAACACAAAACCAAAAAGACAACCTAATTACAAAATAGGCACAAAACATGAACATACATTTAACTGAAGAAACCAAAAGCAATGAAAAGATGCTCGACATCTTTAGCCATCATGGAAATTCAAACCACAATAAGATCTCACTGCACACCTATCAGAATGGCAAAAATAATAAACAGTGACCTCAAACCCCAAACACAAAAATCCAAAATGGATATGTCTGGATTCGTCATAAGAAACCTTAGGACAGCAATAAAACAGAGGTATTTGAATCAACCACAGTTAAAAGTGAAGGGTATGAAATTTGCAATGGAAGCGACAATGACTATTCTTTGAATTGATGACCTAATTAAACTTTAACCAGAAAGCAAATATGATAAGCATGGAAGTTATAAAGATGTCATTCACTCAGGAGCCCTTGATGACTGATCTATTTCCCTTTTATTTATAACAATGTTAGATGTGATTGCCTTGTACCTCAAGTATTATACACTGAGAAATAACAAACTGTCAAAAAAATAGGGACATCACCAAATGCTGTTAAGGATACAGAGAAACTGGACCATCCATTCATTGTTGGTAAGGCTGTAAAGTGCTGCAGGTCACACTGGAGAAGAATATGGTAGCTTCTTATAAAGCTGAACATGCCATTATCATACAATTCAGCAACTGCATTTCTGGGCATTTATCTCAGAGAATGGAATATGCACTCACACATAACTCTTAGTCACATGTTCACAGCAGCTTTGTTTGAACTAGTCCCAAACTTGAAACCACCCAGATGTCCTTCAATGAGTGAATGGCGGAAGAAGCTGCGGTGCTGTGAAATACTATTCAACCATAAAAAATAAATAACCACTAGGAGATTAGGAAGATGGCTATGGAGTAGGAGGACCCGAGGCTCACTTCATCCCAAGAATATAACCAGCTAACTATCAAGTCATCCTATAAACCCCAGAAATTGACCTGAAACCAGCAGAACATACTCCACAACTAAATGTAGGGAAGAGGTCACACTGAAGAAGGTGGGGAGTGCAAAGACATGATTTGGGAGAGAAACAGATCATGGCCACTGGGGTAGGGAAGGAGCTGTGGTCACAGAGAGGAGCATGAGACACAGGGGAGCGTATGGGGAAAACAAATCTCAATAGCAATTGGTTTAGAAAATGAAAGGGGCTGAATTTTGTGAGTTCTCACAACAAGCAGGGCCTAAAGTCTGACATTTCAAAGGTCAACGTGCTTGGCTCTGGGACAGCTCAGAGCGCACTGGGGCTGCTCTTGGAGAAAATGCAGGGCAAATAGCCCATGGACATACAGCCTGAAAACAGAGATCTAAACCATGCCCAGGGCACATAGTGGGGAGGTCATTCCTTCATCCCAGAGTGCATCCGAGAGAGATAGCATTCACACAGAGATCTCTCCAAAACAAAGGATCTAGCTGGGACCATTTCCCTCTCCTGTCCCTCAGCATAAGCACAGGGCCACCTGTGGGAACTAGTGCAGTTCCAACACTCGCTACTTAACTCATTTATACAAAGATCTGCTCCCGCTCCACCCCCCAACCACCACCACCCCCCATCCCACACTCCACCCTTCCAAATCATGCTTGCCTCAGTCCAAGCATGGCTCACTGCCTCCCCCAGAACAGCGGCCCAGACTCCTGCCAACAGCACGTCTCCCAAGGTGGGAGTTTTGTAGAACATTGGTCCCAGCAGGGGTGGTGACAAGTCTCAAAGAACAGACCTAGTTAAAACATGCCACGTTCAACAAGGACCAAACACTATCCACAGCAGGCAAAGATTCTCTGCAGAAGACTGGCCTGCAGGATACAGTAGCCAGGACAAAACAGCAAGGCACACAGCACACACTGCAGACACCCCTGGAAGTACCAGGCCCTAGGAGGCAGAGAGCAGTGCACAGCAGGGCACTATAGGACCTTGTTTTCACAAGGCCATTACCTTCCAAAGCAAGAGACATAGCTAACTTTCCCAACACAGAGAAACAGGCACAGAGACTTAGACAAAATGAGAAAACAGAGAGGCTTATTCCAAATGAAAAACAAGACAAGGCCACAGCCAGAGATCTAAGCAATATACATGTAAGTATCATGCCTGATAGAGAATTTAAAATAATGATCATAAGCATACTCACTGGACTTGGGAAGAGTGAAGACCTGAGGCAGACCTTAGCAAAGAGATAAGGAATAACATAGTAGAGATAAAGGGCCCAATATACAAAATGAGATACATACTTGATGGCATGCACAGCAGGCTGAAAGAAACAGAGGAACTAATTAATGACCTAGAAGACAGAGTAATAGAAAGTAATCAACGGGGAAAGAAGAGAAAAAAGAATTGTGCAAAATGAGAAGAGATTTAGGGAATTCAATGGCTCCATTGATGGTATATATAATTCATATTATTTTCATATTATTTGAGTCCCAGAACAAGAGAGAGAAAAGGGGGCAGAGAATTTATTTGAAGAAATAATAGCTGAAAATCTCCCTAATCTGGGGAAGGAAACAGATATTCATATCTATGAGGCACAGAGAACCTGCATTAAAAACAACAAAAGCCGGGCACCTAGTTGGCTCAGCTTGGGTCATGATCTCACAGTTCATAGGTTCAGGACCCACATCAGGCTCTGCACTGACAGTGTGGAGCCTTCTTGGGATTCTCTTGCTCTCCCTCTCTTTCTGCCCCTCCCTTGCTTGAGTTCTCTCTCTCTCTCTCTCTCTCTCTCTCTTTCTCTCTCTCTCAAAATAGATTTTAAGAAGTTACAAATGTTTAAAAGAACAACAAAAACAGTGATGGCTGGGTGGCTCAGCTGGTTAAGCATCTGACTTTGGTTCAGGTCATGATCTCATGGTGTGTGAGTTCAAGCCCTGTGTCAGGCTGTATGCTGACAGCTCAGAGCCTGGAGCTTGCTTTGGATTGTGTGTCTTCCTCTTTCTCTTCCTCTCCCCGACTCATGCTCTGTCTTTCAAAGATAAACATTTAAAAAAAAATTTTTAAGCAACAAAAGTAGATCCCCACCAAGACATGTTGTAATTAAATTGGCAAAATATAGTGATAAAGAAAAAAATTTTAAAGCAGAAGACAAAAGAAGAAAGTAGCTTATAAGGGAAAAGCCCTAGGGCTGGCAGGAGATTTTTCAACAGCAACTTTCCAAGCCAGAAAGGAGACCCATGAGGTATTCAAAGTGCTGAACGGGAAAAATCTGTAGCCAAGAATACTCTACCCAGCAAAGCTACCATTCAGAATAAGAGAGAGAAAAATTTCCCAAACAAAAACTAAAGGAGTTCATGACCACTAAACCGGCCCTGCAAGAAATAATAAAGTGAACTCTTTGAGTGGAAAATAGAGACCACTATCAGCTCAGGTCTTGATCTCAGGGTTGTGAGTTCAAGCCCCACGCAGGGCTCCACAAGCCTACTTAAAAACAAAAACAAAAAACATAATAAATGTTTGTTCCTTTAAAAAAGGTAAGAAACACAAACGCAGTAAAAATGAGTATTTATGTAAAAAAATCAGTCATGAAACACACAAAATAAAAACACATAAAATATAATAGCATATACCTAAAATGGGGGGTTAGAGAATATTATGAAAAACTATATGCCAACAAATTGGAAAACCAAGGAGATATGGATAAATTCCTATAAACATATAAATTAACAAAACTGAAACAAAAAATAGATACAGGTGCCTGGATGGCCCAGTCAGTTAAACATCTGACTCTTGATTTCGGCTCAGGTCATGATCTCACAGCTCATGAGTTAGAGCCCCACAATGGTCTCTGTGCTGACAGTGTGGACACTGCTTGGGATTTTCTGTCTCCCTCTCTCCGCCCCTGGCCTGTTTCTCAATCTCTCTCTCTCTCTCTCTCTCTCTCTCTCTCTCTCTCAAAAACTAAATCAATAGGGGCGCCTGGGTGGCTCAGTCGGTTGAGCATCGGACTTCAGCTCAGGTCATGGTCTTACAGTTTGTAGGTTCGAGCCCCACGTCTGGGTCTGTACTGACAGCTCGAGCCTGGAGTCTGCTTCGGATTCTGTGTCTCCCTGTCTCTCTGTTCCTCCCTCACTCCTGCTCTATCTCTCAAAATAAATAAAAACATTAAAAAAATTTTTTAAAACCTATCCTTTTACATTGTTGGTGGGAATGCAAACTGGTGCAGCCCCTCTGGAAAACAGTGTGGAGGTTCCTCAAAAAATTAACAATAGAACTCCCCTATGACGCAGCAATAGCACTGCTAGGAATTTACCCAAGGGATACAAGAGTGCTGATACATAGAGGCACATGGACCCCAATGCTCATAGCAGCACTCTCAACAATAGCCAAAACATGGAAAGAGCCTAAGCGTCCATCAACTGAGGAATGGATCAAGAAGATGTGGTTTATCTATACAATGGAATACTACATGGCAATGAGAAAGAAGGAAATCTGGCCATGTGTAGCCACGTGGATGGAACTTGAGGATGTTTTGCTGAGCAAAATAAGTCAGGCAGAGAAGGACACATACCATATGTTCTCACTCCTATGTGGAACAGAAAACTTAGCAGAGAACCATGGGGGTGGGGAAGGGGGAAAAACGTTACAGAGAGGGAGGGAGGCAAACCACAAGAGACTCTCAAATACTGAGAACAAACTGAGGGTTGATGGGGGTGGTGAAAAGGGGCAAATGGGTGATGGGCATGAAGGAGGGCACTTGCTGGGATGAGCACTGGGTGTTGTATGGAAACCAATTTGACAATAAATTATATATTTTTTAAAAAACCTAAATCAATAAACTGAAAAAAAGAAATAGACAATTTGAGCAGACCAACAACCAGCAAAGAAATTGCAGTAATCCAAAAAGTCCCAACCAACAAAATGTAGAACTAGATGGCTTCACTGGTGAATTTTACCAAACATTGAAAGAAGTGCTTTTACCTTAAGGTCAGGAACAAAACAGCAGGAAGTCCACTCTCACTACTTCTATTCAACACAGTACTGGAAGTTCTAGCCACAGCACTCAGGCAACAAAAAAGAAATCAAAGGCATCCAAATCAGTAGAGAAGTTATAAAACTGTCCCCATCTGCAAAACTTTCACTATATAGAAGATCTGAAAGGCTCCACCAAAAACTGCTAGAACTGATAAACACGTTTAGTAAAGTCTCAAGATACAAAATCAGTGTTCAGAAACCTGTTGCGTTTCTGTACACCAGTAATGAAGCAGCAGAAGAAGCAATTAAGGGATCAATCCCATTTACTATTGCACCAAAAATAATAAGGAACTTAGAAATAAACCTAAACAGGGGCACCTGGGTGACTCAGTCAGTTAAGCAACTGACTCTTGATATTGGTTCAGGTCATGATCTCACAGTTTGTGAGATCGAGCCCCACGTCGGGCTGTGCATTCACAGCACAGAGACTGCTTGGGATTCTCTCTCTTCCCCTCTCTGCCCCTCTCCCTGCTCGCTCGCTCTCTCTCTCTCTCTCTCTCTCAAAATAAATCAAATAAAACTTAAAAAAAAAAACCTAAACAAAAGGGTGAACGATCTCTACTCTGGAAATTATGAAACATCAATGAAAGAAATTGAAGATGACACAAAGAAATGGAAAGAGAGTCCATGCTCATGGATTGGAAGAACATTGTTAAAATGTCTATACTACCCAAAGCAGTCTACACATTTAATGCAATCCCCATCAAAATACTTCCAGCATTTTTCACAGAACTATGATAACAATTCTAAAACGTGTATGAAACCACAAAAGACCTCATATAGCCAAAGCAATCTTGATGAAGAAAAGAAAAGCTGGAGGCATCAGAATGGACATCAAGTTATATTTTACTTTATTATTTTTTTAGTTTTTAAATGTTTATTTGTTTTTGAGAGAGAGACAGACAGACAGACTGTGAGTGGAGGAGGAGCATAGAGAGAATCTGACGCAGACTCCAGGGTCTGAGGTGTCATCACACAGCCTGACACAAGACTCAAACTCATGAACCGTGAGATCATGACCAGGGCCAAAGTCAGATCCCTAACTGACTGAGCCACCAGGCTCCCTTCAAGTTAGATTTTAAAGCTGTGGTGATCAAAACAGCACAGTACTGGCACAAACATAGACACCAGGTCAATAAAACAGAATAGAAAGCCCCCGAATAAACCCACAACTATATAGTCAATTAATCTTTGGCAAAGCAGGAAAGACTACCCAATGGGAAAAAGAGAGTCTCTTCAACAACTGGCACTGGGAAAACTGGACAGCAACATGCATAGAAAGAAACCGAACCACTTTCTTACCCCAGACACAAAAATAAATTCAAAAAGGATTATAGACCTCAAAGTGAGACCTGAAACCATAAAAATCCTAAAAGAGAACCCAGGCAGTAACCCCTCTGAGATGGGCCATAGCAACTTTTTTTCTAGATAGGTCTTCTGAGGCAAGGGGGAAAAAAGCAAGACTAAACTATTGGAACTTCATCAAAATAAAAAGCTTCTGTATGGTCAAGGAAACAATCAACACAACTAAAGGGCCACGTATGGAACGGGAGAAGATATGTGCAAATGACATATCTGGTATTGGCTTGGTATACAAAATATATAAAGAACTAATACAAATCAACACCCAAAAACCAAATAATCCAATTAAAAATGGGCAGATGACATGAATAGACATTTCTCCAAAGAAGACATAGAGATGGCCACCAGACACATGGAAAGATGCTCATCAGCACTTAGCATCAGAGAGGTGCAGATCAATACTACAGTGCGATATCACCTTCCACCTGTCAGAGCGGCTGAAATCAACACCAAAAGAAACAACAGGTATTGACGAGGATGTGGAGAAAAAGGAACCCTCTTGCACTGTTGGTGAGAATGCAAACTGGTGCAGCCACTGTGGAAAACAGTATGGAGGGTCCTCAGAAAGTTAAAAATAGAACTACCTTATGATCTGTCAATCACACAACTGGGTATTTACCCAAAGAATATAAAACACCGATTAAAAGGAATACATGTGCCCTGGTCATTATAACAGCATTATTTATAACAGCCAAGATATGGAAGAAGTCCAAGCACCCATTGACTGATGAATGGAGAATGGATAAAGAGGTAGTGTGTGTACGTGTGTGTGTGTTTATATGTATGTATATACACACACACACACACATATATATATATACACACATGTATACACACATATAGATAGATACACATATACACGATGGAATATTAGTCATCAAACAGAATGAAATCTTGCCATTTACAACAACGTGGCTAGAACTAGAGTGTGTTATGCTAAGCAAAATAAGCCAGTCAGAGAAAGACAAATACCACATGATTTCACTCATGTGTGGATTTTAAAAAACAAAACAAACAAGCAAAGGGAAAAAATAAGAGAGAAAAAGAGAAAGAGAAATCGAACAGGTTCTTATAGGGAACAAACTGATGGTTACTAGGAGAGGGCGGGGGGGGGGAGGTGGGTCGAATAGATGATGAGGATTAAGGAGTGTGCTTGTGGTAGCAAGTTCCAGGTAATGTATGGAAATGTAAATCACTTTATTGTACACCTGAGGCTAATATAACACTATACATTAACTAACTAGAATCTAAATAAAAACTACAAAAAAATGAATAACTAAGGGTACCTGGCTGACTCAGTCAGTGGAGCAAGTGACTCTTGATCTCAGAGTCATGAGTTCAAGTCCCATGTTGGGCATAGAGCCTACTTCAAAAAAAAATGAATAACTACTTATAAACACAACAGCCTAGATAGATCTCCAAGGAATTATGCTTTTAAAAAACTCCCGTAGGGGTTACATACAATATGATTTAATGTATAGAACTTTCTTGAACCATCAAAATTCTAGAGATGTAGGTTAATGGTTACTAGAAGTTACAAAATTGGAAGAAGAGGGAAATGATTGTGGATATAAAGGGGCAAAAGGAGGGGCGCCTTGGTGGCTCAGTCGGTTAAACATCCTACTTCGGCTCAGGTCATGCTCTCACAGTTCGTGGGTTCAAGCCCCACGTCGGGCTTTGTGCTGACGGAGCCTGTTTCAGATTCTGTGTCTCCCTCTCTCTCTGTCCCTCCCACAATTGTGCTCTGTCTCTCTTTCAAAAATAAACAAACATTTTAAAAAAATTAATAAAAGCAGGCCACAGGAAGGATCCTTGTGGTAATGGCACTCTTCTATATCTTGACTGTGGTGGTCCTCAAGTGAATCTACACATACGGTAAAATGCAAATAACTCAATACATACCCATGCATATACACCACACGTAAACTGGTAAAATCTGAATATCACAGATGCATCAATGTCAATTTCTCAACTATGATGTTGTACCAAACTTTTGTAAATTATTATCACTGGGGTAACTAAGTACAGGATATACTGGGATCTCTCTGTGTTATTTCTTACAACGGCATATAAACCTACAATTATATCAAAATAAGACCTGTACACTAAAAACCACAAATATTGCAGAGAGAAATTAATGAGATAATGAAATAAATGGAGATAATATACCATGCTCATGGGTTGGAAGATGCAATATTTTTAAGATGTCCAGTCTTCCTAAATCCATTGACAGATTCAACACAATCTCAGTCAAAATTCTAGAATGCGTCAAGGGCTCAGTCAGCTAAGTGGGAGACTCCTGATCTTGGCTCAGGTCATGATCTCATGGGAGTTCATGGGACTGAGCCCACATCAGGCTCTGTGCTGACAGTGCAGAGCCTGCTTGGGACTCTCTCTCTCCCAATCTCTCTGCCCCTCCCCTGCTCATGCATGCACACACACTCTCTCTTAAACTTTTAAGTTTATTTATAATTTGAGAGACAGAGAGGGACAGAGAGAGGGTAAGGGGGAGGGGGGAAGAGAATCCCAAACAGGCTCCACGCTGTCAGAGCAGAGACTGACACAGGGCTTGAACTCAGGAACCACGAGATTATGACCTGAGCTGAAACCAAGAGTCAGACACTAAACCAACTGAGCCACCCAGGCGCCCCTAAATAAATACACTTTTAAAAAAATTCCAGAGAAACTTTCAAAATAGAAATTGATAGCACGAAAGATTCTAGAATATTCAGAAGAACTTTAAACAATAAGAACAGGGGTGCCTGGGTGACTCAGTCAGTTAAGCAACTGACTTTAGCTCAGGACATGATCACCTGGTTTGTGAGTTCGAGCCCCACACAAAGTGAGCTCTGTGCTGACAGCTCAGAGCCTGGAGCCTGTTTCAGATTCTGTGTCTCCTGGTGTCTCCCTCTCTCTTGGCCCCTCCCTCTCCCATGTTCTGTCTGTCTCTCAAAAATAAATAAACATTTTTAAAATTTTAATAAATAAATAAGTAAAAAGTAAGAACAAAGTTGGAAAGTCTACTTCATTTCAAGGCTTATAATAAAGCAACAATCAAGATAGTCTGGCATTGGCACAATGATAGAAATATAACAATGAGGGGCACTTGGCTATCTCAGTTGGCAAAGCATGCAATTCTTTTTTTTTAAATTTTTAAATGTTTTATTTATTTCTGAGAGAGAGAGAGAGAGAGGCAGCATGAGCAGGGGAGGGTCAGAGAGAGAGAGGGAGACACAGAATCTGAAGCAGGCTCCAGGCTCTGAGCTAGCTGCCAGCACAGAGCTCGATGCAGGGCTCTAACCCACAAACCACGAGATCATGACCTGAGCTGAAGTCGAATGCTTAACCCACTGAGCCACCCAGGTGCCCCGAGCATTCAATTCTTGATCTCAGGACTGTAAGTTCGAGTCCCACTTTGGGTGTAATGATTACTTAAAAATAAACTCTTTTTTTAAAAAGTAATACACAAATGGAACAAAATAGAGACCCACACATTATGTACATGTAGACAACATTATACACAGTGATTTAAATGCAGATTATAGGAGAATAAAAAACTACTTTCAACAATTGACTTTTGAAAAATTATATACCCATATATAAAAATAAATAAATGAATAAATTTTGATCTATACCCCACACGATGTAAAAAGTTTAACCAAAATGGATCACAAAACTAAATGTAAAACCTACAATTATAAAACTTCTAGAAAAAGGAGAAACTATTAACTTGAGTTATTCATCAATTTTTTAGAAACAATAAAAAACCAGAATCTTAGTAATGAAACAAAAATGATAAACCACAGTGAGGGGCACCTGGGTGGCTCAGTCAGTTAAGTGTCCGACTTCAGCTCAGGTCATGATCTCACGTTTCGTGAGTTCGAGCCCCGCGTTAGGCTCTGTGCTGACAGTTCAGAGCCTGGAGCCTGCTTCGGATTCTGTGTCTCCCTCCTTCTCTGACCCTCCCCTGCTCATGCTCTGTATGTCTCTCTCTCTCTCTCTCTCAAAAATAAACATTAAGAAAATGTAAACCACAATAAGACACTACAGTCTATAATGACTAAAGTTGAAAGTGTTGACATATCAAGTGTTGGTAAGGATGTGGAACCCTGGGCCTTTCGTGCACCGCTGGTGAGAATGTGAAATGATACAATCTTCTTGGAAAATAGTTGGGAATTTCTTAAGTTAAGCAGACACCTACCATATGATCTAGCCATTCTACTTCTAGATTTTTACCAAAGAGAAAGGAAAATCTATGTCCAGACAAAGACTTATATACAAATGTTCATAGGAGCTTTATTATAATAGCCCCAAACTGGTGACAATCCAAAAAGGAGGTGTACGGGCCCATTGTGGTATGTCCACATGATGTAATACGACTCAGAAATAAAAAGGAATGAAGTATTGATGTACCTACCAAAGACTTAGCTCCCCAAGTGTGGATGACTCACCTCTCCTTGGAAAATGGCCTCCTTAATTCAATCGAAAATCAATGATTCCTTCACTCTGGAGCTCCCAGCCCTTGTATATTATGTGCCCACTTTTAAAAAAATTGCACACAGGAATGCACTGCCTGTTAATTCAGTGTAGAGCCACAGTTCTGTACTCTTCTCTCACATATACCGATGCACAAAAGAACAAAAGCTAACATCAGAATAAACATCGAATTGATTCTGACTTATAATGGCATTTGGCTGACAGCTGTTGATACAGTTTCTCCCAACTTTCCGCTAAAAGAACAATTGCCCTTACTCGATATCAAATACCAATCCAGAGTGATTATATATATGCAGAAAAAATAATTGAGGGAATAATGTCCCTAAATTTTCCAAATTTTATAAAAACCATAAATCTATGGTTGCAAGAAGCTCAATGAGCCCAAGCAAGATAAACACAAAAAAATCCACATCAAACACATAAAAATAAAATTCCTGAAAACCAATGATAATAAAAAAATTAAATGCAGGCACACACCAAAAAACTCATTTAGATACAGAGGAACAAAGATAACAATACAAACACACTTGTCATCATAGAATGTTCCCCCTATCAACTGCATAATATATATCCCTTCCAAATATTCCAGGAATATGCATCCAGGAAAACCATATTATAGGCTGCAAAACAATTCTCGATAAATTTAAAATGATTCAGATCATACAGAGCACTTTCTCTGACCACAAAATGAATTTAAATTAGAAATCAAAAACAAAACAACTATGTAGAACAGAAAATATTCAGAAGTTAAGTGACACAGATCTAATAACCCATGGGTCAAAGAAGAAATCATAGAAGATATTAGAAAATATTTGAAATGAATGAAAATGAAAACGTAACATAATAAAATTTAGGGATTTTAAGTAAGGCACTCTTTGATGGAAGATACATTGTTTTAAACGCTATATTACAAAATAAAAAAGGTTTAAAAGTCAATGACTTAAGTTTTTACCTTAAATCCAAATTAAGTAGAAGCAAGGAGATAATAAGAATCCGTATATAAATCTATGAAGGAGAAATAATTTCTTTTGAAAAAGAAAACTAAGATGACAAAAAAATAGTTCTTTGCAAGAAAAAAATCTCAAACATGTAAGTGTTTAGCAAGAGTGATCCAGGAAAAAAAGAGGAAACACAAATTCCCAATAAAGGAATTAAACAGGAGGCATCACGCTAGAATTTATAGACATTCAAATGCTAATAATTCAAAATTGCAGGCAACTTTATTCTAATAAGTTCAATAAAAAAAGACATGGACAAATTCTTTAAAAACACAACTTCCCAAAACAGACTCAAGCACAAAATCTGAATAGCCCTGTATTCATGAAAATGATAGAGTTTGTATTAAAGGAAAAAAAAGTTTCTCCATAAGAAAAAATGTTCAGGTACAGATAGTTTCACTGGTAAATTCCATCATTTAAGTAAGAAAAAAATATCAATCTTACACAAATTCTATCAGAACACTGAAGAGGGAACGCTACTGCACTTGTCCAATGAGGCCAATATAACGCTAATTTCAAAACCTGACAAAGACATTTCAAGAAAGGGAATTTTCCCTCCTTGAAAACAGACATAAATATCATTAACAAAACATCACCGTATCACGGAGGTTGGCAATCTCTGGCCCACAGACCTAATCTAGCCCGCTCCTTCTTTTTGGAAATAAAAGTTTGATTTGAATACAGCCATACCCATTCAATTATGTTTGGTTGGCTGACCCTTGGCATATGAATCTAGTAACATATAACAAAGATAATACATCATCACCAATTGATTTATATATATATATATATATATATATATATATATATAATCAAGATTGGTTTAACTTACAATGTTAAATAATATAATTCACCCCAACAAAGGAGAGAACACAGGGTCATTTCAATAGGTACACAAAATTGAACAGAACTCAATATCCATTAATGATAAAAATTCTCAGTAAACTAGCAACTAAAGGAAACTTCCAGATTCAGATAAATATAAAAAAGCTTTACATCTAACATCATGTTTAACAGTAAACAGTGAACATCAACTCCCTAATACCACTAAGATAAGGACATATGTGCCCACCACTTCTATTCAAAATTTTACTGGACGTTCCAGACATTTCAACAAAGCAAGGAAAAGAAATAAATGGCAGACAACATAATTGTTTATGTAGAAAACCACAAGGAATTTAGAAAAATAAGTAAATAAACCAAGAAGTAACTTCATTAAGATCATAGTATACCAGGTCAATATACAAAAATCAATTGTATTTTTTATATAATCTAGCGGCCGCACACAACTAAAAACTGAAAAAAAATTCCACTTAAGGTAATCAAAATATTAAACATTTGTGAATAAATTTAACAGAAGCTACGCAAGATCTCTACACTGAAAATTACTAAGATTAGGATAAATGAATGAAGCTTTAATTACATAGAGAGGTATACGATAGTCATGAATTTGAAGATTCCATATCATTATGATGTCAATGCTCCTTCAATTCATCTGTAAATTCAATGCAATCCCAATCAAATCTTCATAAACTGTATTGTAGAAATTGACAAATTGATTACAAATCTATATGGAATTTGCAAGGGCTTAGAATAGCCAAAATAATCCTATGGAGGGAAAAAGAATGAAATTAGAGGACTTAAAGTATCTGATTTCAAGACTTCCTCTAAAACTATGATAATCCATAAAGTATGGTAGTAACTTAAGGATCGACAAGGAAGTTAATACAACAGAAAAGAAGGGCCACAAATAGACCAATGCGTGTATGTTCAATTGATTTTCGACAAATACGTCCAAGTATTCAATGTGGGAAATAAGCTAGACAAATGGTGCTAGAAACATTTCATAGCCACATAAAAACGGTAAACTTTGACCTTTATCTCACAGCCACACAAAAACCCAAAGTGGATCAGAGGAGCTAAAATGGAAGAGCTAACTATAAAGCTTCTTAAAGAAAACACAGGAGAAAAGCTTTACAAACTTGGGGCAGGCAAAGATTTCTTAGACGGGACATATAAAACACAAGCTCCAAATGGAAAAATAAAATAAAATGGACTTTGTCAAAATCCAAATCTCCTGCTCTTAAAAGCACTGTTAAGAAAGTGAAAAGGAAAAAAAAACCAAAAACAAAAAAAAAAAAAAAAAAGAAAGTGAAAAGGAGGGCACCTGGCTGGCTCAGTTGGTAGAGCATGTGACTTTTTTTTTTTTTTTAACTTTTATTTATTTTTGAGAGACAGAGAGAGATGGAGCATTAATTGGGGGTGGGGAGCAGAGAGAGAGGAAGAGACAGAATTTGAAGCAGGCTCAAGGCTCTGAGCTGTCAGCACAGAGCCCAATGTGGGGCTTAAACCCACGAACCGTGAGATCATGACCTGAGCTGAAGTCGGACGCCTAACCGACTGAGCCACCCAGTTACCCCATGTGACTCTTGATCTTGGGGTTGTGAGTTTGAGCCCCACGCTGGGTGTAAAGGTTACTTTAAAAAATGCATTTAAAAAAAAAGAAAATGAAAAGGTAAACAATAGGCTGGGAAAAAAAATATTCAATGTATATATCTCTCCAAGGACTTAATCAAGAATATGTAACAAATGCTTTTGCCTCAAATATAAAAGACAACCCAGTAAGATGGCAAACCTAAATAAATGGAGAGAAATGCTGTGTTCATAGATTGCAAGACTCAGCATATTGAAGATATTAATTCTCAAATTAATATATAGGTTTAATGCAAGTCCATAAAAATTTCAGCAAGGTTTTTTGTAGATAATAGACACACTCATTATAATATTTATGGGGAGCAGCACTCTCAACAATAGCCAAGACATGGAAAGAGCCTAAGTGTCCATCAACTGATGAATGGATCAAGAAGATGTGGTTTATCTATACCATGGAATACTACATGGCAACGAGAAAGAATGAAATCTGGCCATGTGTAGCAACATGGATGGACCTTGAGGGTGTTATGCTGAGCGAAATAAGTCAGGCAGAGAAGGACAAATACCATATGTTTGCACGTATAGGAGGATTAGGAGGAACTTAACAGAGGACCATGGGGCAGAAGAAGGGGGGAAATGGTGGGGGAGAGGGAGAGAGGCAAACCATGAGAGACTCTTGAATGATGAGAACTGAGGACTGATGGGTGTGTGGGGGGGAGGGAGGAGACGGGCATGGAGGAGGACACTTGTGGGGATGAGCACTGGGTGTTATATCGAAACCAACTTGACAATAAACTATTTGTAAAAAAAAAAAAAAAAAAAGAAAGAAAGAAAGAAAGAAAACATTTTAAAAATTAAAAAAATAAAATAAAAATAAAATTTATGGGGAAAGGCACAAGACTTAGAACTGCTAAAATAATCTTTAATAAAAAAGCATGAAGGAGGAATCACTCTACCTGAAACTAAGGCCTACTATTTCGCTACAGTAACCAAGACAGTGTGACCTAAGCCTTATACCTTATGCAAGAATTAACTCAAAATGGAACACAGAGGGGCACCTGGGTGGCTCAGTCAGTTAAGCATCCAACTTCGGCTCAGGTCATGATCTTGTGGTCTGTGAGTTCAAGCCCCGCGTTAGGCTCTGTGCTGACAGCTCAGAGCCTGGAGCCTGCTTCGGATTCTGTGTCTCCCTCTCTCTCTGTTCCTCCCCTATTTGCACTCTGTCTCTCTCCTCTTCTCAAAAACAAAGATTTAGGGGCGCCTGGGTGGCTTAGTCGGTTAAGCGTCCGACTTTCTCTTAGGTCATGATCTTGCGGTTCGTGGGTTCGAGCCCCGTGTCGGGCTCTGTGCTGACTGCCAGCTCAGAGCCTGGAGCCTATTTCAGAGTCTGTGTCTCCCTCTCTCTCTGACCCTCCCCTGTTCACGCTGTCTCTCTCCCTCTCCTAGAAATAAACTTAAAAAAAAAATAAAGATTTAAAAAATTTGTTTAAAAAGTTAGCAGTTAAAAACAGACAAGCCAACTCGAAAATAGTATATCTTTATGGTATACTTCTACTCAAAAGGCATGAAGTGGGGCACTTGAAAGGCTCAGTCGGAAGAGTATGTGATTCTTGATCTTGGGGTCGTGAGTTTGAGTCCCATGCTGGGTGTAGAGATTACTAAAAGGAATAAATAATAATAAAAAGTAAAGGCTGTGCTTTATTTTTTAAAAAACTCACGAAAGGACATTTCACTGAAGAGGATATACAGATGGTAAGTAAGCACATGAAAGATGTTCAGCATCGTTAGCCATTAGGGAAATAGTCTGAAAAAAGAGGGCCCCGGGAACTGCTTCCACCGTAGCCTATGCTGCTGCTGCTGCTATGAATGTTGGATGGACATGACAGTGAGCATGTGGCCATCTGGGTCACCCAGGACCCCGCTGAGGAATAAGGGGTGTTCTTAGCTTCGAGATAGGAGGCAGGATCACAGAAAGGGAATATCAGTGAAGGGCTCCTAAAATGTAAAAGACGCGGCATTTACTGTCTAGCGTGCAAATCCTGAGAAATGATGTTCCCACTCCATTCCTGCTGGTCAGCCCATGCCTAGAGGAGTGGATTTCTTTCTGAGCTTCACTACATAAACCGGGTCTTATAAAACAAGGGAATGCACAGAGGGGGGTGACCATGGCCTGTGAGGCAAATTGCTTTGAAAACTCGGGGAAAGCAGACACTTAGAGGGCTCTTAGAGGTGTTTTCAAATGTGTTAAGGGCTATCATGAAGGGAAAACAGCCTATTTTGTCTGACTACAGAGGGTATGAGCTGGGATTGAGGGTTAGGGAGATGGATTTCAGCTGTAAATAGGGAAAAACCGGCGCCTGGGCGGCTCAGTCAGTTGAGCGTCTGACTTCGGCTCAGGTCATGATCTCATGGTTCAGTTTGTGAGTTCGAGCCTCACATTGGGCTCACTCTTGTTGGCACTGAGCCTACTTTGGATCCTCTGTGCCCCTCTCTCTGCCCCTCCCCTGCGTGTGTTCTCTCAAGAATAATAATTAACATGTTTTTAAAAAATCAATCAACAATAAATAAATAGGGAAACACCTCTAATGATTTGAAGTATTCTACAGTGGAAAGGCCTTCTTTGAAACACTGGTGAGGGTCCAGGCAGAGGCCACATGACCACCTGGTAGAAGTACTGTCACAGAGATTCCTAACAGGGGCTGGCTGTTGAGTCACATCATCTCAAATGCTATTTCGAAGGCTCCTTCAACACAGATTCTGTGTCTGATTCCTCACAGCATCCTCCTAGTGCCTACTGCCTAGCCTCCACTCTGGAAATCCACAGTGAACAGCACCCTCCAAGGAGGCAGGCTAGGGTCGGTGAGCCAAGGACTTCTCACTGGGCACGCCACAAGGGGTCCCGAGAGAACCCCAGTCATGGGGGAATAGAGTTTTCTGTGCCCACAACGATGATATTTTAAGCAGAGAGAGGAGTGGATGGCCATCAGACAAAGACAAATAGCATATGATTTCACTTCTATGTGGAATCTAAAGAAGCTGAACTCATAAAAGCAGGGAACAGAATGGTGGTTGTCACGGACAGAGGAAATGGGCAGACGGTCAAAGTGTCCGTTACTTCCAGTTATAAGATGAATAACTTCTGGAGATCTACTGTAAAGCACGGTGTCTATAGTCAACAATACTATATCATATGGGTGCCTGGGGGGTCAGTTGGTTGAGCATCCGACTCTTGATTTCAGCTCACGTCATGATGCCAGGGTTGTAGGATCAAGTCCCATGTCTTGATCAAGTCCCATGTTTTTTTTTTTTTTTTAATGTTTTATTTATTTCTAGGAGAGACAGAGAGGGAGACAGCGTGAGCAGGGGAGGGTCAGAGAGAGAGGGAGTCACAGACTGAAACAGGCTCCAGGCTCTGAGCTGGCAGTCAGCACAGAGCCCGACGCGGGGCTCGAACCCACAAACCACGGGATCATGACCTAAGCGAAAGTCGGACGCTTAACCGACTAAGCCACCCAGGCGCCCCTATCAAGTCCCATGTTTAAGATTGTCTCTTTCACTCCCTCTGCCCCTTATCCCTGCTTGTGTGCTTTCTCTATTGAAAAAAAAAATTATAAAAATTAATTTAAAATTAATTAGTAAAAATACTGAATTGTATACTTGAAAGTTAACAGAGAGATCTTAAATGTTCTCACCACACACACACACACCAGGTAACTAGGTGAGGTGATGGGTATGCTAACTAACCTCATTGTGATAATCATTTCACAGTACATATGCATATCAAATCATCACAGAAACCTGAAACTTACAATGCATATGTCAAGTATATATCAACAACGCTGGGAAAACAAAAACAAAAACTGGCTGTTTTTCAATTGCACTGAATCTATACATCAACTATTATGTTTAAATATTTACTTCTCCACTCCATGACCATATTATATCAATTGGAATCTTCTTTATTTGGATCTTCTTGAATATGCTTGAATAAAGTTTTATATTAAAAAAAAAAAAAAGAAGTTCATGGGTCTTCCTCCACAGTAGTGGCACAGGGTCTGAGCTTGGCAGCTTGAGCCTGTCTAGAGGACCAGAAGGGCCAGGGCCCCCAAGGGTTGGCTGAGGTACTCAGCAGCCTCTTGGTAAAGAACTGTTCCATTAGAAGGAGATGGAACAGCATGCTAAGATTTGGTTCAAGTTTAGTAGGTCAGTTTGGAAGAGAAGGGTAGTATTTCAGCTATAGGAATCACCATCGTCGTTGGCACAGGACAGGAGAGAAGGAAACAGCCGAGGCCATGCAAACGCACACCAAACACCCCTTGACAATTTCTGGAACACTGGAGAAGAAATTCAATGGGGATTGGAATCCCGTTTTTTAAAAAAAATGGTGGAATCTAAGCCAAATAAAGACTGTATCATTTTCATCAGTGTAAACACGTTTTTAGTCTCAGCCACCATGATCAGAGAGACATAGGATGCAAAAATTCTCCATTTGTAAGACCAAAAGGTTAGGAGCCCGCCCATCCCTAGGAAACAAATCATACAAAGTACACGCTCAAAGGCCTCAGGGGAGAAAGGAAGAAAGCAGAAATTCGCCATCGATTTTTGCTTCTTGGCAGCACACTGCTAAGTGATCTTTTCCCTCAGTCCCTCTAAAGACAGAAAGCCATAAGTGCAAGTTTTACAGAGTGGCCACAGAGAGTGTGGTGTCACCATGGTATCAGGCCACAGGAGGCAAAGCTGACTGAATGGTGGTCCGGCTTAGTTAATGATGTTGCTAGGAAACCCACACTTGCCAACGTTCTACCCACTCTACTTTCTGTGCATCATTTACTCCCCACAAATGACATGGCGGCATCACCCTCCAAGTTGGAAGGATGCCCACCACAAGGCAGACTGGGAAAATCCCTGCAACCAAGGCAGGAGACAGCCGATCGCGACTCCCTAAACACTGGCCATACAGTGAGCAGTACCTCAAGGGAGCACGCCCGTCTCTCCGTGATCCCCACCACCGGGCTGCTGTGCTCCAGCTCAGCCAGTCTATACCACAAACGAGGCGGGAGTCACCCCAATACTTACAGGGAGAATCTGGCTGCAGGCGAGGTAAAGGACAGCCCTGGGTGAAATCTCACCAGAGAAACCAGAAGTCATGCAACACCAGGCAGGACAGCACTGCTGGGGGCAACTGGCGGCAGGAGACACAGCCTAAGACGTCTGTACCAGTTAGAGGGGGCGCTGGGTTTGACGTTGGTGTTGAGGATAACAACCCTCATGGCTTCTGGTGCTTTGACGAAGCCTCAGACCTGAGCCCTTCCGGCCAAGCATCTGCGATTTCATATTGTTGGGGCATTTGCTGGATCCCCGGATGCATCTTTCTGTAAGTGGCCGAACCAGGAATGAAGGCATATGCAGATGTCTACAGAAAGTATGGCTCCATCAAAGGATGTTGAGGAGAGAAAGAAGGCTGGTATCTTTCAGAGTGCCAAGTGAGTTTGGAATGTAAAGAATTTCTTTGGGTTGACTTCCATGGAAGTTTGTCACTGGAAGTGTTCCCGGACTATGACACATGACTACTGGGTTATGGAATCATTTCTGTTGATAAATAAACAATTAACAAATTAAAAACACAAAAAGAAACCCAGCCTGAGAATGATTTGCAGTCCCCGCAGGATTTAATAAGCACACAGTTTCTGCAAGATGTTACCCCAGCCACTGGGGAACACGGTTAAATTAGAGACAGTATAGGCCATCAAAGGGTCTCTACATTTGTAAGTAGAAACTAATGTGCACAATGCTGAAGCAGAGGGATGTACCAAGGAGGAAAACCCAGTCGCCCAGGAGAAACCACAGGCTCCCTTCACTGCTCCTTATGGGCAGGGGATTATGGGAGTCAGTCCAACATACAGGTACAGAGTCACAGCAGAGCAGTAGGGATGTCTGGCTATCTGCTTGGGGCAAAGAGGGAGAAAAGGGGAAAGAGTCACTAGCACTATGTCTAGAGGAATGAGAAGAATTTCATCAAACCCCAAAGTGAGATGGTGCCAAGAAAGGCAACTTCTAGATCAGTGCTGTCCAAATAGAATGTGAGCTACAAACCCAAGCCACATATGTATTTTAAAATTTTCCAGGAGTCACATAGAATAGAAAAATATAACACCGATGAAATGAATAGCATACTTTATTTGATAAAGGACAGCCAAAAAGGGATCATTTCAATGTATAATTAATATAAGCAAATTATTGATATTTTTATGCAAATCAATATAAACAAATTATTTGATACTTTATGAAAGAGTGTATTTGACATTCTTTCCTTTTGCATGCTGAGCCTCTCAGTTAGGACCAGCCACATTTCAAGTGGCAGCTGACCACTGTATTGGACAGCACACTTCTAGACAAAGGGGAGAGTCAGAGAACAGAAGGAAAAAGAACAAACTGTGAGAACACCTATAAGGGTCCAAACTTTGACAGTGATATCTGCGCCAGTACAGAAAGGAGTCAGGTAATGAAAACAGGTGTCATAAAAAGGATTACAGCTGCCATTCGAGTTCTTGCTGTGTACAATCACTTTATGTGCAGTGGATCATTTAATTCTTACAAAGACCCCATGAAGTAAGTACTGCCATCATCTCCACTCTATAGATGAGAAAATTGAAGCTCAGGGATGTGAAAGTGCCTGTCCAAGGTCACAATGACAGCAAGAAAGGGGGCGGGGGTGAGTTCATGTCTGTGTGAGTCCTAAGAAAGTCCTCTTAAGCACTCACTAGACGGTTCCTCACCGACTGCTTGGCCTTTTAATATGCATTGGCCTCCTTAGATCAAGAGTGTCTTACTCATCTTCACATCTCCAACAGGTGGCACTTCTAAGGTGACCAGAGCTTGTGAATGAGTGAATGGTCACTGTTAGTTTCATTTGTTTGTTTACATATTGACCTCGTCTGATCACTGAATCAGAGCAGTCTGATCCCTAAATGTATCCACAGGGCTGGGTGCTGAATGACTTTTGAAAATCTCCCTGACCCGGTCCAAACCGCCACTGGCAAAATCCTATTCACCCTGAAAGAAAATAATAAATGCCACCTTCGAATTCATGGAAAAAGAATGCATGAGTCAATGCCTTTGGCCAGGGAGGAAGTCGTCAGTGATTTTTGAGGGCACAGGTTCATTAGGAAAATGCAGGACAGGGATGCCTGGGTGGCTCAGTTGGTTAAGCATCTGACTTCAGCTCAGGTCATGATCTCGCAGTTCGCAGGTTCGAGCCCCGCGTTGGGTTCTGTGCTGGCAGCTCAGTACCTGGAGCCTGCTTCAGATTCTGTGTCTCCCTCTCTCTCTCTGCCCCTCCCCAGCTCATGCTCTGTCTCTCTCTGTCTCAAAAATAAATGAACTATTAAAAAAAAAAAAAAAAGAAAATGCAGGAGAGAAATTTGGTGAGGTTGGATCTTCCAGACAAAGTGAGGGCCTCTGCTACAGGGAAGGGGCAGGGTGAGCCTGGGTCTTGAGGGGAGCAGAGTAGGGGGAATACAAAAGGGCTGCAGGGTCCACAGGAGGGGAAAGCAGGATGGTAGCGCAAGGGGCAGCCTTGGTGATGCGTGAAACCCTCTCCTGCACCCGTGCAATGTTTTGGGACCTTAATTGACATGCCCCACAACCTGTGATTATTTATCAACAGGAAGTGGAGGTTGGGCAGTACTTAGTCAAGGACCGGAAGAGGTCACTGAAATAGACTATGTAGAGAAGAGATAGAGGAGCGGGTGTGGGGCATCCCACCATTGACTAACAGGTGGCAATATGAAGGTGGTATGGAAGTCATTAGTGACACCAACCATAGCATTTTCAGTGGTAGGAGGTAAAGCCTTCCTAGAGTACGTTCAAGTGTGAAGGGGAGGAGAGGAATTGGAAAGAATGGATCCAAACAATTCTCTTGAGGCATTTTACTGTAAAAGGAGGCTAAGGAAGAAGATGGTGAGGGTGTTGTTGATGCCCTGGTGAGTAGGAGCAGGGGGAATAATCTGGAGGCTGCTGGAAGGTTTGGGGTGGGGCACATTTTTAATTAATGCTCATTATTCAAGAAACACTCACACTCTTTAATGAGGTAACCAAAATGGGGGAGTAAAAAGTCCAACTGCTACTGATAAGTTGTATCACTATATGGGTTTGAGGCCTGGATAATACACTGTTTTGATGAAGATGATGATGGCGACAGTAATCAGTAACAATGACACTGATGGGTGATAAAGTCCGGCAGTTGAGCGATTGCTATGTGCCGGGCTCTGGGCTCTGTGTTACGTCATTATGAAGTTATCTCTTTGAATCTCACAACCAGAGGAGGCAGGTTTGACAGAGAAGAGCAGCGATGTGCAGAAAGATTAAGTAACCTTCTCGAAGGCATACGTTGATGAGGCTGGGATTTGAGAGCTGAGGAGGGTGCTGGCACAGTGGAGGCAGGTGCACGCGGCAGAGATATTTCCATCTCTC
Source organism: Hyaena hyaena (assembly GCF_003009895.1). Taxonomy (NCBI): domain Eukaryota; kingdom Metazoa; phylum Chordata; class Mammalia; order Carnivora; family Hyaenidae; genus Hyaena; species Hyaena hyaena. The sequence goes on from NW_024081399.1 coordinate 693,307, forward strand.
CAACTCGCTCAAACTCCAGGCATACAACGGATGTGGTGGGCCCCAATGTTCTTCCCTTCGGCTCCAATCCAGACACTCTCCAGCTCCTTAGAGGAAGTTAGTAGAATACAGACCCTCTGCTTCTTCATGCACTTGGCCATATTTTGTGGTTCATGCCCATACTTCTCTGAGGTTTCGTAAATTTCAGGGAAGCTACACCCACAATCAATACACAAGAAGTTTTGTAAGAGAAGTCAATTAGCGTTTCAGTAGGTCTGGGCAACACTGGGAAAAGTACCCCTGTTTTCCGGCTGAGTAATCACCAATATGAAATGACTTGAACTTTCCATTTAACACAGCAGGGAAAAAAGAGGAGGATGTCCCCTCACCACGCCTACTGCTGGCACTGGCGCGTGGAGCAGCAATGGAAGATGTCCTTGGCAGTGGCTGCCTGAGTAGCTGCCAGGCCAAGCACGGCTACTGCAGAGTTCCATTCCGAGCTGAAGGAAGGAGTTTCACCAGATCTCCTCCTTCTCCGGGAAACAACTCAAACAGCCAAGCAGGAATGGGAAAGGGAGCACACTGGAAACATTAAAAATGAGGGGCACTCAAGTCCACACCCCGGGCTATCCACCTGATCACTTAGGAGCTACCGAAGGAAAGGACCATCAGACCTTCTCAGGAGAATGTCCCAGGGAACTTAAAAGGACCACCCCTCCTGAGCTGCGACATCATCCTAGGACTTGCTGACTACCTCGATGTATAAAGAGGAATGTTAGATTGTGAGTCTGAAGATCTCAGACTCGTAGTGGCCGAGGATTCTCGCTCTGCCCCCTTACCGGCTATGTGACTTTGGGCTAGTACTTAACCCTTCTGATCCCCATTTGGAAAACAGCGACAACAATGGTACCTACCACCTAGGGGACACATGAGGGTCAAATGAGACTACATATATGAAGGTGGTCCGTATCCCAGAAATAAGCAATATGTAAGTTATCCTATATTATCCTTAAATTTAGCTGCTTGTGTGAGGATTGCTTGCTGTATAGTATCTGCAGGGGTATATATTCTTATACCAAAAGATCATGATAACTTCTGAGTCAAAGCCTAGTGAAGAACTTGGAGCGAGGACCTGCTGGGTCAAACACAAGCATTCCGACCATCTCACACGTTTTTGAAACTGCCCAAAGACAAACTGATGTATAAGAAGTTTCACAGAAGGACAGGCCTCAACAGACTACCCACTTCCGCACACAAACTTCGGGCAGACCCAGGATTATAATTCCCATTTTACTGAGAGGCCATTCGGCATGGAGCTAAGAGAGTAGGAAACGTAAAACTATCGTACTGTTAATAGTGATATCGTACCGTAAACTGTAAGAGCAAATAAGTAGCCTATCACGAAAACTCCTGAAATCTTAACGCTTAAATCAGAAATATCAAAATGAACTCATGACGTATTGTTCTCTTTCTCTAAGGTACATATTTCCTAGCTTTATCCACTGAAAAGTATAAGCAGTGAGCATCCAGGAGCAGGAGTGGGGAAATGGCTGGTTCCGGGTTTGAGGAGTAAAATGACAAAATGCCCTCAGATATCTTGTTGGGCCAGAAAGCAAGTATGCTTTTGAAGGTCACTGGGCTCATGTCAAAAAGGTACAAGAGCACACTGCAGCTCTCTTAGGCCAAAAATGGGGCAATTAAAGCATCAAAAACATTTACTGTAATACACTGAAGCAAAATATACTTAAAATCCACAAGTTTTCATTTCATTTTTTAAATGCTTATTTATGTATTTTGAGAAAGTGCATGAGTCAGGGGGAGAGAGAGAGAGAGAGAGAGACAAGGAGAGAAAGAATCCCAAGCAGACTCTGCGCTGTCAGCACAGAGCCCGACGCAGGGATCGATCCCAAGAACCATGACCTGAGCTGAAACCGAGAGTTAGATGCTTAACCATCCGAGCCACTCAGGCGCCCCTAAAAATCCACAACTTTTTCAATAATACTAAAATAAAGTATCAGTGGTCCGTGCTGGAAGTTGCCAAGACACTAACCCATCACAATAAAAATTCAAAAACAAAGAAGAAACATTAAACATTTATTCTGCGGCTCCTTTTAAACGGTGCCTCAGAGCAGCCAAATAGTTGAGGAGGGTAAGTTCCTCACCGAAGAACAAAAACATCCCCAAGTCACCACTTGGCAACTGTCAAGGAAATAACGGATCGAGGGAACAATCACGATGGATGATGAAACCATTAGGAGAAAAGTTGGTGGTAAAATTTCACAGGCTGAATCAGGCCGGCGCCCCCTGAACCCACCGAGGAAGGTTTGCATCACTTTTTTTGCAACAACAGCCAGACACTATCACAGGCTCCTGGTGTGACACAATAGGAGGCACGTGTCAGTAACTATAAAAAAAGTCTCGAAAATGTGCTCGCGCGTGCGCACAGACACACACACTTTAATCAACCATCTGCATCAACCTGTGAGTATTAAAAAAATACCAGGAAAAGAGGAACAAGTTAAACTGCACCAAAAAGAAGCAATTGCTCGTATCCAGAATGTGGGACAGTCCACAATTCAAATGAATCCATTTAAAAAAAAATTAAAAATGGGAGAGGTAGGGGGGAAAGGGAGGGGCCATTTTATACTAAGAGGAACATAGTAACGTAATTTCTAAATGCAATGAGTGGGTCTTTGATAATAATTTAGACAAATCGACTGACAAATGAACAACTTTACACAAGCAGAAACATTTTAATATGGACTGGATATTAGACGGTATTATGGAATTACTGTGAATTTTGTTAGATTTCATAATGGCACTTTGGTTGTATTTTTTAAAGTTATCTGGTGGACATATTGAGTTACTTACAGGTGCAATGAAACGTTTGAGATTTGCTCTACATACATTTGAAAATGTTTGGGGTGGGGGCACCCAGGCGGATCAGTTGGTTGAGTGTCTGACTTCAGCTCGGGTCATGATCTCAGGGTTCGTGAGTTCAAGCCCCACATCTGGCTCTCTGCTGTCAGGGTGGAGCCTGCTTTGGATCCTCTGTGCCACCCCTGCCCCAGTCCCTCCCCTGCTCACGCTCTCTCTCAAAAGTGAATAAACATTTAGAGGAAAAATATTTGGAAGAGTAAGGCAGAGTAGGTAAAAGAAAATTAGCAACATCTTATTAATTATTGAAGCTGAGTGATGACTACTTAGTGATTCATTACATTCTTTATTTTTATGTGTGCTTGGAAAATTCCATAATAAAAATTAAAAATAAAAAGAACATAGGTTCCTGAGCCTGTTCTCCTCGACTCTGCCACTCACTAGCCTGGTGCGTGGGGACATGTCGCTCAATCTCTCCTTTTCCTTACATGCAAAATGAGGATAATGACAATGTCTATAATACAGGGGTGCTGTGAGGGTTAAATGGATACACAGATGCAAAACATTTGGGACAGTGTGTGACACAGTAAGTGCTCAGTACATGTTAGCTATCACCACCAGTGAAAAATGAGAAGTAATCTACTCAAGGCTATCTACTAAACCAGGGGTTTGCAATTGTTTTCCTGTCAAGAGCCAGATAGTAAATATTTTAGACTCGGGGAGTCATACGGTCTCTTTTCCAGCTTCTCAATGCTGCCACTGCAGCATGGAAGCAGCCACAGATGACACATGAGTAAATGGGAGTGGCTGTGTTCCAATAAAGCTTTATTTATAAAATCAGGCAAGACGCCATATTTGGCCTGTGGGCTGTAGTTTGATGACCAGTCTTCGATGGGAAAGAAAGCAAAAGTGAGGTCTTCTGCTTCCAAGGCTGCATTATCCAGTCCTCCCCCCCTCTAAACCAAGCCATGTCATGAAAGACATATGAAAAAAAAATCATGGTTTGGACAAACGTTGCCATCGCTTCCAAATTACAGAGCTAACTTTTCGGTGAGTATACATTTGCTTAAAGGCTAAAGGCCTGCAGATCATTTTTTAAGGAAGAATGATGGAAGATAACTTCTTAAACCAACTTTTTCCACCACACTAGAGAGAGCTCCTTTCTGTCCCGAGATCCTCAATCATTGCAATGTTACAGAAGCCCTCGTTAATTTCTGAAATTATCCTACTTTATTCACACTTGCTCTCCAACTCAACCATCATAAAAGAAATAAATTAGCCACCCCCTGGAGGTGTCGTCCTTGCTGTTGATAGAGGGCTCTCAGGTCCAAAGCTGTGTCTCAAACTGCTCAGCGTTATGGGGGAGGGCACACCTAAGACGGGGCATTTCTGTCACTTCATTATCAATGCCCCCAGCTCCCAAAACATACCATCACGAACTTTACAGGCACCTCTTACTTTTCAAACTCACTGCAAGGGGGTGCTCCCATTTTTCAGAATGTTATGAAAGCAAGACCATCTGATGGACCAGTCTTCAAATTTGACTTCTGAAATGTTAAAAGTTAAGGAACATAATTAAACTGCAAATGCATTAACATTTATATAAAATATAAACCAAATGCTTATCCTGATTCACCAAACAAATTACACTTTGAACATTATAAAAAACCAGCTACTTATCACCGGCACCATTTGAAATTATTGCTAGTACTACAACTCCAAATGCCTAAGATGCCTTAAATACAAACCCTGAACATTTACATACTGATTTCATGAGCAAAGCAAAAGGTATTTGCCGGTAACAGTACAGGACTCAGCAATTTTATTGTCTGAGTAATCCTGGTTCGTTCTGATATGAAAATTCAATTATTTTAGAACGGGCCCTCTCATTAAATTTTGACAAGCCGCACGAGCTCGGTACCAGTTATAGCTCGAAGAGACCGGGGGTGCCTGATAGCACCACACTGAATTTTAAAATGTAGTATTTTTGCAGGACAAGATTATCTGACAATTTTGTATTAAAAGAAGAAAAAATTAATCAAATACATTGTAATATTCAACATTGGTATATTTGGTCTTCTTTTTACAGATATTTTACTAAAATTTGCTGCAAAAAAAATGTTTATTACATGCTTTCCCCCTGATTTCACAATTGAGCAATGTACTAGAAAAATATGTATGTGTTGGTAGTGAACAGGAAGTATTTGACTACACATTTTTACCTACTGCTTCCTTTAGCAATTGAAATGTATTTGTGGTGCTTATAAACGTGATTTCCAGAAACAGAAATGACTTTATTTGCATATAGCTTGTTTTTTTTTTTTTTTTATGAGGATGCTCATGGTCCAAGAAAAAAAATCTCTTAAAGCAACTTTTGAGCAAGGCCATTGTCTCTGTAGGCAGAGCTTACAGTTAATCACAACTTGGGAAAAAAAAAATAAACAATTTGATTTACTCTCCATGGGGTTAAAAGAAGAATAACAGGGTCTCTGGCTCTGGGTTTGTTTCGCTTATTTCTACCTAGTTTTTTTTTTTTTTTCCCCTGTAGGATGGGGGTTTCTAGGTGCTGCGAGCTCTCTGCCGCCAAGATGCTTTTCCATGTTCTACTATGGCTGTCCGCACGTGGCCCATCATGAAGAGATGCACACCACTAGCTCCTATCATGTGCTGCTTTAATGAGCAAACATTCTGCCTAGGAGAAGGAGCCCCCAGGTCTGTACCTCTAAAATAACGACTCCAACAGAAGAACAGGACTAGTCAAGGTGAGCTGGAGAGGGAAAGATGGCAGAAAGGACATGTGGCCCCCTTCAGGGGCTTACCCCTGAACTCAAGCAAGGGGACCCAGAAAAGGTCTGACTGACTACAATGATGCTCTGGGCAGTGCCCCCCCCCCCCGCCTCCAGCCCCACTCGTAGCTGCCTCCTCTTCTCCTGTCTTTCAGAACCCCTAACCTCTCTGAGTCTTAGAAGTCCATCATCGTGTGGTCGGTTGCTCATAAACTCCTTCTTCCCCACTCAGCACACACACACACACACACACACAGACCAAATGGCATTTAACATACTTTACTGAATTAATTTTGATTCTGAGATGTTTTTGAGAACACTGGATTATGACACAGACTTCCAATTAAGTTTCTGGGTCTTGATGTCCTACCTCAACGTCTGAGCTTCATAACCCACATACAGTTGTTTTAGAAGAATAAAATCATTGAAAAAATAGCATTATTCATTTGGTGGGAGGAGAAGTAGAAGAAGGGACGAAGGAGGAATCAGACAAAGAGTTTCCAGTATGAATTGTTCCACATTCTTTTTGTGGCTGAGGAGAAATACTAACTTAAAGATCCATTTGGTTATCTCTTCTCTGACCTACCATGTTTATCAGCAATACCAGTTGAGTTAGAAAGTGAAGTTCTCTAGCTCGGAATACTCCAGGAAAACTTTATTCAACTTTAAGAAACTATCACAAGATGGCAATCTAAGAAGCAAGCCTAGGGAAAGAGATTTCAACTACAGAACCTGGGAGAACGAGAAGCCAGCGATCTGTAGGCCGTCTGCAAGGGCAGCTGGGGCCAGACCCCGGCATTAGGCTTAAATACCAAGCCAAATTTCATTTCCTCTGGAACTAAGAATAGAAACCTCCAGGAAGCCCTGAAAAAATGAAGCTAGAATGAGACTTACATGTTAAACTGGCCAAAGATGGGCTCGCTAAGTAGGCTGCCGACTGTAAATGGCTCACAGTATAAAGTCGAAACTTACACTCCTTCAAACAAGGTTAGTTCCATACTATTGGCCTCTGACAGCCATGGCCACGCTAGCTTACAGAGGGGCCTAAGGGCTGCACAAACACAATAACATGTTGTAACTAATGCATCCTTGTGCGACATGTGGCCACTATGATCCAGAAAACATCACGTACATGAAATATAAAGCAGATTCTCATGTGATTTCATGACCAGTCACATTTTACAAAGCAAGATCAAGAACTGAGCTCAAGATTTCAGGCTCACCGACCGGTCTCAGCTACTTTTAGGCAGAAATAAGCTTGAGTCTTCCAGATTCTGCTGCAAGGCCCTTAACTCCATCCCAAACGCAGGGGACTACATCTTTTGGGAAATACTCAACAGTGAGCCTTCATTGCTTTTACCATCCCAATCTGGAATTGGTGATTATTCCGAGATTTGATAGGCTTATCTTGGCCAGAGGAAGTTACAGTTTAATTGTGTGAATCTTCCCCACTCCATCTCAGCCAAGTAGGCACTCACCCCAGGCTCAAACATCCCTGGTGACACTTCTAGAGGCCTTCGGACAGCTCCAGATCTTGGGAATGCCTCCCTTCAATGGCAATCTGCCTCCCTGAAACCGCAACCCATTCAAAGCCCATTCATGACCCAAGTCAAATTCCTCCATGAACTCTTCCCTAATTCCCCAGAAGAAGTCCTTACAACATACCGCTCCTTGTACAAAGCACTCATTTCATTTTGCCCTATATCCTACTTATTCACAGGACTCCTCCTCCAGACTGACCTCCTTGAGGCTGAAGGTTATCTGTATCTCTTTCATGTCTCTGGGATCAGATTTAGCATAAACCTAAAACACAGCAGTACAAAATGAATTCTTTTTATTCATGTTACTAAAGAAAATACTAACACGAAAGAAAGGGTTAAGACCCTAAAAAGACCAAGGTATGTGGCTGGTCGAGTCAGGGTGTGTGTGACTCTTGATCCCTGGGTCCTGAGTTTGAGCCCCACAGGGGGTGCAAAGATTAAATAAAACTTTTAGGAAACTTATTTTAAAAAAGACTCTAGAAAGGCCCTCTACAATCCACCCTGTTTTATTTTCTTCAAAACAGTTATTATACTCTCAGTAGGTCTTGTTCTCACAAACTGTGAAATCATGACCTGAGCCAGAGTTGGATGGCTAACATACTGAGCCACCCAGGGACCCCAACAGGTGCTCAATAAATATTTCCAAGTGAACGAATGAAGACACAGTTATGACTTCTCTCCTGGCCAGTGTGGGCATATTTAAAACATGACCAGACAATACCTCCACGTGGATATCTAAACATCTCAAACTTAAGACCAAAACAAAACTTGATGCCCTATGTAAACAAAGTCTTTCCCACTCTGCCCTTTCTCATTGAATAACATCACCATCCACCCAGTTGCTCAAGCTGAAAAGAACTTACTCGACTCTTCTCTTTCCCTTTGCTCCCACATCTAATCCATCAGCAATTCCTGATGGCTGTACCCTCAAAAATACAAGCAAAACCTGACTTCTCACCACTTCCACGACCATCACCCTTGCCTAAGCTACCATTTATTGCTTTGACTACCTTAAGAAGTTCGTAACCTGTCCCCCATTCCCACTCTTGCCCCTGTATAATCCATTTTCCCCATGAAGGACGCAGTGATCACTGCAAAATAAAAATGTAATCATGTGACTCCTCTGCTTGAGGTACCTCCCCTGATGGTTTCCCATCATACTTAGCATAGAACCCCTTACTGGGAAGTGTAAGTTCCTTTGTGATATGACTCTCACCTACCTCACCGGCCTCATTACTTATCATCGCCTCCTCACTTACTATGGTCTAACCACTGCTCTTCTTTGTATGCTTCTGTCACACTGTAAATAAATTCTTTGGGAGCCCTTGGCTGGCTCAGTCAGAGAAGCATGCAGCTCTTGATCTCAGGGTAGTGAGTTCCAGCCCCGTGCTGGGTGGAGAGATGACTAAAAATAAATAAACCCTAAACAAACAAACAAACAAACAAGCCTTGCTTTAGCTGGCCCTCTGCCTGCAATGTCCTTCTTTCAGATCTCTCCATGATGACTTCTTTCTTGACTTTCAGATCTCACTTTAAGAGTTGCTCCTTCAGGGAAACTTTCCTTAAACACAGCCTACAGTAGTCTCCCAATCACTTTCAATCCCTTCAACCCATTCCCAATACGTACCACTTTTGCTAGTGTCCCTGTGTACTTATTTGGGTGTGTGTACTGCCCATCTCTCTAAGCAGACGGGAGGCCAAGAGCTGCATATGTTTTGTTCAAAGCTCTATCTCTAGGGTTTACAATCAGGGCCAGATACATAGTAGGAACTCAATACATATTTGTTGAATGAGTGAATGAGGCTCACGCAAACAGCAATGTAGACACAAGAATAAAATGCTGGTTCTGATTGAGGTGAAAGACCCATTGAGGGAAAAAAATCATCTCCTCCGCTGGGCTTGCCGACTGACTTTCTCCAGGTTGGCAGAAAGAGAGCAACATCAGACTTAGTGGGTGTGGAAAATTAGTCAAACTGCCTAGCAAGGTCTGAACATTCATTGGTTGGTTGGTTGGTTGGTTGGTTGGTTGGTTCATTCAATTAGCAAACATTTACCGGGCACCTACTGTGTGCAAGGAATTTTTGAAAGACACTATAGAAGCAGACATTCCTTCAGGGCCAAAATAGACTGATGACAGAATAGTTGATTTTTAAGTGATTTAGGTGAACTCTGAAGAGATAAACCTCAGGGTTGGGTGAGAGTCAGAGGGATCAATGGAAGCTCTCATCTCTGCCTCAACTTCTGCCTGGAAAGGGGGAGAGCTTGGGAAAGTCAACCCAGACCTGCTCCATTGTGCTCACAGAGGGTAGGTGGGGCATGCAGGGTGGACTGGCAGAAGCAGATGTTATGGACCACCAGAAGTTAGTTTCATCAACTCTAAATGGCCCGTTAATGATTTCAACAATAAAAGTGTTTACGATGAAATGATTTTTTTTTTAAAAGATTTTAAGATAGAGTTCACGAAAGCTCTCCTAACCTTGAACCCTACTGATATAGCATACAGAGACACACTGAAATACGTAGTAACCCTGGAGGGGAGATGAGGGTGGCAAATGGGTGAGGGTGTGAGGCTTTGCTCCAAATATCTAGATTCTTTAGTCCAAACATGCAGAGGCAGAGAAGACAAGAGCTGGCATCAGGGCAAAGCTTACAAACTCATGCAGAAATCCAGGCTCAAAAATTCAATCCTGGACTCCTTAAACAAGATGATATCACTTAAAATTTGTCAGAGATAGATTTAAAATGAATCCAACACCGGACTCATTCACCCAGTAGGAAACATGCCTATGAGGCTTGGCATCCCAGTAAGGGGCATTGGATTCAATAACTATCCCTTATTAACCATGAGAGTAAGGAACTGATGGAGGGACAGTGCAGCAAAGGAACGTTCCTCTAATAGGAGATTGGAGCATGGGTCTAAATGCAAACCAAAGATCTAGGCAAAGAACTATCTGGGCAGAGGAAGAAGCAAGTGCAAAGACTCTGGGGTGCCTAAAGTGCAAATAACCTGCTCAAAGTCACACAATTAATAAACACTGGAACCTGCATCTGCACCCAGGAACTCTGGCTCCAGAGCCCATATTTGGGACCATACTTCACGCTGATGCAAATATCGGCTTCTTCCAAAACAGTTTAAGCAAACATAGAATTGCCGTCCCTGCCATCACCATTCCCTACCTGCTTTCCTGGCTTTATTTTTCTGCATAGTGTTTACCACCATATGACATACTATACACTTTCTTCTTGATTTTGGTTATTGTTTATCCACTGCCCCCACTAGGATATAAACCCTATGGGGTCACAGATTCTAACCTGTTGTGTTCCTCGTATTAGAACAGTCTTTGGTTCACAGTAGTGTTTAGTAACCAATTGTTGGATGGATGGACGGATGGATGACATAGCTTCAAGGGTTTCAAAAGCATTTGGGAGGTACACTAAGTAACTAGTTAACATCCAAACAGGTGGCCAAGTCCTCAGAGAGCAAACTATTGGATATTCCTGACAGACACTGAATTCTAGGTGTTTGGCCTTGAAAGCAAGGAGTAGACTCAAAACTCATCTACCAAGTACTTTCTTTTTTTTTTTTTTTAATATTTTTATTTATTTCTAGGAGAGAGAGACAGCGTGAGCAGGGGAGGGTCAGAGAGAGAGGGAGACACAGACTCTGAAATAGGCTCCAGGCTCTGAGCTGGCAGTCAGCACAGAGCCCGACACGGGGCTTGAACCCACGAACCGCGAGATCATGACCTAAGCGAAAGTCGGACGCTTAACCGACTAAGCCACCCAGGCACGCCCCAAATACTTTCTATGAGCAGTAAATCATCACCCTCTAAACCTACCCTGGAAAATTTTCAAATGCTCTTTGTTACAACTGAATGGTGCAAGAGGGTATCTATGGCCTCTTTTTTCCATCAATGATGTTCAAACTTTGGAAACAGGCACAGGTGGTCCAATAGTGTTAAATCATGATAGGCTAAGAAATTTTTCTCTCTATGTTGTATTACATGAAATAAAACCCTACCTAGGGGCGCCTGGGTGGCTCAGTCAGGTAAGTGTCCGACTCTTGGTTTTGGCTCAGGTCATGATCTCATGGTTCATGAGTTCATGCCCCACGTCAGGCTCTGCGCTGACAGTGTGGAGCCTGCTTGGGATCCTCTCTCTGCCCCTCCTCCACTTGCTCTCTTTCTTTCCCTCTCTCTCTGACTCTCTCTCAAAATTAACAAACTTAAAAAAAATTTTTAGAAACCACCTAGCTGGTGGATGGGGGGATGGGTGAAATAGGTGCAGGGGATTAAGAATACATTTATTGTGATGAGCACTGAGTAAGGTATAGAAGTGTTGAATCACTGTAGTCTACACCTGAAACTAATATAACACTGTATGTTATTTATACTGGAATTAAAATGTTTAAAAATATCGCCCCCCCCCCAAAAAAAATCCCACATGGCAAAGTCTATTGTAATACGTTGCTTTGGGGGCTACGGAATACAAAATACAAACCCAATAAAGGGAAGCCAAGATACCCTACAAGCATTCTCAAACTTAGGAGGAATAAAAAATCCCCCACCAAGTCCCTTGGAATGAAGAGAAAGCATTCAGTAATTAATGAGAAGCCAATCAGGTAATACCGAATTTCCATGAAATACATAGAAACTCTAGATGATCTAGTCTAACCCTTTAGTTTAGAGACAGAGCGCTGGGTCCCAGGAAGGTACAAGAGACACGCCAGCTGCCTCAGAGCAGACGGCAGAATGAGGGCTGGAATTCACATGTCCTGATGCCCTATCCACAGTCCCAGCCACTACACCACAAAGTCCCCTGAATCCCAACACCATACACCATCTGAAGAAATGCTGTCTTTTAGTTTTTTTTCATTGAGTTCTAAAGATCTCCATTTTTTCTTGAAAGATTTTACTTTTTTAAAGATTTTCTTTTTCAGCGACTCTACACCCAACATGGGGCCTGAACTCACAACGCTGAGATCAAGAGTCCCTTGCTCTACTGACTGAGCCAGGCAGGCACCGGTAAAGATTTTATTTTTAAGGGGTGCCTGGGTGACTCAGTCGGTTGAGTGTCCGACTTTGGCTCAGGTCATGATCTCATGGTTTGTGGGTTCCAGCCCCGTGTTGGGCTCTGTGCTGACAGCTAGCTCAGAGCCTGGAACCTGTTTCGGATTCTGTGTCTCCCTCTCTGTCTCTCTGACCCTCCCCTGCCCACACTGTCTCTTTCTCTCTCTCTCAGAAATAAATAAAAACATTTAAAACAAGATTTTATTTTTAAGTAATCACTACACCCAATGTGAGGCTCGAATCCACAACCCTGAGATCAAAGGTCACATGCTCTACTGACTGAGTCAGCCAGGTGCTCCCAAAGATCTCCACTGTTACTTTTTAATTTGTTTAATGTTTTATTTATTTATGTAATCTCTACACCCCATGTGGGGCTCATGACCCTGAGATCAAGAGTAGCATGCTCCTCCCATGGAGCCATACAGGTGCCCCTAAAGATCTCCATTTTTAAAGCAAAAGTCCACCTCTAACAAATCCCAAGATATTGTGTTTTGGTCTGCACCCATTTCTCTTAACTATTTCTCTTCACTAGAAAGTGAATTTTCATTCTCTCCCAGGGCCAGGCTTGTAGGGAAGCCACACTCATGGCGTGCCAGCCCCAGTAAAGTGCTGTCTGCAGTGAGAAGAAGAAGAAGGCAGAACCTATGAGAAATGAGACAGAATCCAGTACCTGCACTTGGACGCAAGATCCGTAACTTGCTTCCACGAGTCTTCTCCCAGTTGGTCCCAGGTAGTCACCAGCCTAACATCTGCACCTTTCTTATAAACCCATAGGTAAGCCAGACGGTTGAATTCTCGCATCGGCACACATGTGCGCATCAATGCGGTGTTCAGACAGCAGAAGCTGGGTCTACACGACGCTTTTTCCCAAGACCCTCACGTAGCACCGTGTGTAGCCGACACTGAAGAAATGCTTCCAGTGAGGGCATTTCTTGTTTTATGTAAAACCGTGCTTCTTCACACAGAGTGTAGGGCAATGGAGAGGAAAAGCCCAGGCTATGCCAATGGGGAAGGAGTCTTACTAAAATGTCCAGCCACCCTCTGCTCAGCTCAATCAAGTCTCGGAAGTATTCACCATCTTCCCAATGGGCGGTCGGTGTCCAGCATGTATGCCTATTTCTTCGGCCTGAAATGCATTCATACATTCGTTTGTTCAACACATACGCATTGAGCCCATCCTTTGAACCAAGCCCTGTGCGGGCAGGATGAAGGACGCAGAGTCTGTGGTCGTAGCAGCGAACACAGCGGCCTTCTCCAGAAGGGCGACAGAGTAGAGAGTGGCCGGCATCTTGAAAGAGATGCTGGTAATACATTCCAGGGCTGCAAGAGAAAGAGGCGACTACCAACTTGCAGGATCCACTGTCATTTGGATTTTGAACTGTGATTTGAAGAAGCAGTAGCATATGGGCACGGAAAATGGGGTAGAAAGCAGATGAGGGCGTGCCTTTCAAGTTTAAGGAACAGCACAGATATAGAACCATGGAAATCTCAGGCCAAGCAATTGGATGAATGACAGCGTGTGAAGAAGGTCTGTGTCTGAAGTCACGACAGATGCTAAGGACATAAGCTCATCTGCAACCCACATGGCTGGCCGTCCTCTAACCAGCTGGAACCTTGGACATGGGAGGCCCCTATCTGGGTCAGGGCCGCAGGATGATACATCATGAAAGGAAGTTACCTGCAGGACATACCTTCCCTTTACCTCCATCCTTGAGGAAAGAATCAAATTAATCAGAGAAGTTGACATTTGTGTCAAAAAGTCAGTTTCTCCCCGAAGGCGCCAGAGGTAAATCTGTGCTGCTAACGGCCCCATCCCACAACTCTCATTCACCTCCACGTCTACCCATCCCGGTCTCTGCTTCTTTAAGATTCGACTCGCGACTTAGTCAACCCGATGAATCAAGGTAGAAATCACACCCATCTGCTTTGCACGCAACTCAGAAAAATCACCCGAATGTTCAGCAATGTCTAAAACCCTCAAATCATCCAGTCAGATTACAGTAAAGATATGTGCAGACTTGGCAAAGACCTCGGCCCCATTTTCTACCCTGAATGTAGGCAGTTGATGGGAGATTGAGGTTTAGCTGCATGCACGGTGGCATAAAATATCTTGAAATTAAAAGACGGAACAAAAACAAGATAGAATGGCTTGGGGATTTTCACTGGCCTGCACACACGTCAACCACATCGGCCCAACTGGACCACACAAAACACTGGGCAGACAGGAGCCGTCTCCCCCACCCACGGCCTTTGAGCTGAAATGGGAGCAAACAGCATGCGGTGGGAATGCTCGCTGGGACTCGCTATTAGGCAATTTTACCCCCTTCGGTGTAAAAATGCCAATTAGTCCTTTTGCCAGAACACTGCAGGAGAACACTTGAAGCCGCTTCTTTTCCAAACCTCTTTTGCGCCACCTCTCACACAGAGATGTGCTGCGTGGGGCAGTCTCGTAGGGAAGAAAGCTGTGGCCTTGGGGTGGCCACCTTCAGAGAAGACAGGACCCAAAAAGGCTTCACCTGAGGAGAGAAAGAAAGGCCTCAAAAAGGGTGCACTGAGGGTAAGAGCCAGCTCAGCCGTGGGAGCATTACTGCCTTACCTGAGCACATAAAGCAAGATCACACCGCAGCGGGTGACCCGCCACTTCTGCAGTTATTTAGGAAGAAGAACACGGTGTCCGCAAAGAGCGATAATTTCTGCCTTGCCCAACACAATACCTGTGACAAGTTGAGGCTCTTTAGCCAGGGTCCAGGTGGACTCCGCGGTCAGGCAGTGCAGAGGTGAGGAGAGTAGGTGCTAGAAGCTGACCATCTGGATTCAAGCCCTGCCTGTGCTACTGACCGGCTCTGCACCCTTGGCAAAGTTAAGCAACTTCTCTGCATCTCAGATTTCTGTTCGGCGAAAGGGGGCTGCTGGACGCAGAGAAGAGTGAACAGGTGGCGAGCCCCCAGTGCTTGCCGGGCCTTCCGCTAAGTGCCCCCTGCCTCCTGAAATTGTCGCAACGGCCCTAGGAGATGGAGAACGGATACAGTGGGCAGATCAGAGCAGCAGGTGGCCGCGGCATGAAAGTGAACATGGAAGCTGACCACAGAGGCGGAATGCCACATTTTCACAAAAGCGAAGCAATTCGGGTTTTGTGCGTCTCTTTCGTCTATTAGGTGAAACTAAGTGGACAAACACCAATGCGTACTGCTTGCCCGGTAGCAACGGTGCTATTGCTCAGTTGTCTAAGGTGCATGTGGCACTTTACAAACACTGTACTGCTTAACCACCACGGCAACCTTGGCAAATCGGGAGGGCGATGACCAATTTACAGATGGGGAACCCATACCTCAAAGGTCACATGACCTGCCTAAGGCCACGCACAGCTTTTAAGCTGTCAGAACCACGAACCAAGTCTGTGTGATTCCAAAGTCAGCACCTCTAATCGCTGTACTCAGAACCGCAAGCTGGTCGCTCACTGAAGGGTTGGGACCCAATGTCAAGGCAAAAAGGAGGTAATATCAGAACTAAACAGACTTAAATGAGCCTCAGAGCCTGTCAACGCCCAGCTCTCAGTGTGGCTCCTTCAAGTGCAAAGTCACATCCACGAGGACAGGATTAACAACTAAAGAGACCACCTCGGCCACGGCGGCTCGGCTGACAAGCTTGATCCCTGACCAATCCAAGACATCTAATGCACACCTTTCCTTTGTCTTTCTCTTAACGCTTGCCTACCTCACCTCTCTTATGTAAGCCAGCCCTTCAGCCTTCAGGGTTGACAAACATCTTGTCTCCCCAGGTATAATTCTGACACCCCCTGACTTTTATCATTCCTTCTTTTGTCTCCCTACCCCATGAAGGGGTAGACGCCAAACACTGTTTCAGCAAAGAAGTAGAACGTTTACTCTGTTCCCCAAATAAAATCTTATGCGTAACTATAATACAAAACAAATACATACCAAGCTCATTGACTGGGGGGGGCGCGGGGGCGGGAAGCTCAAGGAAAACAGCTTAAAAGCCAACCATAGGTCTATAAAAGTTCCTCAGATACTCCAACCTAGATGGGTAGAGTTTTGCTCCACTATCTAAACATGGTCATGTTTGAGATCGCATTTCCCAGTAGGGTCAATAATCTCTCTAAGGAGAGAACAATTCCCCTCTTCTTCTTTTCTTTCTTTCTTTTTTTTTTTTTTTTTTTTCCCTATAAACTATCACTTTACATTGTGGTGAAAGTGATTTTTTATTAAAACATTTTTTAATGTTTATTTATTTTTGAGAGAGACAGAGACAGAGAGTAAGCAGCGGAGGGGCAGGGACACAGAGGGAGACACAGAATCCGAAGCGGGCTCCAGGCTCTGAGCTGTCAGCACAGAACCCAACGCAGGGCTCGAACTCACCAGCCGGGAGATCATGACGTGAACTGAAGTCGGACACTTCACGGACTGAGCCACCCAGGCACCCCCAGAATCACATTTTCCGTCAGACACTGATGATTCTCTTTCTCCTCAGAATATTTTCTTCTGTGCTACCGTGTCCCACTGATGTCTCTGGGATTTTCAGGCCACTCTGCTAGTCTGTCAGTTTTGTTGAGCATCTTCAAGGAATGTAAATTCCAACTATCACCTGGTCATAGCAAGAAGCAGTTCAAAGGCACTAAGGAAGATTTCAGATATTAAAATGAGAAGACTATTACACGTGCTGAAATGTGGTATAGAACTTTCCTCAACAGAAATGAGACTATATGCTACATACTATTCTGCAACCTTTTTCTCCCTTAATATTTATTTCAGGCAGTCTATATTCACACAGATATACCCACCTCATTTTTATGTGGATGTATCATCATTTATTTTACTAGGAACCAGGTCACTTTCCCTAGAAATTAAAATCTGCCACCTCTTAAAACCACCTATATCCAACCTTCTAATTGTCACCTATATTCCAATCCCCTAAACCTCACAGGGGCTTGTGGGCGCACCCAAAACATGTTTTTTAAAAAACTGTTTAAATTCAGGCAAGCATCTGAATTCCACTGTTTTCAAAGAGCATTTAGTCAGTTTGGGCCTGTCCGACTCTCTCGCGTTATGGTCTGGTGTGCCGTATGCACGTGCGCACCAAACGTGCCGCCACTTGGATTCTTAGGGCGCATACCTCAGGGCAGCAAAGTCGTTTTTCATTAAAAATTTTCATTTATTTTTAAAAACTATTTCTTTTTGAGAGAAACAGAGAGAGCACGAGCTGGGGAGGGGCAGAGAAACAGGGAGACAGGATCCAAACAGGCTCAGTGCTGTTGGGGCACAGCCAGACGCGGGGCTCAAACTCACAAAGTGTAAGATCGTGACCTGAGCCTAAGTCAGATGCTTAAGCAACTGAGAAGTTGGGGGGGGGGGAGGGGGGGTTGTTTTTTAAGATTTTGTGTATAAGTAACCTCTACACCCAACATGGGGCTCAAACTCACGACATCGAGAGCAAGAGTCCCATTCTGCCCCGACAGAGCCAGCCAGCCAGGTTGTAACCTGTGTGCCCAGACAACACTGGTGCCCGCCTTAGGGGATGGGTGAGAGGACCCCCAAGCCGCTGACTGACTGCGCAGCCGCTCTGCTAGCCTAGCGCCAAACAGCTGCCTCATGACCCCTCCGCAAGATGCTCTAGGGCGCATGCGCCCAGCCCAGAACCTCCCTGAGCCCAGCTCCAGGCCACCACGGTGGGCAGAGGGCGGCAGCCGCTGAACTTGGCCTCCTCCACTGAGCCTGTTCATTTGCTACCCCAGGCAGAAGGCAGCGATAGCCCCGAGGCTGGGGGGAGGGGGGTGCGGGAATGTAAACTGTAGGCACTGAGGGAGCAGGGTGCCCGGGGGGCGGGGGGAGCAGACCTCCAAGCACCTATTGCAGGGATGTGGTGGGAGGCGGAAGGGGGCATCCGCGGAAGCTCCCGGGCCCTGGCGTGTGCCCTGCTGTCTTCTTAGGACTTCACTTACAAAACACACATCCAGAGATAAAATTCGGAATTTCAAAATGGTGATCACAGAGCCCTGAACCCCAAGCACAGGGCCCTTTTGGGCCCAGAGCGTGTGTGACTGCTCTGTCCCACATCCCAGAAGCAGCCCTGACTGTTGTAAAAACAAACAAACCCCACAACACCTCTCATGTAAACTACAGTGGTAACAGTCAAACCAATCAGGCTGCAAGCTCGCTGCACTTAGAAGCTAAGCTCAGTGCCAGGGGAAGGTTTACGGTCAAATTCTGCACGCAGCCTGGGCCTTAGCACCCCTCACGTGCGCGGCCCATGATGCGGGGAGTCAGCTACTGGGGGGGCTGTGGGGTGTCCTGGGTAGCAGTAAGGTGCATTGGGAAAGTGGTGGTATGTAACCTGGTAAACTGCCTGTAAGGAGCTCAGAAAAAGGAAGTCTCATTCTAAATAAATATTCATCTCCATACCTAATTTAAATATAATTGTATATTTTCCTTTTTTCCAAAGGAATCTCAAACTTGTGTAAGCCCACTTCCTGATTTTGTTCTCAGGGGACTGATGACCTATGATACAAGTCTCCTCTGCAGGTATCCAAAATTGACTTTCCATCACAGTACTATTAGAGAAACTGGCGACCATCAGTGTGAAATGCACTTTTCAAGAAGCAAACTTATGGCAATGCAGTCAGAACACTGAACTTCGCCCTGAAAGGAGTCTAAACTGGAATTGAACTTGAGAAATATGTCAGACATAGAAAACCACAAGAATTGGAAGTGATTAAAAAGATTCCAAGTGAAAAGACAAGATAATGTTTTAAAAAAAATTTTTTTTAATGTTTTATTTCTGAGAGAGAGAGAGAGACAGCATGAGCAGGGGAGGGGCAGAGAGAGGGAGACAGAATCCGAAGACAGGCTCCAGGCGCTGAGCTAGCTGTCAGCACAGAGCCCGACGCGGGACTCGAACCCACGAACTGTGACTTCGTGA
Organism: Hyaena hyaena; assembly: GCF_003009895.1. Classification (NCBI taxonomy): domain Eukaryota; kingdom Metazoa; phylum Chordata; class Mammalia; order Carnivora; family Hyaenidae; genus Hyaena; species Hyaena hyaena. The sequence continues at coordinate 712,492 of NW_024081399.1, forward strand.
CCTGAGCCGAAGTCGGATGCTTAACCAACTGAGCCACCCAGGAGCCCCAAGATATGTTTTAAGTATTCATCATTCATATGGGTTTTTATTTGTTCTTCACCTATGGTTTACACAGTTTCCCTGGTCCGCATTAAAAGAGCAGAGAAAAAAAGCAGGGTACTGTTATCAATATTAACCTGATGCTCCAGGTTAACCTGATCCCCAAGACTTATTAATTTGCCAAGAATAACCTCATAAATGAGTGTTGGACCTAAACACTGGCCTACAGGAAAATAATGGGTCATTTGCTTGCAGGATTCATTTCCTAATTTATTCTTGGTAAATGCTGCATTCCCTAGGTCCAGATATTAGGGATTTGAGCATATCTAAACTCAGACTGACTTGAAAATCAAACTGGTTTAATTTGGAGACTAGTTTCTTAGAAAGCAACAGGTCTATGAGTGATTAATAACCAAAGAATGTTTTTTACTTGTTTTAATGTTTATTCATTTTCGAGAGAGAGAGAGTGAGAGCGTGTGTGTGTGTGTGTGTGTGTGTGTGTGTGTGTACACGTGAGTGGGGGAGGTGCAAAGAGACAGGGAGACACAGAATCCGAAGCAGGCTCCAGGCTCTGAGCTGTCAGCAAAGAGCCTGACGCGGGCCTCGAACCCACAGACTGTGAGCTCATGACCTGAGCCGAAGTCGGATGATTAACCGACTGAGCCACCCAGGCGCCCCTAAACAAAACTTTTTAAAAGCAGTGTTAGTCCATCCACTTTCAGATATATTTGAAATTTTGGCATTATGAAAAATATTTTAAAAACAGGGCTATATTAAATTAATTGATTTTCTCAGATACACTGTACAAGAAATAGAGTACAAATTAAAGCCAAAAATGCAGGGCATCTGGGTGGCTCAGTCGATTGAACGTCTGACTTCGACTCAGGTCATGATCTCACAGTTTGTGGGATCGAGCCCTGCATCGGGCTCTGTGCTAACAGCCAGCTCAGAGCCTAGAGCCTGCTTCAGATTCTGTGTCTCCCTCTCTCTCTGCCCCTCCCATGCTGGCTCTGTGTCTCTTTCTCTCAAAAATAAATAAAAGCAGTAAAAAAAAATTTTAAGCCAAAAATGCTTGTGTTAATAGACAAGGCTGACAAACTTAGAATGTGAGAAGTTCTACAGGACAAATGTTTTTTCAACAAATAAATTGGAAGGGAAAAAATAAGAGGGGTAAGAGAACTGGTAAAGTTTTTAAAAGACTAAAGAAACATCTTATTTGCAATGTCTGAACTTAATTGTATATTGATTTGGGGGGTGAGGAGGGAAATGGCTAAAATAAAAACATGCTTTTTCTTCTCTTTTAGTATAGTATCAGCCAGGCTTCTCTCTCATAATTTGTGGCTTTTTCCATTATAATTAATGAGCATTTAGTGGGGGAGGTACTTTGAAACTATGTTAATATCCCATTCTCCATCATGCTTTTAACTTATTCATTATTTATTTTGATGATCAAATTGTCCCTGATTTAGCCAGTAGGAGCCCCTTCAAGTTGCCATCTGTGTCTCTTAACATGACCGTTATTTTTTCTTTTTTTAATATTGAGGAAAGTGGAGGTAATAGGAATATAAACTGGATATTCAATTATATTAATGAATTAGCGTTAATAATTATAATAGCATTATGGGTATTAGGAGATTATTTTTATTACAGAATATGCCAAAATATCAGGATGTCTACAACTTCTTTAAAATAGTACAGGAACAAATATACTTGGGCATAGAGCGAGCAAGCAGACAAAGCAAATATGGTAAAAGATGAATAAGTGTCGAATACAGTGGAAGGTATACAGGTTTTCATTGTACTATTCTTTCTACTTTTCTATATGTTTAAAATTTTTCATAATAAAAAGAAAGGAAAAGAAATTGCCAGCCAAATGCAATTTGTGGACCTTGTCCTGATTCATCTGATAAAAGACAGTTATGAGACCACTGTGGACATGTGAATGCTGACTTGACAACAGATAGTATGAAGAAATTATTGTCAGGGGCACTTGGCTGGCTCAGTCAGTAGAGCATGCAACTCTTGGTCTGGGGGCCATGAGTTCAAGTCCCATGTTGGGCATAGAGCTTACTTTAAAAAAAAAATATTTTTCATTTTTAGGAGTGAAAATGGTATTGTTATAGTTTCAAAAGGACAATTTATCTATTAGGTAAGTATTACTTAGTTATTTTGGATGAAATGCAAGATGTTTGAAGCTTTGCTTTAAAAAAATGCAGTGGTGGAGCGCCTGGGTAGCTCAGTTGGTTAACCGTCTAACTCTTGATTTCGGCTAAGGTCATGATCTAATGGTTAATGAGATCCAGCCCCAGGTCGGGCTCCGCCCTGACAGCATGGAGCCTGCTTGGGATTCACTCTCTCTCTGCCCTTCCTCTACCGGTTCACACACACGCTCGCTCTCTCTCAAAATAAATAAACATTAAAAAAAATACTATCTTTTTGAGTATATTTTAAAACTTCCATAGCAAAAAATAGGTTTTTTTAAGACTACACTGAAATAAAATAAGAAATACATGAATTAGGAATGAGAACAGTGAGGGGTGCCTGGGTGGCTCAGTCGGTTAAGCATCTGACTTCGGCTCAGGTCATGATCTCGCGGTTCATGGGTTCGAGCCCCGCGTCGGGCTCTGTGCTGACAGCTCAGAGCCTGGAGCATGCCTCCAGATTCTATGTCTCCCTGTGTCTCTGACTCACGCTCTCTCTCTCTCTCTCTCTCTCAGAAATAAATAAAACATTTAAAAAAAATTTTTTTTAAAAGGAATGAGAACAGTGAAGCTAATAAATATAATTGTTTTTCCCATGAAAATATCAATAGAACAGATACCTAGCAAGCCGTTGAAAGAAAGAAAACACAAATACACAACACTGAAATGTAGACTCCATTGGGACAAACATCTCGGCTGTCTTGTTTGCCACTGACTATGACATGAAAGCCAGAAACTATTGCACAAGACCCAGCACATAGCGGGTGCTCAATAAATGCAAGTGAAAGAATGAACAGTTTAAAAGTTAGAAATGAGGGGCCCCCTGGGTGGCTCAACTGGTTAAGTGTCCGACTTCCGATCAGGTCATGATCTCACAGTTGGTGGGTTCAAGCCCCTCGTCGGGCTCTGTGGGAGCAGCTAGCTCAGAGCCTGGAGCCTGCTTCGAATTCTGTGTCTTCCTCTCTCTCTGGCCCTCCCCCACTCGTGCTCTGTCTCTTTCAAAAATAAGCATTAAACAAAATTGTTTTAAGTCAGAAATGAGTTTAACATAAGAGAACAGTATGTACAAGTTTCTGCCAGCCAACTTGAACATCCAGATGAGACAGATAAAATATAGTTACTACCAGTGACCAAAGGAAGGAAACAGATACAATGAATAAGAGCTAACTGTAAAATTGCATAGGCTGACAAAGATCTAGTCTTCCAAGGGCACATCCACAAGGGTTCATACGTAATTTTTATCGTTGTCAGGGAACAGGTATTTTCTGTATCATTTTAACATCTTAGTCGTATCATATTTAACTATATAATTTTCTGTGTCATTGGGAGCATGGAAACATTCCCTTTTCACAAGGTTTGCAAACACCTAATACCAAATCTGACAAAGACAGCACAAAAAAAGAAAGTTATTGTCAGACTAAACCTCTCTAAGGATACGATATAAAAATCTTAAGGAAAAGAATATGATATAAAAATCTTAAGGAAAACATTAGCAAATATAATCCAGCAGTATCTTAGAACACAACTAGAAAAAGAATACATTTTGACCACGTTGATTCCTCTCAAGAGAAAAGGGATGGCTCAATATTAGAATATCTATTGACATAATGTATTACATAAGCTGGTTAAAGGAGAAAAATTATATGATTATCTCAATAGATGGCAAAATAGCATTTGGTAATTCAACATCCATTCTTATCTTGAAAAAAAATAATGAACTAGGGGTAGAAAAAATCTTCCTAAACATGATAGAATATTTATCAAAAATAACCATCAAGCATGCCTAGCCATGAAACACAAGAGCCCTTCTCATTAAAATCAGGAACACAATAAGGATATCCATTATCTCCGCTATTATACAACATTATCATATAAATTCTACCTACTGCAACAAGATAAGAGGCATTTCTTTTGAAAAAGAAGAGACAGAATCATCATTATCTGCAGATAATAATACGACAGCCTAGAAAATTCAAGAGAAAAACTATTAGGAACAATAAAAAAAATCAGTCATATATATATATATGTTTATATATATATAAACTCAACAGACCTCCTATGCAAGCACTAATGCATTCGAAAATATAGTGAAACAGATGCTATGCAAAATAACACAAAAATAATTCATAAGGCATACATCAGAAAATCAGAGCTCAGAAACAGACCCAGGCATATATGGGAATTCAGTATATAATAAAAATGGTATTTCAAATCAATGGATAAATGTTGGGTCACCCACTTAAAAATAAATAAAATTATATCTTCTCACCGAATAATCAAAATACATTTGAATACTTTTTAAACTTAAAAGAAAAGCCGTGGAATAAAATATAGAAGAATATTTTTATAATCTTAGAGTAAGGAAGACCTTTCTAAAAATGACATGAAACCCAGAAACCATAAAGACTGACAGATTTAATTCCACAAAAAATAAAACTAAAAATATCTAGAGAGGAAAGGAAACCACAAGCAAAGGTAGTGAACAGATGAAAAAGGGGGCAAAAATATCTGCAAAATAAGACAAAGGGCTAACATTGTGACTGTACGACCGAACAGAATCAAGACTTCTTATAAATCAGCAAGAAACAAAACAAAACTCCTCCCCCCCCCCATTAAAAAACATATAAAGGCTACAAACTAGGAGTTCACAAAAGTATTCTAAACAGCCACCTGGCCAAAATGATGCAGTTAAGTAGGTGTAACAGAGACCTAGTGGCCTGCAAAGTCTAAAATAGTTACTCTCTGGGGCGCCTGGGTGGCTCAGTCAGTGAAGCGTCCAACTTCAGCTCAGGTCATGATCTCATGGTTCGTGGGTTCGAGCCCCGCATTGGGCTCCGTGCTGACAGCTCACAGCCCAGAGCCTGCTTTGGATTCTGTGTCTCCCTCTCTCTCTGCCCCTCCCTGGCTCACGCTCTGTCTCTTTCTATATCAAAAATAAATAAAAACAAAAATAAATAAATAAATAAAATAAGATAATTACCCTCTGCCCCTCTATGGAAAATGTCTGCAGAGGCCTGGAATAAATGGTCAGACTCACGAATAATTAAATAAATAAAAACTAAGCCACAACAATACTGTTTACTGAGTACCAGGTTTATGCCAATATCCACTTTGGTCTATCAGATTGAGAAAGTTTAAAGAGCCTGATGTTATCCAGTGGTGGCAAGAGAAAAAGGAGAAAAACATTCTTTTATATTGCTGGTGGAGGTATAAATTGGTACAACCATTCTGGAGGATAATATATTAAAAAAAAAAACAACAACTTTAAATGGGCATACCCTTTGATCCGGCAATTTCATGTCTGACAATTTATCCTGAGAAATAAGAGTGCCAGTGTATGAAAACTGCAAGTATAAGCATGACCATTGCAGAATGGTTTATGATAATAAAGAACTAAACACATATAAATGCCAATCAGGATGGAAGAATGGATAGACAGACAGACAGATAGATAGATAAGGCTATATAAATACATATAAAATAAATATCTATGGATACATGGAAAAGTCTAAGGTATATATAGCAAATTGTTAGCAATGGCTGTTTCTGACAGGTAGACACAATTCTCTGTATTTTTTTGAATTTTTCAAAATGATCCTGTTTTATCACAAAATGGAAACAAGGTAAAGATATCTCTGGGGAGAGGAGGGATAAATAAAGCTTACATTGCAAAAGAAGGGGAATAATGATACTTCAAAAAATAGGCTAGAAAATTAGCTAAGATAGACTACAAAGGCTGTTTAAGCTTCAAAATTGGCAAGAATAATTACTCTGATTTGTTTTGTTTGCTTTCTCTTGGCTTTACTATTGAACCAGCAAACAAAAACAGTACATAGAATATGCAGATCAAGGACACAAATGTGTGGACCCTGTCAATAAAGGGTACCACTAGCCTGTAAGGTTCCTTTGTGTGAAATAGAAAAAGGTACCCCTCCCCCAAGAAATGCAACTCCAAGGATTACAAGCCTGGTCTGGACTTTCAGCCCCCACTTACTCCCTCTACTGGGCGTCCTTGGTTACAGCGCATCCACCACAAACTGGCAATTCTAGCTCCCAGTTTCCTCCTAAGTTACTTTACCAGAATGTCAGTGAGTTCTGTCTGCATAAAGTGATTACCAGTTCAAATGAAGGAAGGCCTCATTCCACTACCTTTTACATTTTTCAGCCTGGAAGTATCAGCATTCAAAAGATTCACCCTAGTGGCACCTGGGTGACTCAGTCGGTTAAGCATCCAACTCTTGATTTTGGCTCAGGTCATGATCCCAGGGTACCTGGGATCGAGCCCGACACAGGGATCTGTGCTGACAACTTGGAGCCTGCTTGAGAGTCTCTCTTTCTCTCTGTCTCTGTCTCTCTCTGTCTCTCTTTCTCTCTGCCCCTCCTCTGCTTGCGCTCTATCACTCTCTCTCTCAAAATAAAGAAATAAACATTAAAAAGAAAAGATTCACCCTACGACCACATAGGAATCTTTTCCATACCAATTACATTATTTGAAAGTACTGTTCTTTAATTGCATCAAAGCCCATAAAATACCTAGGAATAAGCCTAACCAAAAAAGGTGAAGAGTCTATATACTGAAAACTATAGAAAGCTTATGAAAGAAATTAAAGAAGACACCAAAAAATGGAAAAATATTCCATGCTCATGGATTGGAAGAAACAAATATTCTTAAAATATCAGTCTATAAATTCAATGAAATCCCTATCAAAATAACACCAGCATTCTTCACAGAGCTAGAACAAACAATCCTAAAATTTGTATGGATCCAGAAAAGACCCTGAATAGCCAAAGCAATCCTGAAAAAGAAAACCAAAGCTGGAGGCATCACAATTCCAGACTTCAAGCTGTATTTCAAAGCTTTAATCATCAAGACAGTATGATACTGGCACAAAAACAGACACTTAGATCAACGGAACAGAATGGAGAACCCAGAAATGGACCCACAAACATATGGCCAACCAATCTTTGACAAAGCAGGAAAGAATATCCAATGGAATAAAGAGAGTCTCTTCAGCAAGTGGTGCCAGGAAAACTGGACAGCGACGTGCAGAAGAATGAACCTGGGCCACTTTCTTACACCGTACACAAAAATAAAATGGATGAAAGACCTAAATGTAAGACAGGATGCCATCAATATGGTACAAGAGAAAGCAGGCAAAAACCTCTTTGACCTTGGCCTCAGCAACTTCTTACTTCACATGTCCCAGAGGCAAGGGAAACAAAAGCAAAAATGACCTATTGGGATCTCATCAAGATAAAAAGCTTCTGCACAGTGAAGGAAACAATCAGCAAAATGAAAAGGCAGCAGACGGAATGGGAGAAGATATTTGCAAACGACATATCAGATAAAGGGTTAGTATCCAAAATCTATAAAGAACTTATCAAACTCAACACCCAAAAACTAAATAATCCAGTGAAGAAATGGGCAAAGGACATGAATAAACATTTTTCCAAAGAAGGCCTCCAGAACGAACACATGAAAAGATGCTCAACGTCACTTATCATCAGGGAAATAGAAATCAAAACCACAATGAGATACCACCTCACACCCGTCAGAATGGCTGACATTAACAACTCAGGCAACAACAGATGTTGGCGAGGATGCAGAGAAAGAGGATCTCTTCTGCACTGCTGCTGGGGATGCAAAGTGGTGCAGCCACTCTGGAAAACAGTCTGGAGGCTTCTCAAAAATTAAAAATAGAGGGGCGCCTGGGTGGCTTAGTCGGTTAAGCGTCCGACTTTCGCTTAGGTCATGATCTCGCGGTTCGTGGGTTCGAGCCCCGCGTCGGGCTCTGTGCTGACTGCCAGCTCAGAGCCTGGAGCCTGTTTCAGTCTGTGACTCCCTCTCTCTCTGACACTCCCCTGCTCACGCTGTCTCTCTCTCTCTCTCCTAGAAATAAATAAAACATTTAAAAAAAAAAAATTAAAAATAGAACCACCCTATGACCCAGCAATTGCACTAGCTATTTATCCAAAGGATACAGGTGTGCTGTTTCGAAGGGGCACGTGCACCCCAAAATTTATAGCAGCTTTATTGACAACAGCCAAAGTATGGAAAGAGTCCAAATGTCCATTAACTGATGAATGGATAAAGAAGATGTGGTGTATATACACAATGGAGTATTACTCAGCGATCAAAAAGAATGAAATCTTGCCATTTGCAACAACGTGGGTGGAACTAGAGTGTATTATGCTGAGCAAAATTAGTGAGAGAAGGACAAATATCCTGTGACTTCACTTATACGTGGAATTTAAGATACAAAACAGATAAACATAAGGAAAGGGAAGCAAAAATAATATTAAAACAGGGAGGGGGACAAATCATGATATACTCTTGAATACAGAGAACGAACAGGGTTGCTGGAGGGGCTGTGGGTGGGGGGATGGGCTAAATGGGCGAGGGGCATTAAGGAGGACACTTGGGATGAGCACTGGGTGTTATACATAGGGGATGAATCACTGGACTCTACTCCTGAAATCATTATTACACTATATGCTAACTAACTTAGATGTAATTTTTTAAAAATTAATAAATGAAAAAAATCAATAAACTTATAAAAATTAAAAATCAATCAATAACTAAAAGTACCGTGTTGTTGTCGGTTTTTTAAATTGGGACCTTGAGCCTGTGGTTGGCCTGGCCATTGACTAACCAAAGAACAATTATGGTTTCCTGTGAAAAAAATTAGGTCGAATTTAACCTAATATCTTATACCAAAAATTTTTTTAAATTAATTATAGAGGAAAAAGTAGGAAATGAAACCACAAGAAAGGAAAATATTTACCTAATATTTAGCTGACCCCCTGACAGGCAAGGAGTATCTAAGAAATTTTCAAAAGAAGACAACATAAAGAAAAGGAGTGATGCATTTAACATCAGTAAATGTAAATCTCTTACAAATAAACAGACCCTCGGGGCGCCTGGGTGGCTTAGTCGGTTAAGCGTCCGACTTTCGCTTAGGTCATGATCTCACGGTTCGTGGGTTCGAGCCCCGCGTCGGGCTCTGTGCTGACTGCCAGCTCAGAGCCTGGAGCCTCTTTCGGTCTGTGACTCCCTCTCTCTGACCCTCCCCTGCTCACGCTGTCTCTCTCTCCTAGAAATAAATAAAACATAAAAAAAAAAATTAAAAAAAAATAAATAAACAGACCCTCATAAGTAAAGTTAAAAAACAATAATATTGAGAAAGTAATATTTGCATGGATATCCTTTCAATATAAAGAGTTATTACCAATATTACAAATCAACAAATTAAAAATGAATAAAAGGCATGCAAAAGTTAAATTCAAAAGGCACGTGCACATAGGAAAAGATACTCAAATACAGTAATAATCTAATAAGTATAGATTAAAACAAAATTGAAATACAAATTCAGCCTATCAAACTGCAAAAAGAAAAAAGTTAATATCGTTGTTGGGGAGATTGGCAAGGAGGCAGAGACAGACAGACTCCTGCATTGCTCATAGGAATGTAAACTGTTACAACCTTTCTGGAAAGCAATTTGCCGCATGTACGAAGAACTTAAAAATTCTAAAACACCAAAAGCTTTTAATCAGTGAATACACTTCTAGGAATACTAGGAATATAGTCTATTAAAATGATCAGAGCTGTAGAAAAACATTTCTGCCGAAGGATATTTATAAAGAAAACATTATCTCTAGTAATGAAAATCTCGTCAATATAAATGCCCAAAGATGAATGAATAATGTAAATACATGCGGTATATCCATACACTAGACCAGTATGGGGACATTAAAAACTGTAAAGTTCTGGGGCACCCAGGTGGCTCAGTCAGTTAGTGTCCGACTTCGGCTCAGGTCATGAAGTCACGGTTCGTGGGGGCTCTCCGCATCTATGCTGTCAGCATGAACCCTCTTCAGATCCTCTGCCTCCCTCTCTCTGCCCCCTCCCCTCCGCATGTGCACTCACGCGCATGCGCGCTTCCTCCCTCCCTCCCTCTCTCTCTTTGTCAAAAATAAAGAAAACATTAAAAACAAAAACCTATAAAGTTCTGCAGCTACCCAGTTCTCCTCCCTACAGATAATGCTGCTGTTCACTTTTTCTTTATTCTTCTCTAGATATTTTTTTTTTACAAAAGCAAGTAGCATCATTGCCCACAGGGAAGAGAACAGAGTGTCCACAGAACTATTCAGTGTCTACCTTCTAATATTCTCTGAATTTTGAGTTTAATAAGTTAATTCAATGTACGTTTTTTGAAAGGGAAGCCTACTTAACTCATGAGAGGACTGATATACTTCATCTATAGCCACACCTATCTTTATATCCATTTCCAGGGAATAGGGTGTCCCTCCTCCCATTCAAGACCAAACCTTCATCTGTGTCTTTAACACCATCCTTTCCCTTCTTTTTAAAAAAATGTTTTAAATGTTTTATTTATTTTGGAAAGAGAGGGAGAGACAGAGTACGAGTGGGCGAGGGGCAGAGAGAGAGAGGGAGACACAGAATGCGAAGCAGCTCCAGGCTCCGAGCTGTCAGCACGGAGCCCGATGGCATAGAGCTTGAACTCGTGACCTGCAAGGTCATGACCTAAGCCGAAGTCAGATGCTCAACCGACTGAGCCCCCCAGGCGCCCCTCCCTTTGCTTCTTTAAGGGAAAAATACATAGCCTGCATTTGGCATCTAAGTTTTTAACACCTCATTCATTCTAAAACACACGACAATATGGCTTGTGCCCCCTATTACAGGACTGAAGCTGTTCTCAAGAAGAAGACTGCGATCTCCTAACTATGAATTCAATAAATAATTTCCTGCCTTGGTTTAATTGGCATTTCGGTTGACATTTTTGAGATTCTATTCTTGGTCCTTTGCAGCCAGGCTGCCTGGAGCCTAGCAACCTGCCATCCACTGTGCAGACCAACCCCAGGGCCCAAGATTCCGGAGTTTCCCATCGCTAACAGGGATGTGGCTGTTCATCATTCTTCATCATCTAAACCCGAGACACAAGCCGTAAGTCGGCACCTGATGGTGTGGTGACCAGACGCTCTAGTTACCAGAAGACAGCCCTTGTTGATACTGGTATAATTATTAACAGTCCCCATGTGCATTCGAGTCTGAAGGATACGTTATATCATCACCCTGCTACCTAAGGAACTCCAACATCCGGAAAGTGAAAGAGTAAAAATACTGCCAACAGTAAAATAGGTAAAATATTCAGTGAAATAGGCCTCCTCAGAGGAAAAAAAAAAATCACTACTTGAACAAAATGTGTGCAGTTAAGAAAATCCAATTATAAATATGAAATATTTAAAAGATGTGCAGGACTAACGAAAGTGTATTTAATGTTTAAAATTCAGTTAAATTAAAGAAGGCAAGTTCAGATAAATTGAAGGAGAAGCTGACTGCTTGTGAAGTAGAAAATCATATGCCAGGAAGACAAAGTAGAAGACATCTTTCAAAAATCGACGAAAAATACAACAAGATATAAAAAGGACTTAGAGGGGTGCCTGGGTGGCTCAGTTGGTGAAGCGTCCAACTTCGGCTCAGGTCATGATCTCGTGGTTCATGGGTTCGAGCCCCACATCGGGTTCTGTGCTGACAGCTAGCTCAGCGCCTGGACGCTGCTTCGGATTCTGTGTCTCCTTCTCTCTCTGACCCTCCCCTCCTCATGCTGTCTCTCTCTCAGAAATAAAACATTAAAAAAGTTTTTTAAAAGGACTTAGAAAGCAAATGGATCTGGAATACCTAACCCGTGAATAGAAGGGATTTTAGGAGGAAGAAAAAGAACATGCAAGAGGGGCAGCAATTAAATAATAGAAGAAAAAATTTGCCCTGAGCAAGGAAAACTAAAGTTTGCAAGCTGAGAAGGGCTCACTGAGCTCCGGGCAGGATTAACGTTTTATTGTATTAGAAATATAAGCCACATACAGTAACATACCTAAATCCGAAAGGTACAGCTTTATGAACTGTTAGCTATGTAATACCTGTGTAACCAAGACCCAGGGGAAGACAGATAATGTTACCATCACCCAAAAGATTCCTTCATGATCCTTTCAGAGTCAAAATCAACCTCTACCCGGAGTTGAATCCCAAAGTACTGATTTCGAATCCCATACATTAGTGTTGCCAATACTTGAACTTTGTATCAATGGAAGCAGACAGAGTGATTTCTCTGAGCCTAGCTTCTTTATGTTTCTGATGCATCCATATTACTGTAAAATTCCACTGTATGAGTATACCATAATTTATTTCTCTCCTCTCGAGGAATATAAGGGTTTTTTCAGTTTTTCCTCTTATAAATAAAGCTCCTACAAACATTCTTGACATATATTTTGACAGACATATACACTCATTTCTCCTGAGTGTTTAGGTAAGAGCTAAAATGCTGGGTTATAGTATAGATGTATGTTAGGCTCTGATAGAGCCTGCCAATCAGTGACTGAATGAACTTCAACGCACACCAGCAATACAGGAAAGTTCTGGGGACTCCAAAGCCTTGCCCAAAATTAAGATTTTCAGGTTTTTATCATTTTAGCTGAAAAATAAAAGAAATGGGAACATTCTCACCTCATTTTTATGAGGCCATCATTACCCTGCTACCAAAACTAATCAAAGACATTGAAAGAAAACTACACAGCAATATCCGTCACAGAGGTACAAAACTTTAGCAAATCAAATCCAACAATACATAAAAATGTTACTATAGTGTGATCAAATGGGGTTTGTCCCAGAAATGCAGGGTAGACTTAACATTTGAGATTTACTCAGTGTTAGATACTATATTAAGAGAATAACAAAGGGACACTTGGGTGGCTCAGTCACTTAAGCCTCCGACTTCAGCTCAGGTCATGATCTCACGATTGGTGGAGCCCATGTCAGGCTCTGTGCTGACACCTCAGAGCCTGGAGTCTGCTTTGGATTCTGGGTCTCCCCCTCTCTCTGCTCCTTCCCCCACTCATGCTCTGTCTTTCTCTCTCTCAAAAATAAACATTAAATTTCTTTTTAAGAGAATAACAACTATACGATCACCCCAATAGATACTAAAAAAGCATTTGATAAATTTCAAATCTCATTCATGGTGATTAAAAAAAGCTTTTAGAGGGGCATCTGGGTGGCTCAGTCAGTTAAGCATCTGACTTCGGCACAAGTCATGATCTTGCGGTTCGTGGGTTCAAGCCCCACGTTTGGCCCTGTGCTGACAGCTAGCTCAGAGCCTGGAGCCTGCTTCTGATTCTGTGTCTCCCTCTCTCTCTGACCCTCCCCTGCTCACACCGTCTGTCTCTCTCTCTCAAAAATAAATAAAACATTAAAAATTAAAAAAAAAAAAAAAAAAAAAAGCTCTTGGAGCACCTGGGTAGCTCAGTCCGTTAAGCATTGAACTCTTGATTTTGGTTCAGGTCATGATCTCACAGCTCATGAGTTCAAGCCCTGCTCTGTCAGTGCAGAGCCTGCTTGGAATTCTCTCTCGCTCTCCCTCTTTGTCTGCCCCCACCCTGCACTCTCTCCCTCAAAATAAAGAAACTTTCTTTCAAAAAGCTCTTAAAACTAGAAATAGAAGAAAACTTTTTATCAATGTTTAATTATTTTGAAAGAGTCAGAGAGAGAGTGCGTGGGCAAGCAGGTGAAGGGCAGAGAGGAGGAAGAGAGAGAATCCCAAGCAGGCGTAATACTATCATCTCACAAACCATGAGATCAAGACCTGAACTGAAATCAAGAGTCAGCCGCTTGCTTAACCGCTTAACAGACTGAGCCACCCAGGTACCCAAAGAAAACTTCTTTAAATTGATAAAGGGCTTCTACAAAAAATCAACAGTAAACATTATCCTAACAATGAAGCATTAAATGCTTTCCCCTTTAGATCAAGGAAATGTCAAGGATATCTGCTCTCACTTACTGGAGGTTCTAGGCAGAGTATTAGATAAGAAAATAAAATAAAGAGCACAGAGGTTGGAAAGGAAGACGTAAAACTCTATTTTGCAGAGGACATTATTTGTCAAACTCATTGAACTATGCAGTTAAAATAGATGAGTTTTGTTATACGTTATACTTCAACAAAGCTAATTTTAAACAAGCCAGTGCTCCACAGAGAAAACTCCTGGCTCAGAACTAGTGAGTTTCATGCTTTCACTGGTTAAGTCTATCAAACACTTAAGAAATAAATAATATTCCTAAGAAAAACAGAAAAACACCTTGGGATGCTGGGTGGCTCAGTGGGTTAAGCATCGAACTCTTGATCTCAGCTCAGGTCTTGATCTCAGCTCAAGGTCATGAGTTCAAGCTGCACACTGGGCTCCATGCTGGGTGTGAAGCCTACTTTAAAAAAAAAATGTTAAAAAAAAGCAAAAACATAAAAAGACCTAAATAAATGGTGATATATGCCAAATTCAAAAATTAGATGACTCAATATCATTAAGATGTCTATCTCCCCCAAATTCGGTTAATGCTATCACAATCAAAATCCCAGCAGACCTTTGGGAAGAAGCTGACAAGCTGATTCTAAAATTTACATGCAATTGCAAAGGCTATAAAACAATCTTGAAATAAGAGCAAAGTGGGAAAACATACACAACCTGATTTCAATATTTACTTTAAAATGACAATAATCTTGACAATAAACTGTTAAAAAAGGAAAAAATAAAATGACAATAATCAAGACAATATAACTACTGGCATAGAAACTATAAATTAAAAACACGGGCCCAGGGTGCCGGGCTGGCTCAGTTGGTAGATCATGAAACTCTTTTTTTTTTTATTGTTAACGTTTATTTTTGAGAGAGAGAGAGAGAGACAGACAGAGCATGAGTGGGGGAAGGGCAGAGGGAGAAAGGGAGACACAGAATCCGAAGACAGGCTCCAGGCTCTGAGCTGTCAGCACAGAGCCGGACACGGGGCTCAAACCCATGAACCATAAGATCATGACCTGAGCCGAAGTCGGATGCTTCACCGACTGAGCCACCCAGGCGCCCCAGGCATGCAATTCTTGATCTCAGGGTCATGAGTTTGAGCCCCATGTTGGGGGTAGAGTTTACTTAATAAAAAAAAAACTTTTTTAATAAAAATATAGAACCAAATATAGAGCCCAGAAATAAACCCACGCATGTACAATTTTTTGATATTTGATAAAGGCACGATGGCAACCCAAAGAAGAGAGGTTGAACACAGAGGTATCATATGACCCAGCCATTCTGCACCTAAGTATATACCCAAAAGGATGGAAAATATATAGGTATAAGAAACTTGTACAAAAATATTCACAGCACCTAAATATTCATGAAATATGTATGAAAAATATTCATAATAGCTAAAAAGTAGAAACAACATAAATGTCCACCAACTGACGGATAAGCAAAATGTGGTATGCCCATACATGCTAAACCATGGGTGAACTCTGAAAACATTACCCTAAATAAAAGAAGCCAACACAAAGGACCATATATTCCATGACGGTATTTATATGAAAAGTCAAAATAGGCAAATCCATAGATGCAGAAAGTCGACTAGCAGTTGCCAAATGCAAAGGACTAGGGAGAATGATGAGTGACTGCTAAGAAGTACAGGGTTTCTTTTGCAGGAGATGAAAATGTTCTGGAACTAGACAGTGGTGATACTTGAGCAACCTTGTGAATATACTGTGATGTACTGAACTGTACAGTCCGAAGTGCTGGATTTATGGTGTGCAAATTATATGTCAACTTAAAAAAATCATTCGAGATGGATTATAGACCTAAATATAAAAACTAAAATCGATAATGCTTCTAGATAAAAATGGGTGTGTATCTTCACAACTTTGGAGCAAAGATTCCTTAACAAGAATACAAAAGGCAGTAATGAGTCAAAGAAAAAAATAATAAACTGAAAGTCATTGAAAATTGGAAGCATCTACTCTTCTAAGTACATGAGTAAGAAAACAACCTTCCAGGGTGGGTAAAAATAATCTCAACACATACAACTGACAAAGCACTGACAAAAGAACTCTAACAAATAAGTAATTAAAAAACAAATAACGCGGAGCACCTGGGTGGCTCAGTCAGTTAAGTCTGACTCTTGATCTCGGCTCAGGTCATGATCTTGCAATTTGTGAGTTTGAGCCTGGCATCGGACTCTGCGCTGACATTGCAGAGCCTACTTCGGATTCACTCTCTCCCTCTCTCTCTGTCCCTCCCATTTGTGCACTCTCTCTCTCTCTCTCTCTCCCCTTATTGCAAAATAAATAAACATTAAATAAATAAATAAAAACAACTCAGCTTAAAAAATTAGGAAAAGAGGATTACTTTGGGGCACCTGGGTGGCTCAGTCAGTTAAGCGTCCACTTGTGATTTTGGCTCAGGTCATGACCTCATGGCTTATGAGTTCAAGCCCCACATGGGGCTCTGCACTAACAGTGAAGAACCTGCTTGGGATTCCCTCTCTCTCTCTGCCCCTCCGGTGCTACTGCTCTCTATCTCAAATAAATAAATAAACTTTTTAAAAATTAGCAAAAGGTTTTTGAACACTTCCCAAGGAAGAACAGCAAATGGCCAATAAGTACATGAAAAAGTATTTCACAGCAGTAGTCATTGGGGAAATGCGATTTAAAACCACAATGAGATACCACTTCATACCCACTAGAATGTCTAAAACTAAAAAGACTGACAATATGACATGTTGACCTTGATGTAGAGCAAATGGAATTCCCCTACATTGCTGGTGGGAGTGTAAAAATGGTATAAACCATTTTTTTAAAGTTTGGCAGTTTCTTGTAGAATTAAACATACATCTAGAGGAATTTCCACAGGTAGGCCGTTACCAAAGAGAAATGCAAACATATATCCGAGTTTTTAAAATCTTGTAAAAGGTTGTTCACAGCAGCTTTATTCATATTAGCCAAATGTCCATCAACAGGTGAATGGAATAATAACTTGTAGTACATTGAATACACAGAAATACTACTCATAATAAAAGTGAATAAATGGCTTACGTAAACAACAACACGGATGAAGGTCACATTATGTTGAGCCAAAGAATCAAGTGGAAATGGGAGAAAATATTTCATGGACAATAGCATGCATATAAATATTAGGAATAAATATGGGAAGTACAGAAACTAAAGAAAACTATAAACATCTTATTGGAGGGCATAAAATTTAATCTGAAATAACAGAATGACATACTATTTTCTTGGATTAGCAAATATCTTAAAAATGTAAAAACTAATATATAAATGTAATGTAATACCCATTAGAACCCTCCATAGGTTTGTGTGTTTTTAATTAAATAAGTTATATTAGGGGTGCCTAGCGACTCGGTCTGTTAAGTGTCTGACTTCGGCTCAGGTCATGATCTCACAGTTTGTGAGTTCAAGGCCCACATCAGGTTCTGTGCTGACAGCTCAGAGCCTGGAGCCTGCTTCAGATTCTGTGTCTGCCTCTCCCCCACTTGTTCTCTCTCTGTCTCTCTCTTTCTCAAAATTAAATAAACAAACATTTAAAAATAAATTAATTAAATAAATAACTAACATTAAAATCCACATGGGAACATACATGCCTGAGAATATTCAGGATAATTATGAAGGAGAATGATGAGGCAGAATTTGGTTTATTAGCTATTACACTCTGACTAACCAGTATGACGTTGGCATAGAAACAGACAAAGTGCCCAGAAACAGATCCCAGTATTTATAAGAGCTTAAGACAAAGGCAATATTTTAATTCAATAGGAAAAAGATACTTTATCCCTCCACTGGCACGTATGTTTGGCACTGCACTTGGAAGAAAATCGAATTTATGCCCTCCCTCACACCATGTATAAAAATAAATTCTAGGTGGATCAACTATTTAGACATAAAAATAGAACAATAACTGTCATGAAGAGAAACTAAGAAATGACACGTATATTCTAGAGGGGCAGGGAAACGTTTTAATCAAGACCAGAACAGACACTTGAAAAAAAGCCCTATTGACTATTTTTAAATTTTCATTATTTTTAATGGGCACAGAATTTCATTTGGTGCTGATGCAAAAGTTCTGGAAATGCATCGTGACGATGGCTGGCCAACAATGTGAATGTACTTAATGCCACTGAACTATGTGCTGAAAAATGGTAAATTCCATGTTATGTATACATTACCCACAAGGGAAAAAAAATAAGATTTTACACGACAAAATATATCCTAAACAAATTTAATACACAAGTGGTATGTTAGTTAGGCATACGTATATGCCTACATACACATATATTTTAAACACTTAGTATCTATAAATTTTTTAAATGATCAAAGAACTTCAAAAGACATTAACAAGAGAAGAGATATAAATGGCCAGTAAGCACATGAAAAGGTACTCAATGTCATTAGTTATCACAGAAATGCAAACTAAAACTATAATCACGTACCACTTCAAACCCACTAGAAAGGCTAAAATTAAAATAACTGACAATACAAAGTATTGGCCAGGATGTAGATGTTCTTTTTAAAACAAGAAAAAGAGAGATAGGCATAGAAGGAGAGAAAGTATGTGGGGAAATAAACAATTCACAGCAGAACAAATCCAAATGGTTGGTAAACATCTGCGAAAGATACTCACCAGAGGTGGAGGAAATGCAAATCAAAGTAACAGTGAGTAGCCCCATCCATTGCTACTGGAAATGGCAATTATGATTTCATTTTTGAAATGCATACCCCTGAGCCACCCCTAGGAATTTCTCTCACAGAAGTAAAAGCACCAGGACATGAAAAGTATGCATAAAACATTAGCATTATTTGTGGATCAGAAAACGACCAAAACGTAAAGCCCAGTGACATATGAAAATGCAAGCCCCGTGTTCAAAAAGCAGGGGAAAGTGCCGTTAAAGGTACTAAGATACAAAGCTTCTTATTTACAAGGACTTCATTATTTATCAAGCGACATAGGGGCAATAGTGACAAAACTGGTAATAATTTCCTAATACTGCTCTAACGACTTACCGCAAACTTAGTGGTTCGAAGTAACATAAATGTATTACCTCCCATTTCTGGAAGTCAAAAGTCCTATAGCCAAAATGTCAGCAGGACTGCATGCCTTCTGAAGGCTCTAGGAAAGAATTTCTTTCTTTGCCTTGTCAACTACTAGAGGCATTCCTTGATTGGTGGCCGTTTCCTCCATCTTCTCGGATTCTCCCCTCCTCCGTGTTTCCTTTATAAGGAACCTTGCCATGACACTGCATGATCAAGGATAATCTTCTCATCCCAAAGTCTTTCATTTAATCACAGCCACAAAGACTTTTTTTTTTTTTTGCCACGTAGGGGAAATATTCACAAGGTTCTGGGGATTAGGACATGGACATCTTTCGGTGTGCGTGTTAAAGTAGGGACGCCACTCTGTCTACCACAATGATTGACAGTGTTAAGTTCACAAGTCGCAAAAAGTAATTTTGGTGTCACGTCATATAACACAAAAAATACCAATATTTTATTAATGTGATGCCTTGATCAAGCACAAGATTTTTCTGGCCAAGTTTTCTAGAAACTTCTTTATTAGGGCATGAAAACTTACGCTTTTAGTGGATTCCTTTCCAAGCAACATAACTGAAAGTCTCATCAGTCTTTTTTGGCAAATGCAAGGCAGCAAATAATTTTGGATCATTTCAAAGTTAGAGAAGGATCTTCCTGCCGATACAATTGTTACTGGAACTGATAAGAATAGTTTGTGGCCTGCGGCAACACTGGGATTAATATATAAATTGTAGTACAACTATAGGGTTGATGATTCTCATGGAACAATTTCTCTGAAAAGGTCTAACTCCTCACACTAACCAGTTGCATACCTGAATGTGATATTAAATGTACATGTATACAATCATATTTTCACCTTTCCTCTGACATTTTCTATAACGTTGGGGAGTTGGAGAACACACTGAAAGTGGCTTCACCTGTTTACGCATTCTACTGCTGTATATGCAGTTACAAGGAAAATTAATTTAAGCATCGTCTTATTAATAATTGGCTCATTCGAAGCTTCACACGAAAACAGTGCTATTTTCTGTTGAATAGGATGATCTTCACTTTGAATTTGTATTTCTAAACCTGTGGGTATTGGCTTTGCAAAGTTGTGTCAGTTTTCAAAACCAGAGATTCTAAACTCTTTGAAGAAGTCTAATAGCTCCTTTATATATGCACTATTACAATTCTGCGCGTATGCTTTTACTTTGTAACAGTCTACAAACAAAGCTGAACGCCCAAGTGCAAGCAGTTCTTCTCCCAGCACTCAGGCTAGAGAGTTAATATTTGTGTAAATCTCATAGGACTGGGCTCCAGGGAGAGCCAGGCAAGCCCGTCTCCTGAACCCCCCTCCCTCCCAGCCCTGCACAGAAGGCCGATTTGTGCCCACATGACCTTCCTCGCCCATACACACGCATGTACGTGGCACCACCTAGCATATCTCCACTGTTCACACACATGCTTCGTGGTCTCATCAGACTTCAGCTACACACTATAGATCAAAGATAACATTACTGCAAATTTTAAGAAGACAACGGCAAAGCATTAAAACAAGTTTGGGGCCCTTTTGGGGACTGGGGCCTCTCTGTGACCATACAGGTTGCACATCTAGGAACGTGCTGCTGGTGCCAGTTAGGTCTCTTGGCATCTCATCAGCTGATGCACATACATCAGGTACGTGCCATAGAGCTGGGGTTCACCCATGGCATCTGTTTGCTGCTTCTCTTACCTGTGCCCTACATAAGGAGGAACACGGGAGAAGAAACAAGTGACTATTTCTACGACCAAAATAATGGTTCCGATGGCGGCATGCCTTTGTATTTTGTGTCCATTATCTCACCAGAGCACCACAACTCACCGACGTAACAAGAGAAAGGATTATTGGCTCTAATTAATTAAACCTCACAGCAATTCACAGTGGTCTGGAAGTATTTTTAATGCTGTCTGACAGATGAAGTCAGAGGTTAAATGACTTTCCTATCTACCTCACCAGGCTCTTGGAAAGACTGGAGTAAAAAGTGGTTTTATCGACAATGAAGTAAAGAGCACAGATAGGTTCTTACCGTAATTCTTCCTTGGGAAGAATCACATGGAAAAGACGGAAGAATTCAATTCAGGTTTGCCTCCAACTAATCAAGATCTCCCTTTTTAGGTGCTAAGTCCTTTCAGCTTAGGTTACCTGGCCAACTAACATAGGATCACTATACTTTGACCCAATCTTGTCTCCATGGTCTGAGTCCATTCAAACAGTGCAATTTGTTAATTCCAGAAAAATAAAATTATACAACCAGCTAAAAATATCTCAAGTAAATTAGAAAAAGAGTCTGAGAGATTAAAAAAGTCCAAAAAGTACTCTCATATGCTTAAGTGACATTACTATAAAAATATTGGGGTAAAAAGGTAAATCATAAATAAAATTATGAAATTCTTAGAGCTCAAGGGTAAATAAAACATCGTATGTCAAAAATTTTGGAGACACGGAGAGAATGTTAAGGCTTTCAATATATTTCTCAGGAAACAAAAATGTTATTTTTTTTTTTTGTGTTTATTTTTGAAAGAGAGAGAGAGAGAGAGAGAGCAAGCACAAGCAGGGGAGGGTCAGAGAGAGAGGGAGACACAGAATCCAAAACAGGCTCCAGGCTCTGAGCTAGCTGTCAGCACAGAGCCCAACACAGGGCTTGAACTCATGAACCACAAGATCATGACCTGAGCCAAAGTCAGATGCTTAACCAACTAAGCCACCCAGGTGCCCCTGGGGAACAAAAATTTTAAATGAACTAAGCATTTACATCAAGAACTTAGAAAAAGAACAAGGGTAAACCCAAATTAAAATAGGAGGAAGAAAATAATACAGGTAGAGAAAGAAATTAGTAAAATGGATTTTTTTAAAAAGGAAATTAGAGATTTAAAAAAAGAAAGATAGTTCTTGGAAAAATAATAAAATGGACAGTCCTCAGGCAAGAATAATATTTTTTGAGGAGAGACAGAGATACACACACAAGCACACACACGCACGTACGCACACACGCACGACCTCTATGGCCAAAACAAAACTATATTAAAGGACCTAGAAATTGAGCTAAAAAATGGAAAGCCATTCCAGCATTGCGGCTAGGACACCTTAATATTGTAAATTGTCGATTCAACCCCAAACTGATATAAAATATCAATGAAATTCTGATCAAAGTTGTTATAGTTGCATTCTTTGAGGAACTGAAGAAACTCACACGAAAATTCACATGGAAAGATAAAGGTCCACAAACAGCTAAGTCAACTGTGAAAAATAAGGACTAAGAGTTAGGAATGTCCGAGTAGATATTAAGGCCTACTAAAAGCCTTGCAATATTTTTTTCCATATGTGGTACTCTGACTGTAATCTTCAAATGCCATTTCCCACTAAAGAAAACTAGGGCTCCTTAGGGACATGGTTGGTTGGTGGCCCGAACTGAAAAGGTACCAGATAAAGCTGGAACACCTTGATCTGCCCTATAGGAAGGCTACTGTCCAAAGTCATTGATCAGCTGAAAGGACCCACCTAGGAACCAACTTGAAGAGGTTCTCAATGATCAAAAATAATCAAGACTCAATAAGGATAAGAGCTGCAAGAGACTGAAGGAAATAAAATATGTTTAGGTCCCTGAGTTCACAGGGATATTAAAAAATAAGACAAGAATACTTAAACTCTTTTAAGTAATCTCTATGCCCAACATAGGGCTCCAACTCACAACCCCGAGATCAAGAGTCATGTGGTCTACCAACTGAACTAGCAAGGTGCCCCCCAAAAGTAAAACAAATTGTAAAATTACTCATGGGCCACCTAGGAAGGTGCTGGCAAAACAACTTATTATTTTGAAAATAGGTAAATAAAAAAAGAATCAAGGTTTCTTTTAAATTTATTTATTTATTTTAAGAGGGAGAGACAGCACACATGCAGGGGAGGGGCGGGGGGGGGGGGGGAAATGAAAGAATCCCAAGCAGGCTCCACACTGTCAGCACAGAGCCCGACAGAGGGCTTGAACTCACAAACTGTGAGATCATGACTTGAGGCAAAAATCAAGAGTTGAACACTCAACCAACTGAGCCACCCAAGCACCCCCCCAAAAAATCAAGCTTTTCTTCTGACTTTCCTAAATGAATTTAACCACTGAGTAACCAAATACTACACAGGGGATTATTTCTCTTAGTACAAGTACCCCAGCTAATAGGGGCACCTGGGTGGCTCAGTCAGTTAAGCATCCAGCTCTTGATTTTGGCTCAGGTCATGATCTCATGGAACGTGAGATTGAACCCCACATTGCATCCAGCTCTGCACTGACAGCATAGAACCTGCTTGGGATTCTCTCCCTGTCTCTCTGTTCTCTCCCACTTGTTCTCATTCTCTCTCTCTCTCTCAAAATAAATAAATAAACTTTAGGGGCACCTGGGTGGTTCAGATGGTTAAGTGTCCAACTTCAGCTCAGGTCATGATCTTACAGTTTGTGAGTTCGAGCCCCGTGTCAGGCTCTGTGCTGACAGCTCAGGGCCTGGAGCCTGCTTCAGATTCTTTGTTTCCCCTTCTCTCTGCTCCTCCCCTGCTTATGCTCTGTCTCTGTTTCTCAATAATAAATAAATGTTTAAAAATCTAAAAAATAAATAAACCTTAAAAAAAGGAATATTCCAGCTAATAAATGAAGTACTGAAAGACTTAAAATTTCCTTATTCTGCATTCTTCAGTAATGTAGCTGGACGTAGATCATCACAAAAATCAAGATAACTAAGCATCCTGATGGAAGAACCATCACTTAAGAACTAGTCTCACAAAACCAAATCCCAATCTGATCAAGCCTCTAGATCCCACTGTGAACTTATAAGAAATACAGAGAACAGAGGGATTTATTGAGTAACATATGGATGGGTTCAGCAAAATCAAGACAGGAAAAGTTTAGAGGACAACGCTGTTTCTTCCTCAAAGAAATACAAAGGGAGAGACGCCTGGGTGGCCCAGTCGATCAAGCATCCAACTCTTGATTTTAGCTCAGGTCATAATGTCATGAATCACGCCTGGAGCCTGAGCATGGAGCCTGCTTGGGCCTCTCTCTCCCTCTCTCTCTGCCCCCTCCCCCACTCACGTACTCTTTCTCTCTCAGAACAAACATTTTAAAAAAGAAATACAAAGGGAAAAAGGAGGGGAGAATCAGTAAATTAAAATAACTTAAGAGACATATGAATTGCACTTTATTTTGATTCTAATGCAAACACACATTTATGGAGGCGCCTGGATGGCTCAGTTGGTTGAGCATCTGACTCTTAGCTTTGGCTTAGGTAATGATCTCATGGTTTCATGAGTTCAAGCCCTGTGTCAGGCCCTGCACTGGCAGCGTGGGGCCTTCTTGGCATTCTCTCTCTCCCTCTCCCCATCCCCGCCCCCACTCACACTATCTGTCTCTCTCAAAATAAGTAAATAAACGTTAGAAAAAACATAACACATTTATGAAATAATTTGGCATTTGAACAAGATATCTGATGTTGTCAAAGAGTTATTGTTCTTTTCTTCTTGTTGTGATACGGCATTGGATTTTTTTTAACTTCTATGTGTTCTAGAGATACATACGGAAATATTTACAGATAAAATGATAGGTCTTGGACTTTCTACAAAATAATACACAAGGAGGGGCACCTGGGTGGCTCAATCTGTTAAGCATCTAACTCTTGATCTCGGTCATGATCCCACGGTTCATGGGATCCAGTCCCGAGTCGGGCTCTGCGCTGACAGCACGTATCCTGCTTGGGCTTCTCCTTCTCCCTCTCTCTCTGCCCCTCCCCTACTCGTGCTCTCTCTCTCTTCCTCTCAAAATAAATAAACTTTTAAAAAGATAATACAGGAGTGGAGAATGGGTAGAATATAGATTTTAACAGATCGACCATGAGTTTATAATTACGGACATGGGCGATGGGTACATGGGAGCTCATTATATTAACTTAGTTTTCTATATGTTTGATACTTTCCTTAATCACAAAATGTTTAAAATGGTATGATAGTTTTAATAAGACTATGCAAATAAATCAATGGAACAAAAGAGGAAGATCAAAATCAGACCTATTTAAAATACATATATGATATATATGATAAAAGTGGCATTATAAACCGATAGAGAAATGATAAGTTGTTTAGTAGCTGCTGGGAGGAAAAATGACTCACTGTTATATAGAGAAAAATAGACCCAAATCCTCACATAACTCTATGTACAAAGACAGAATCCAGGTGGATTAAAGGCCAAAATGTAAAAGGTAAAACTATAACATTAATGGAAGAAAAGAATATCTTTGTAACTTAAAGGTGGAGAAGGACTTATTTAAAAATAATTCAGGGGCACTGGGTGGCTCAGTCAGTTAAGTGTCTGACTTGATTTCAGCTCAAGTCATGAACTCACAGCTCTTGGGTTCTAGCCCTGTATCAGGCTCCACGATGGTGATGCGGGGCCTGCTTGGGATTCTCTCTCTCTCCCTCTCTTTCTCTGCCCTTCCTCCACTCATGTTCTCTCTTTCTCAAAATAAATAAATAAACACTTAAAAATTAAAAATACATAAAAATACGTAAAATATAAGGGAAAATAGGGTGGCTTTGATATCAAACTTAAGGATCAGTTATATCTGTTAATAGCACAGTTAACAGATGAGACCCTGAGGGAAGAGATTTACAATGCTGAAAACCAAAATGGACTGATAGCTAGAATACTCAGTAACCTGAAAAGAGTAAGAACCCAATAGAAACACAGTCAAATTTTCAGAAGAGAAAGTACAAAAGGCTAACAAGTTTATGAAGGATGCTCAGATTGGTGATTAAAAAAAAAAAACAGAAACTAAAACAACACTGAGGTATCACTTTATATCTATTAACTTGACAAAACATAGAAAACTAGATGGTGCCTAGTGTTGGCAGAAATAAGGGAAACTGAAATACTTAATGTATTTTCTGATGGGAATCTTAATATGTAGAGACCCTCAGCATGCTCACAATGTTTAAGTAACCAACTCCCCAGAAAGAATAAATACATATGTGTATATATATGCACATATATGACATTTTGTTACTATATGTATAAAATATATACCATGTATGTCTTTGTGTATATACTATGTATAGTTTACTATAAACTGTATTGATATCAAGGCAAATAGCATCTGATTTACAAGTAATAAAATATGCAATACTCTTTATTGTACCTTCCATATAATCAACGGATTTTCATTGAACGCTCTCATTGATTCTTGGAAACCCCTGTATCCACATCCAGCTGGGGTTGCAATGGAAGGAACATAGTTCTGATATGAACGTTGCTTGATATTTGTTTATGTTAAGAAGACAAAAGGGAAACAATGAAGATGTACACGTGTCTGCAATGACGTAACTTCCTTGCTGCATCAGATAATAGCTTTCAAATCCTGAAGGACAATTTCCCCAAGATTTTGTGCTATTCCCAATATATCAGCTACAGGCTCAACATACTTTTCAACTTAACTGTATTGCTAACGTTGTCTTCATCACTTTCTGAAGTCTAGACAATCAACAAAATGACAAATGATGATTGGGGGGTCATCAAACTTTCTCTGCCAAGGTCCAGGGAGTATATGTTTAGATTTTGGGAACTATAGGATCCCTGCCACAACTATTCAACTCTGCTACTGTAACATGAGAGTAGTCATGCACATTATGCAAAGAAATGGGCAATAATAGGAGGTAAGTTGGGCAGTTGATTGATTCCTGCGGTAAATCAAACCCAACATGTGGCATTTGCTGGATTTTTGGCTACTAACGTGAGATCACTGAACATGCTGTCGGGAAGAGACAGGTCATTGCATGCCATTATACAATATCTCTACAACAGAAATAGAATCAGCATAAATGACTGAGGACAAAGGTAATCATACAGTATAGTGAAATAATTACAAAGTGATACGTTTTGAGCATTTATTACCTCTGATTTTGATATGACTGATCTAATTGTAATTATATATAATTTAATATATAATACTGTGTTTAATAACCAGCTTTGCACAATTTCTGAAGATTAACCAGCTTTTGTGAGCCTGTAGGAGTAAACTCAGAAAGATTCTTGCGAAGAATCTGCTATACTCAGTCCAGCAATAGAGAATCTTCAACAAGGAGAGAAGCTAGATATGTGTGGTGGATGTAAATTATTAAATGCTGGGCAGCAGTTAGAAGAACAGGCCAGGGGGTGCCTGGGTGGCTCAGTCAGTTAAGCATCCGATTTCGCCTCAGGTCATGATCTCACAGTTTGTGAGTTTGAGCCCTGAGTCAGGCTCTGTGCTGACGGCTGAGAGCCTGGAGCCTGCTTCGGATTCTGTGTCTCCCTCTCTCGCTGCCCCTCCCCTGCTCTCTCTCTCTCAAAATTAAATAAACCTTAGAAGATTTTTTTTAAAGAGCAGACTGGATGTACACAAAGTGAAGCTGTGTACACAACTCCAGACCTTCACGTTGTACTCCACGCGAAGGGCACCTCTTGAGGAAACCATAACAACGTGATTACATCTTAAAAACACAGTGCTGAATTCTGCTCCCAGCTATGATGGATAACCTGGAGCACATCTGTCCCCTTGCTGTGTGCATTTAGAAAGTTGTGCAAAAGAAACGAAACAAAGTGTTTAGTCCTGGTCCATAGTCAGCACAAGATTGCGATCCCTGCAAAAAGAGAGGACAGATACAAGGGAAGCCCGATAATTACCCTGGATGTTTTACCTGGAGGCTCTATGAGGTGAGGAGGACCCAAGCAGAGCATGGGGGACTTGCTGACTTCCAGGGACAAAGATCAGAGTTCTGGGGATTGAAGCAGTCAGAAGAGGGAATTACACACACACACACACACACACACACACACACACACACACACACACACAACCAGCTTCAGAACTCTACGCTGGGAGAAACTGTAAGAATGATCAGTCACTAAAAGCTGAAGAATTGTCAGAGTTCATACAGATTGGGAGTATCATTTTGATTTCTGAAAATCCAAAGTGAAGAGTCATCATTGAACTTTTAAAGACTAGGAGAGAATCTATAAAGGGAATCCATTAGTAGGAAAGGTAAATTAGCCCTAGAATAAATGCTATCTTTAAGTCTAACAAGACTTAAAAACAATCCTTGACCGGAGGGGATGTGCAACATGGGTGAAGGGGAGAGGGAGGTGCCAGCTTCACTTATGGATGAATAAATCATGGGAATAAAAGGCACAGCATAGGGAATAGAGTCAATGGGACTGTAACAGCGTTGTGGTGACAGATGGCGGCTACACTTGCAGTGAGCACAGCATAATGTATAGAGATGCTGAATTGCTACGTTGTACACCTGAACTAAAATAACATGTGGGCACCTACCTGGCTCTGACGCTTGAACACCAACTCTTGATTTTAGCTCAGGTCATGATCCCAGTGCTGGGAGATCAAACCCCACATCAGGCTCGGCACCAAGCGTGGAGCCTGCTCAAGATTCACTTTCTCCCAGGGCACTGGGTGGCTTAGTCGGTTAAGCATCCAACTTCAGCTCAGGTCATGATCTCACAGTCTGTGAGTTCGAGCCCCACATCAGGCTCTGTTCTGTCAGCTCAGAGCCTGGAGACTGCTTCAGATTCTGTGTCTCCCTCTCTCTCTGCCCCTCCCCCACTCACTCTCTGTCTCTGTCTCTCAAAATAAAATAAAAGACATAAAAAATATTTTTAAAAAAGATTCACTTTCTCCCTCTGCCCCTCTTCCCCGCTTGTGCACTCTCTAAAACAAAATTTAAAAATTAAAGAAACATAACATTGTGTGCCAACTGAACTCAAATAAAATTTTTTTTAAAAAAACAAGCCTTGTAAAGATTAAGCTGATACACAAGGAAATTAACTGCATGACAGAACAAAGTCTAAAACACTTTTAAAGAATACACAAAATCTCACACTCGACAACATAAAAATGTCAAGCAATGCTTCAAAAAACACCTGACATGCCAAGAAGTAGGGAAATAGAAATAGAAACAGACTCAGAAATGACAGAGACAAGGAATTAGCAGTCAAGAACTTTGAATAAGTTCTTAAGTATGATCAAATATTGTTTATAAAAGAACATGAACATAATGAGGAGAGAAATGGAAGATAATAAAAAGACCAAAATGGAATGTCTAAAGCTGCAAAATACAATATTTGAAATGAAGTTCACTGGATTAAATACCACAGAAGATCAGTGAACTTGAAGACAGCAATCAAAACCATCCAGCCAGAGAGAAAATAGACTAAAAAGAAATAAACAGGGGCACCTAGCTGAATCAGTTGGTAGAGCATGAGACTCTTGATCTTGGAGTCAGGAGTTCGAGCCCCACATTGGGTGTGGAGATTACTTAAAAATAAAAAATCTTTTAAAAAAAGAAATGAACACAGTTTTTGGCCTATGAAACAATATCAAGCAGTTGGATACATACGTATTTATTTAGAATATCAGAAGGTGGGGTGCTTGGGTGGCTTAGTCGGTTAAGCATCCAACTTCAGCTCAGGTCATGATCTCACAGTCTGTGAGTTCAAGCCCCACATCGGGCTCTGTGCTGTCAGCTCAGAGCCTGGAGCCTGCTTCAGATTCTGTGTCTCCCTCTCTCTCTGCCCTTCCCCACTCATGCTCTATCTCTTTCTGTCTTAAAAATGAATAAACATTAAAAAAAAGTTTTTTAATAGAATATCAGAAAGAGAAAAGGGTGAGAGTAATGAAAAAAATTTCGGAGGGGAACAAATGGCCAAAACATTTTCAATTTTAATAGAAACTCTAAACCACATATTGAAAGACTCAAAGAATCTGAAACCGGATATATACAAATGAAAACTAGACCAAGGCACATAGCAATCGAATCACTGAAAAACAGTTATAATAGGAAAATCCTAAAAGTATCCAGGAAAAGAAAACATACATCATGTACATATATGAGAACTATTGCAGAAGGTACAACAGGAAACATGCCCGCCAGAAAAACATCTGACCCATTCACAAGAGAAAAATACAATCAATGGAGACTGACTCCAACATGACCCAGATGTTGAGATTTATTAGGTAAGACTTTTAGAACAACTATTATCCCTACATCCAATGAAGTAAATGAGAAGATAGGAAATCTCAACAGAGAAATGCAAACCTATGAAAGAGAAGCAAATGTAAATTCTAAAACTAAAAATATAACAACTGAAATTTTTTAAATCCCTAGATGGGCTTAACAGTAGAATGGGTTTGACAGAGGAAAGAATCAGTGGACTTGAAGACAGATCAGCCAGAATTCTCAAATCTGAAGTACAGAGAGTGAAGGGGTGTTCTCTTTTTTAATGAATAGAACCTCAGTGACCTGTGGGTGCTACGGGACGATCCAGACCTGATGTACTGAAGGACTGGGCTGAAGAAGTTCTGCCTTTGATGTTTCTGGGCATGCGTGAAATTGCTGTTGAGAAATCAGAAAAAGAAGAGTATAACTTATGGACTGAAGTTTGGCTGGAAAATGTACCTGGTTCCTTTGGTGGCATTCAGTTATACCTGCAGGAGTCGACAGCCATTACCCAGAAGGCTCTGCAGCCCCAGTCCTGGGAAATGAAAGCCCAGGGTGCAGTTGCCATGGCATCAATTACAAAACAAACTGGCTCCCTGATGCCTCCATATCTGGGAATGATACCAACCACATTACTGCAAGGTCTAGCTGGAAGAACACAGGCAGGAAAGGAAGAGCTATTAAAAGCCATTGCCTGTGTGGTGACAGCTTGCAGTACACAGCTGGAAAAGCCTGGGCCCAATCAACCCAAGCGCAACTGAAATTCTCCAAGCTGTTCCGAAGGAGTGCTACAAAGAGAATCTTAAAGACAAGACCATAGCAATCAGCTGTGTAACGGATGTCTTGAAGGTCACCAAAGAAGACAGACACCAGGAGCTTTCTGACACTATCACACCTCTTATCAGGAAGAACTCACCTAGAAGCGTTGGCTTTCAGACAGCCAAAGATGAAGATGGGAATGAGAAGGAAAAGGAGCCACAGGTGGGATCTCTGCTGGGAGCCTTTGAGAGCCCAGGCAAAGCCTGGCCCCAAAACGTGGAGACCCAATGTCATTACCATCAGGAGCTGCACAAGTTGATGTGTGAATGGCTAAAGGTGAGCACGTGGAAAGGGCAGTTAGGAGTCCTACAGTCAATGAATGCCTTCTTGTCAGGGACTGATGCTTTTGCAAAATGAACATGCAGATCCCAAGGCTTTGGCTGAAATTCTCCTTGAAACTTGTGAATCCATCATGTATTCTTTAGAAAAGAAGACTTGTGCATCGGTGAGAACAGAAGCTTTTTCTGTGACAGAATTACTGCTTCAAAAAACTTGAAGAATCTAAACAGTGGGAAAGTTTGACATCTGACATCTGAAAGTTTGACAGTGCTCCTAATTGAGTTTTTAGCTACTATGGAGACAGACAGCAGACCTGAGCTGTAGGAGAAAGTACCATTACTGGGGCGCCTGGGTGGCTCAGTCAGTTAAGCATCCGACTTCGGCTCAGGTCATAATCTCACGGTTCGTGGGTTTGAGCCCCGCGCCAGGCTCTGTGCTGACAGCCAGCTCAGAGCCTGGAGCCTGTTTCAGATTCTGTGTCTCCCTCTCTCTCTGACCCTCCCCTGCTCATGCTCTCTCTCTCTCTCTCTCAGAAATAAAACAGTAAAAAAATAATAAACAACAAAAAAAGAAAGTACCATTACTGAAGAAAACACTTAAAAATCTGGAATAAATTAGAAGGGGAAGAAAGAAACAAGGGCCATGTTTGTTGGGGGTTGAAATGGTGGTATTCTTTGAAAAACCAAGTGGGGAAAAGTAAAGATTAATCTGTACCATGCATCATTCCTTGGCTGAAATTTTTGAAGTGCCTTAAAAAATCTACTACAAGTGTATGTGGAGTTCCAGAAGAGAGAGAGAAAACATGGCATAAAGAATATTTGAGGAATAATGGCTAAAATTCCCCCCAAAGATAGCAAAGGCATGAATTTACAGATCTTAGATGCTAAGTGAAACCCAAACAGGATAAATATGAACAACATTGTATTCATTAGTCACATTATAGTAATATTGGTATTATTTTGAAATATACATGTACACCTACGCATTTACACTCACACATATAATAATACTATAGAAAAATAGCAAAGAGATGAATAAAAAAAATCAAAGGAATCCAGTGAAAACACCATAATCCTTAATTTGAATTCGAAATATCAGTATAAACTCGTGATTCACTTTCCTCTTTCTAAAAGCCACATAGTTCCTAGGTCTGTTCACTGGAAAGTCCTAGAAATAATGACAACCCAGTAGCAATGAGCACCCAAAACACAGGTAAGTGGTGTCTAAATAGCATTTTCTCCCAAAAGGAGCCAAGTCTCCTTGGAGAAGTAACTGACCTTGGTTAGAGCAATAAATCTTCAAGATGGGTCGGTAACATCTTATTTTGCCAGTAAGCAAGGAAGCTATCAAACGCGAATAAGATCTTTCAAAATAAACCAAAAACCAACTTTAAGGAGCTCCCATTGGCCAAAAATGAGAACATTTGAGCATCAGAAAAACCAGTGACTTTGGGGCGCCTAGAAGGCTCAGTCAGTGGAGTATGTGACTCTTGATCTTGGGGTCGTGATTTCTAGCCCCATGTTGGGTAGGGAGATTACTTTAAAAATAAAATTTTTAAGTAAAGAAAAACAGTGGATTAAAAAACAGTGATTCACAAAGCCACGAATTCAAAATACTTTTTCCGACTTCCAGATATAAAATAAATAAGTCACAGAGATGAAAAGTACATCACAGGGAATATAATCAATAATATGGTAATAACGTTGCATGGTGATTACATTTATCATGGTGAGCACTGCGTAATGTATAGAATAGTTGAATCACTATGTTCTACGCCCGAAACTAATGTAACATTGTATATTACTTATACTTCAATAAAAAATCCCATTCTCACCATTGGAGTTGACTAGGGAGCCTGTCCATGATTTTGAAAAGTATTAAATAAAAGGAAAAAACCAAGCATCTATCATGCCTTCCCTAGATGAACTTCATTTCAGGGTAACCAAATAGTTGCTAAGGAGAAATCTTTTTTCATGGAAAACCTCCTGCCAATAAATGCAGAAACTTAGAAAATCACCATTTCACAGAGTTTGAAATAAGGGAGCCAGGAAATGATTATCACCACTTATCAAACCATTAGGTGAAATCTTGACAGGAAACTTATAATTGATGGATCAGGTTGCCAACACTCCACCGATGAATGTTAACATCACTACAAAGTTGGGCAACCAAGCAAGATGTACCTCCCGATACTTACAGCAAATAGGAAATGCACAGTACCGATTATGAAATTATTTTTCCAAACATAATAGCAATAAAGTAATAACCTCCTCAGGCCTCTGTATCGACCTAATTAGAGGAAATATGGAATACAGAAGAATCAGTAAGACAACACGCCAACAGATGTAATCAGCCAAATCCAGTAGGTGGGTAATTCTTTTTTTTTTTTAATTTTTTTTTTTTTTTTTTTTTATTTCTAGGAGAGAGAGAGAGAGACAGCGTGAGCAGGGGAGGGTCAGAGAGAGAGGGAGACACAGAGTGAAACAGGCTCCAGGCTCTGAGCTGGCAGTCAGCACAGAGCCCGACATGGGGCTCGAACCCACGAACCGCGAGATCATGACCTAAGCGAAAGTCGGACGCTTAACCGACTAAGCCACCCAGGCGCCCCTAGGTGGGTAATTCTAAAAAGACAAATAAACTGGTCTCTTTAACAAATAAATGGCATAAAACATGGAGTTGGGCGGGGGGCAGGCTGTTATTAGAAAAGAAGCAAAGAGAGACTTAAAAGACATACGAACCAAACGCAATGTGTTGGGTCGGCTTTAGCTCAAGCGGTTACTTCGCATGTGGTTGCTCCAAATGCAATGCGTTGACCGCAACTGATTCTAATAAACCAAATCTAAAAAGAAAACAACACATATCGGGACAACTAAACACCACGTGCGTCACGGAACCAGGCTTAAAACAAGGCTTGGCACACCGCAGCCACTCAATAAAACTTTGTCAGAAGCAGTCTGCCCCCGTGGCCCTGGGCCCACTGTCTCTGTCTTCTTCCTGCTGCTTCATTGCTTCCTCTGCACTATCTGGCTATCGCTTCCGCCATTCCTCCCACTCCCACGGCCCCAACTATAACAGGCTCTGCTTCTGCTCCCACCACCCGTGGTTCGGTTCTCTCTCTTCTTGCTGCGTGCTCCTTCCTGGCATGATGGCTCTCTCCAGTGACCTTAGGGGGTGTGGCCCGGAAGTGGTCATAGCTCCTCTAATGCCTCTTCAGGTGGACAGTTTGAATGCCAAGGGGGAACTGATACCACAGGGCCAGGCTAGGAGTGTCTACCGCCCTGTGCCGCCCACCCCCGCCCCCCTTAGACTACACCACCTCTACCGATCACCTCTCTACCGGGGCACCAAATGGCTCTGGGGCCCTTCGGTTCTCTCCCATCCCAGGCTGACTTCTTCAGAGACCTCCCGCACCCCCCCACCCCGGCTTGGTGCACGTGAGAGCAAGTGGGGAAAGGTTTTTACTCGTAGTGTCCTCGGAACCCAAGAATCAATGCCAGAAGCCTCTTTCTTGCTTCTCCCAGGAGGTTTAAGAGCCTTCGTAAAAAACGAACCCTAGGGATTTGCCTCCACATCGCAGAATTCCAGAGCCCTGCATGCAAATAGGTCCATCCAGCACAGACCACTCGGAGAGAAATGAAAAGCCATCTCTTCCCGAAACAAAAATGAAACACAGGAGGAGGAGGCAGCAAGCACAGGCAGTGTGAAGAATGAAAGGAAAGAGCTGAGCAAGCAAATTAAGGCCTTTTCTCTGAAAAGTAAGCCAGGCGGAGGTAGCATGCGGGCTTCTAATGCTAAAGCAGCGATTAATACCCAAAATGGAACCAGGAGGAGAGCTGAGTGCAGCAGCCCAAGATTTCAGCCTCCAGGAAAAAGTTCAGGGTGAGTGAAGGGCATTTTCCACTTAACTCCTGGTAAGGAGCACCAGTTAGATAAGGCAAAACTTTTAACAGCCACAGTTCAATCATTGATAAAATAGATAAACATATATGTATATTGCTATAGCCTAGCGTTCCGTTAAGTATGCACACATGCCATTAAGTCATAGGTGTGCTATTACTTTAAGAGTTTGTTGTTGCCTCTCTGGAAAAATCTGTGACTGACTCATCACTCATTCCTTCTCCTTAGAGAAAAATCCACAGCTCGTAGCCAAAAGGCATCACTTCCACTGGGTTGTAGACACCCACGCCGCAGATACAGGGCCCGGAAAACAAACCACACGGGTAACAAGGTAAATGGTACCGGGACTGGATGACGGGTCAGTGAAGAGCTTCATGATCCGCACCCATTTCGTCCTCTCCAAATGATCCGACCAAGTTAGACGATCTCCCCCACGGTCAATGAACATGCCCGCTCCCACACCACCCACCTGCAAGTGAGAAAGTGGCCATTGGTAATCTATTAACGTACGGAGCATGGTGGGGGTTAGTTTTTAGTTGTCACAAACACCTGACAGCACTTATGGCGTGCTGAACCCTGCTACAAACCCGTTCCAAACAGATAATGACTCACTTAATTCAACTAGGAAGTCTTTGTAAGTCCTCCCACAGCGGTCCCCTCATGCCAAGCCTGTTTGTACGTCTTCTAGGGAGGTGGGGGGTCCGCACGCTGCCACTGACAGACCCCCACTTATTTGTAATAAACACTTGGCAGACAGAAAAATTCTCAAAAGCTATTTATTAAGCTCCCAATATCCTTGGGGTGCTGTGTTGGGCACTGTAATTACAGGAAACGTTTTCGACTCTCTTTCTTTTCTGACCGCCCGGCTGGGAGACCCAGGGAGTGGGCCACGGTAACCACTCTTCATTTTTCTGGGCCATTGTAACCCTAATGAGATCCATTCTGATTGCAATTACAACGGCGCACAGCAGGTGAAGCCATATGGAGTGTGGTCATCTTGAAGCAGGAGCTGAAAAGGGGCTTTTGTCTACCCGA
Organism: Hyaena hyaena; assembly: GCF_003009895.1. Taxonomy (NCBI): domain Eukaryota; kingdom Metazoa; phylum Chordata; class Mammalia; order Carnivora; family Hyaenidae; genus Hyaena; species Hyaena hyaena. Next base: position 748,719 of record NW_024081399.1, read on the forward strand.
CTCGGCACATGCATTCTCTAAAATCGGGTCCCACCTGGTCCCGCCACAGCCCTAGAAAGAATGGCGATTGTCTCAGGGCTGAAGCTTCCATCCGGGCCCACGTTACAAAAAGGAAACTAATTGCTGAGTGCCTACTGTGCGCCAGATGCTGTGCTGGGATTTTTCTCACGTCATCCCATTGACCTCTCAGCGAGCTGGCGACCAGAGGCAACGTTCGACTAAAACTAAGGCCCAGAGACGTCATCAGGCCCACCCTAGGTTGCACAGCTTGGAACATAACAGCACCATGGCCATGACAACCCCAAAGAGCCTCACTCTAATGCTTTCATGTTTTCCAATCCAAGGGAATGTTGCCATTCTAGTTCTCGTTGCCTGACTTTGAATAAACAGATGGTCATGAGAGGTTCCTTTTTCCAATGGAGGCTGGATAGACTGAGGTCTGAAAAACTCTTTGATTGCACACAATGGCTATTTTTTATCGGAACCACAGTGACTCTTCCCTTCCCTCCCCCACATCCTCCCCCCGCCCACTTCCCCCCCCCCCCCCCCCCCCCTTCCCCCCCCCCCCCCTGCCGTGGCTAACCCAGCCAATAGCACAGATAAAGAAAACTTAGAGTCCGCAGTTCAGGGTCACATTGGTCTATTAAAGCCTAACAAAGAATAAAGCTTTATGCCGAAGAAAACAGCTTTACCTTGAGTTTGTGAATTGAGAGCCTTTTGAAGGAGGCAGAGAAAACCTTTAATATTAGGCAAACCTATTATTCCATAGGCTGCAATAAAACAGTATTTAATTCTAGGTGGCCACATGGCCTAGCAGACTAATCCTCACACGAATGTGTACTAGCAAAGAAAGGGACTGAGGTTCTAAATTAGAGAATTTAATTATTGGGCAGAAACACCAATACATGACGGAACTGTGTGTGTATAAATATGGATAATGATCGATGGGAAGATGGATTATTTTCTAAAATAAAATAATTTGCGCTCGTCATGACCTCTGTGAATTCCTATCATCAAAGGGAGTTCAGGTCTTATACGTCCCAGAAGCACGTAACAACTTGCCCAGCTTTCTGCCCAAGCAGCCCCCTCTCCAAACCACGGTCTCCACTTGCAGGCTCCCCCCTGCCTGAAGCTCTGGACTAGTGTCACCACCCTCAGTGGTGGCCTTAAAGCACCCTATTTAGTCTTTGGGGGATGTGGCATCAGGTCAGCTTTTGCTGCCAGGCCCGCTGATCTTGTGCCCCTGGGCAAGAAATGGGCCCTCCATCTCACTGTCAACACTAGACTCTGAATTTCGGCAAGCGATCCCATAGCTGCGTCTCCGTTCTGAAATGCTGGGCCTCAGTCTCAGTCTTGACCTGCTCAGTACTGCAGTCTGGAAATCTGGAGACCAAGGCAGGGCCCCCCACTGGTCTCTTTTTTTTGCAGGGAGAGATGCCTGCCCTCAAACCCCAGCCCAGAGCCTGGGCCCTGTCTGTCTGCTGGCAGCCTGTCTTCTGGATGGAAGCTGTCACCATGCTTCTCTGATGCCGTGCTTCACCTGGCTTGTGGCAATCCCCTCACCCCTGTTCCACAGCCTCCTTCACACCGGGTGGGCACATTTGGGTTCAATGTCAGCAGCTCTTCCAAGCACGGCTTGGAGGCTCGCCTCTCCTAACTTTCAATATCCAGTAGAGCTGCTCCACACGGCACTGCCATGCCCAGTCACCTGGCCATGGGCACGGAGGACAAAGTGCAGCCACATAGACTGAAATATTTGGGGGGTGGGAACAAACTGCACTCTCTCTAGCATCTAGCAGAATCACTGCAACCAAACGGTTAATGGGGCCAAAGAATGTTCTGGAGAGGGTACAGTATTCCACAGACCAACTACTATAATAGCCCTTCCTGTCTACGTTCATGGGATGTGGGGAAGCCAGACAAACAGACCAGGACTATAGGTCAAGGAAGCAGTTTTCACAGCCAGCATTACAATGCCTACTGAGAAAAGAATACAAAACCACTCAAACATGCTTGGCTTTTTTTCCCCCCTTAAACATCTCCTTCTCTGTAAAACTACATAAAAAGATGATGACAATGACGCAAAATTCCAAAGAACGGACGTTTTTTAAAAAAACCTGTTGGACTACACGTATCGCGGTGAGCGCTGCGTAATACATGCAAGTGTTGAATCACTACATTGTACACCTGAAACTAATATAACACTGTCGTTACCAATACTGGAATTAAACTACAGAACTTAATTACAAAAACCTGTTGTCCTAATACCCAACGCCAAGAACAATCTATTTTTCTAGCCTTTTGTTCTCAGCAGCTGAAACCTGTTTTGGAGTGAGACGATTCAGAGCATCTTTAATGCCCAGTGAACAACTCTTTTTCCTCATCCAATATCTACTGGGTATTGTGAGAGCCCTGTCCTTCACCAGGGATGGGGACGCAGCAAGCTGATTCAACGGGAGTGAATTTAACAGCTGTTCCTGCCTTGCCCACCTACCCCACCTTTGAATTCCCCACAGACAAAGGACAAGGGACTAGACACACCTTCAAAACACTATCTTTTGGTGTGTAATTACAGATCTTACCACTTTCAAAAAGCTCTCGGGGGAGGGGAGGTGGGGGGGGGGGGACGCCCGGGTGGCTCAGTCTCTTGAGCGTCCGACTCTCAGTTTCAGCCCAGGTCATGATCTCACACGGCTCATGAGTTTGAGCCCCACATCAGGCTCCACACTGACAGTACGAGCCTGCTTCTGATTCTCGGTCTCCCTCGCTCTCTGCCCCTCCCCCCACTCATGAGTGGGCACCCGTGCACGCTCTCTCTCTCAAAAGAAACTTAAAAAAAGTTAAATTAAAAATAACAAAAGCTCTTAGGTTAATTCAAGAAAGGTAGGGGTATACCTCACCTTGATGACGAAACATTTTTGAATACTGATGAAGCAAAAACACCCCCAAAACACCCATGGACAGATAACGAGGCTCACATCTCACCTATGTCTCCATATTTATAAAATAAAGCCTTTGAACCTTTATCTTCAGAGGTAGAGATTCTGCATTTACAAGGTGGAAGGGTTTCCGATTCTTTCTGGGGAGCCACCCGGTTCCAGAATTTATTTGAATTCCAAAGGTCCAACAAGAATTGTGTTTAAAGTTGTATTGGTGGTTGAGAGGACAGGTCAGGAATGACGACCGAATATCAAGAGTTCTGGGCTGTAAAGTTCCAGGCTCTAACTTCCTGTAGCATGTCATGACCCGGGCCGATGGACAAAGCCTTCGTTAGCCCAGCACGGCAAGCCCAGTGGCCCGGTGTCTGGATGATGTCCGAAAACACGGTAAACCTGGAGAGCAGATTGAAGTCCATCCCTGAGACACCAATGACGCCTCTTCCAGAAACATCTGAGCATGCTCGCTTCTGCAGCACGTTTGCCAAAATTAGAACGATGGAGATTAGCATGGCCCCTGCGAAAGGATGACACACAAATTCGTGAAGCATTCCATACTTTGTGCCGTCTCCCCCCACCAAACCCCACCCTTTGTGGATTAGCACAGAAAATGGTGAGGCTTGGAGAGGTCGCTCAGGGTGTCTGCTCTGAGTTTGTGCCTTGCTGCTAGCAGTCAGGAGCCCCTAAGAGGCCCTCCTCGCCTCCTATTAGATCCTCTGTCACTGGACGTGAGACCCTACTTCAAAGGCCCCCTGGCATCTCCATGGCCACTCAGTCATATTTCCATTATTAGGTTACCTAGGTAATCCTGGTATCTGCATCTGAAGGCTTGTTCTCATTGGTTTAAAAAAAAAAAAAAAAAAGCACTCGAGAGACCGTGGACATCGTACTAGCTAACAGCTGCTTAGCACTTACAGTGTTCCCGGCACTGACCTATGAAACAAGATCCCAAGAATCAACCAGTAACCCAACAGTTAAACCCTAGGGAGACAGGTAAACAAGTGACGGAATATCATTCATCGTTTATTTATTTTTGAGACAGATGGAGAATCTCAAGCAGGCTCCACGAGATCAGCACCGACACGGGGCTCGAACTCACCAAACTGTGAGATCAGGACCTGAGCAGAAGTCAAGAGTAGGACACTCAACTGACTGAGCCATCCGAGCTCCCCTGCCATTCATCAGTTTAAAGTGCTTTCACGGGCACCTGGCTGGCTCTGTGGGTAGAGCATGCAACGCTTGATCTCAGGGTTGTGAGTTCGAGCCCCATGGTGGGTGTAGAGATTACTTAAAAATAAAATCTTTAAAAAAATAAGTAAAATGCTTTCAAATAGCTAGTGAAACAAGAGCATTTACTTATTGTAATATTATGTGAAAAATTCAGGACTCAGAAATATACAAATGGTGTAATCCCAACTATTTTTAAAACTAACACATGGATAGGGGGCACCTGGGTGGCTCAGTCGGTGAAGCATCCGACATTGGCTCAGGTGATGATCTCACAGTTTGTGAGTTCAAGCCCCCTCACTGGGTGAGCTCGAGCCCTGCTTTGGGCTCCAGGCTGACCGCGCAGAGCCTGCATGGGATACTCTCTCTCCCGCTCTGTCTGCCCCTCATGGGATTCTCTCTCTGCCCCTGGCTCCCTTGCGACACCCCCCCCCCCCGCCGTCTCTCAAAAATAAATTAATTAATTTAAAAAAACCCAAAAAGTCTCTTAAAAAAACAAAAAACTAACACATGGGTAGAGGTAATACCAGAAGGAGATATACCAGTAATGTTAAGAGGAGACATGACTGGCTACATACACAATAGGACCTAGTACAAAATGGAAGGGTGCGGTCCCTCTTCAAAACTTACTAAGAATATCAAGAGCAAGAGCAGAGCATTAAACCGAGTGTGGGGTCCTTCTAAGCACTGAGCCCTGTGTGACTGCATAGGTAGCGTGTCCAGGAAGCTGGCCCTGGTGCCGGGTAGGTATTTCTGGGTGTTAATATTATCAGTGATCGTTTCCCTTTTCATATTTGCCTATTAGCTCCAAGGTCTATTAAGTGAACATATGTTATTTTTATTTTTAGAAAATACAATGATTGAAAAAAAATATATACATATTTAATGACTGATATGTAAAGGAACGAACACAGGAGTGCCTGGGTGGCTCAGTTGGTTAAGCGGCCGACTCTCCGTTTCTACTCAGGTCACGGTCTCACGTTCATGAGTTCGAGCCCCTAGTAGGGCTCTACACTGACAATGCGGCGTCTGCTTGGGATTCTCTCTCTCTCTCCCTCTCTGCCCTTCCCCTGCTCGCGCTTTCTCTCTCTCTCTCACAATAAATACATTTAAAAAAGAAAAGAAGAGAGCCAACAAAAGTCAGCAGTTATCTACCTATAATCATAAAATGACACGATTTGGAACACCAGTCATACGAGGTCACAGGTGAGGATCGCATCTGGGATGTAGGAAGAGAGTGGTAATCCGGCTGGAGGGGACAAAGTCAGAAGCTGCCACAAACAGAGACGGAAGGGTAACCTTGAACCTGGCACTACGGTGATGAGACCCCAGCCGCCTGCAAAATACTTCCCTGCCCCAGTGTGGGCAGGGGTGAGTGATCAGCTGAGTGTGCAGGCAAAAAAGATGGTTAAAGCTGGTGGTCTGCTCAGCAACAAAAAATTACTCAAGTGGAGAGGAGAATCGAAGAGTCTCAGAAGCCCCGGTGACCGACCGACTCAAGGCCCAGGGCACCTCTAAGCTTGGATTCAGTATCTCTTTGCTGGTATGAGGGGAACCACACATAGTTCGCTAATTTATGTAAACGAATATTTATTGTCTGTCTCTGCCCAATTACAGTAGAAGCTCTGCAAGGACTAGAGTCTTTAACTGTTTCATTCGCTCCTGTACCCCAGCTGCTAGGAACATGCCTAGCACAGTAGGCACTCAAAAAAGTATTTGTTGAATGGCCAGTTTGGTCCAATTCCTACGTCCTTGTGTGTGAAGCAGAGAAAAGGGTCGGTAACAGGAAAGGCCAAGTCACAAGAGCAATCAGAATGGAAAAGATGTCCTTGTGTTGAACTCCAAAGGGAACATGAGGGATTCCCTCTAAATGATTCACTACCTTAATTATTCAGTGTTCATCCCAAAGGGGATGGCAGGGAGGAGTACACAACAGGGTCAGGTGTGAGCAACACACCTATCTACATCTCATTAAGATAAATCAATTCTTGGGAATTCCCCAGAACACAGCCGGTCTTTCCTCTTAGCTTCAGGAGGTGACCCCAGGCACCACACAATGTCAGGGTCATTCTGAAATTGTATTAACAATTCCTGCCACCCCATCTTCTGTGAACAGGTGGAAGAGAAATAAAGGAAAGCAATTACTGAGATGCCCAGAGCTGCGAAAGGGTTAACCACGGGCCTGGGAATGAAAAGAGGCTGTCCGGTCCCCCCACTCCACCACCACCTCCCCCCCCCCACCCCCGCGCACGGAGCAGATAATGCAGGGCCCCAATGCCAAGAGGCTTCTGTTCTACATTTCTTTGCCTAACCCCAAGCACTTGAATGAGGTAAATGTAGCCACAAAATGCTCCCCCCCCCACTTCTTTCTGGACTCCCCCTCTCACCAGCATAATAAACAGGAAATACCTCCAATGTTCCAACAGCATCAGCTGCAGGTACTTTGCCGAAGCAACCACCGGCCCTTTCGGAATCAAGAGAGAAATGCATGCACATTTCTCCTCCCTTTGCATTTTCTTTCCCAGGCAGCACTGAAGGATGCTGTTATCCCCAGGCAAAAAAAAAAAAAAAAAAAAAGCAGCTTGGAAGAATGTGGTTAGCTCCTGTGGAGAAACAGACTTTCTTCCACGCTGGCTGAAAATGCAGGGTCTGGTGAAGGGATGGAGCGGAGACTCCTACTCAGCAAAAGGCAAGAGAAAGGGAAGACCGAATTTTCCTTGACCATGGTTTCCAATTATGAATTCCAGGCTGCAAGTGGAGACGGTCTTAAGGGCCCAGCTACCCTCTGTCCTGGCCTGCAGAAGATGCCATTTGAGAGAGTGTCTCCGTGTAGGGGCAGAACTGTGGGGTACGTGGGGCACCTGGTGGCTCAGTCAGTTAAGCGTCCGACTTCAGCTCAGGTCATGATCTCACGGTTCGTGGGTTCGAGGCCCGCGTCAGGCTCTGTGCTGACAGCTAGCTCAGAGCCTGGAGTCTGCTTCGGATTCTGTGTCTCCCTCTCTCTCTGACCCTCTCTCTCTCTCTCTCTCAAAAATAAATAAAATATTTAAAAAAAAAAAAAAAGAACTGTGGGGTGCGTGCACAGGAAATGGCTCGCACGGTCTATCAAGTCACCAGACCTGGGCTTGGCCACCGAGATCCCGGGTGGCGCGCAGCAGCCGCGGGAGGACTGGAGTGCATCGGAGCCCAGCGGGTAGCCACTGTCCTGGTCTCTTTTAAAGACAAAATACAGTTTTCCCTAAGACAGCACACCTGAACTGGTAGCAGGCCAAACCACCTGCTACCAGGGAATTTGAGAAGTTAAACCCACGCGTGGAAAATATCCAGGGTTTCTCACTGCAGACAGGGAAAAACGTAGACTTCAGTGACCTATGTTAGCCAGACTAAAGTTGGCGGGGCCAGCTTCCCACCGAGGGGGCTTGTTCTGTGAACTTGGCTAAAGATGTAGCCGTAGTGTTTGTCCCTGTGAACCTTCTACTAGCTGGATGACCGCAGGCAAGTAAACAACCTCTCAGTGCTGTCATTTCCTCATCTCTAAAATGGAGGTACAATACCTAATTTATAGGGATGGTGTAAACATTAGTAATGGTATAAAGCATCTAGATCATCACAGATAGGATAGTAGTAACGCCACAGTTACTATGTGATAGAAGAGGTGAGTGAAAAGGTAATTTGGACTTGGACTTCTGCCCTTAAGTACTGCCAGTTTATATAGTATTTGGAAGAAGGGAAAACACAAGAAGATTTGAATCACCAGCGGTCTAGATGTAACACCACACACATGGGCATAACCAAAAGTTGTGAAAGAAAACTTCCCAAACGTATATTTGAGGTACAGGTGACATAGAGCTTATGATGAGCCAAGAGGTAGAAAAGGATTAAGGATGGGCACGGAGTCATGAGCTGCCCATAAGCATAACAGCAAATTTGAAAAGCGCAGTGCACAAGCTGTCCGTGACAGGATGTGGCTTTTGTGGAGGTGGAAAAGAAATGGGCGCGGGAAGGGTCGGTTAAACGTCTGACTTGGGCTCAGGTCATGATCTCGCGGTTCGTGGGTTCGAGCCCCGCATCCGGCTCTGTGCCGAGAGCTCAGAGCCCAGAGCCTACTTCGGATTCTGTGTCTCCCTCTCTTTTTGCCCCTCCTCTGCTCGTGCTCGGTCTCTCTCACTCTCTCAAAACTAAATAATAAACATTACAAAAATTAAAAAAAAAAATGAGCACGGGAAAGACCCCTGGTTTTCTAGTCACAGGGCTAGGCAGCGATGTGCAGACGCTATGCCTGCTTCTACCACGGAGCAGGCGGCCCCCATGAAGCCTTCCCTGATGCTTTCCTGCTGCCTCGAAACCCGTTGCACGTCCTGGCCCGTGCCTCGCAAAGCATCCTTTACGTGCTACCTCCTGGTTCTTCTTTGCGGATCCACTTGCTGGCCCATCATCATAAGCTCCTTCAGAGCGGTGTTCGATGTTATACGTTTTTATACGAAATGACCAACATAGGAAAGGTCCCGGGCACTGCGTGGGAGCGCTCAGCAAACGTGTCACTGTTAGGAAGGGCTCGAGAGCCAGGCCGTCCTGGTCTCCCATTATAATAGCATTAACGCCAGTTCTTAACATGATTTCTCCTTCCTCCTCCCTTGGCGAACCCCACATTACTACTCATGGGGCCTGCCAACAAAGGGCAACAAATAGGTTGAATTAATGATCATCACCCACCCAAGGTTCATACCGTCATCATCTTTCATCACCATTTGGAGCCTAGGTCTCTAACTTGCCGATGAGAGGCCAGGAGGTTACCTGTCGCAAACATTTCAAAAGGGGTAGGAAATTTGCTCCCCTCCTCTTTGTACATCAGGAGGAGGGACTGAGACTTCCTCCCCTGACAAGCTTTGGCAATGGCAGTATTTCAGCTAAGAATGAGACGGCGTACAGCAGTAGTATGAGCGAACGAGGTTCAATCATAAAAGCCGCGTTCGTATGCAATATGTTGCATGGAAAACTATCATCGGTAGTGACTGTGAGGTTAGTTGTCCCCAGTGACTGTGAGGTTAGTTGTCCCCAGCAAGAAGGCACGCGTGGTATGGAAGGTAAAGTTAAATGAAGTGGGAAGGGGAGATATTTAAAGTCAGGGAAAAAATAAACACCTTAGAGCTACTTCCAAAAAAATAAGACCGTTGAGAGAGGAAGGAATCAATAACTTTAAAAAGCTGTGTGTGTGCGTGTGTGTGTGTGTGTGTGTCCCTTTCAATTAGATGCTTTAATGTTTAGCCTAAAACCCCACTTTGAGGATAAGGTACTTCCCTTTTTTGGGGGGGGGGGACCTGGCGGCAGACAAAATGGTTAAACTACCAGCTGGTCCTCTCCCTGGGAGTCGGCCCCTTTCCCCAACAAAGACTGTGGACTTAAGAACCTACCTCATCTGAACACCGGTAACAAGATATTATAGCCAGGTTTCTGGTAGGTTCCACTCTGGTTCAGCAAAGCATAGAGCACCTTTTATTTTTTCTTTCATAGTTTATTGTCACGTTGGATTCCATATAACACCCAGTGCTCATCCCAACAAGTGCCCCCCTGGGGTGCCTGGGTGGCTCAGTCGGTTAAGCGTCCGACTTCGGCTCAGGTCATGATCTCACGGTTCATGGGTTTGAGCCCCATGTCGGGCTCTGTGCTGACAGCTAAGAGCCTGGAGCCTGCTTCGGATTCTGTGTCTCCCTCTCTCTCTCTCTCTGAACCTCCCCTGCTCATGCTGTCTCTCTCTCTCTCTCTCTCTCTCTCAGAAATAAATAAAAACATTTAAAAAATTTAAAAAACAAGTGCCCCCCCCTCCACGCCCATCACCCCCCTTCCCCTCCCCCCACCCCCATCAGTCCTCAGATTGTTCTCGGCATTCAAGAATCTCTCATGGTTTGCCTCCCTCCCCCTCCCCCCCCCCCGTTTCCCCCTTTCTTCTCCCCCAGGGCCCTCCATTAAATTCCTCCTAATCCTCCTATACGTGCAAACATATGGTATGTGTCCCTCTCTGCCTGACTTATTTCGCTCAGCATAACACCCTCAAGGTCCATCCACGTTGCTACACATGGCCAGATTTCCTTCTTTCTCATTGCCATGTAGGATTCCATCGTATAGATAAACCACATCTTCTTGATCCATTTGTCCGTTGACGGACACTTAGTAGAGCCCCTTTACCTATCTGCAAGCCAATGGAACAAGTTCAGCTGTATCTCTGTCTTCTGTTGCTGTCGCTGCAGTCAGTTCATATAGAAACAATAACCAAACTTCAGTTCATCTTTCTTTGTAAGTTTATTTATTTATTTTCAGGGGGGAGAGAGCGGGGATGGGCAGAGAGAGAGAGAGAGGGAGAGAGAGAATCCCAAGCAGGTTCCACACTGTCAGCACAGAGCCTGACGTGGGGCTCAGTCCCACAAACTGAGATCATGACCTGAGCCAAAATCAAGAGTCAGTTCCTTATCCGGCTGAGCTGCCCCAGCACCACCACCCCAGTTAATCTTAAAATAACTCTTTGAAATACTGTTTTTCCCATTTATGAATGAGAAACCTGGAGCTCAGTGAAGCGTCCCGATTGGGATCATAGAGCTGAGAAGGGGCAAGTCTGATACCAAGACTCAGCCTCATGTTTCTCGGAAACACGTGGATCGTTAGTTTCCAGGAAGCACACGGGCTGACCGGCCATCCCACTTCTCCGGGGACCGAGCAATTTCCCAGGATGCGGGCTCTCCGCACAAATCAAAGAAGGAGCCAGTGATGTCGTGATAGCCCTAGGACAGGGTTAAGGGCTCCAGTGCCTTCACAAAAGGCCATTTAAGGCATCTTCTTAGCCCCCTTCCCTGCCTCATCACGCAGTAAGTGGGGATCATAGCCTTACTCCGCCTGAGAAGTTCATTGTGAAAAAGGAAAGCTAGAGAGCCTCCCTGACGAGCCGCCGAGATGGACTTCTGCTTGTCCTGGTCGCTTGGGAGGAGGAAAATAAATGAATGGTAACGTTGATTCTTATTTTCAAATAAATCGGACATCCAGAAATGCGTGTTTGGCGCCCACTTTTAATAGCCTGTTTCTTTCTGAAACCAGACTCCGAGCCAGCCTCCCGTCCAAGTTTTCTGTCGAGCCTTATTGTCTAGTCTGTTCAGCTATTTAAAAAAAAAAAAAAAAAAAAAAACAACGTTGAATATCAACAATGGCTTTCAGGCGGGCATTGTCAACTTTTGTATGAAGCAATCTTGGTTGAATGAGAAGATCCCAGAGCTTATAGTCCCGTCCACGGTGCTGCCCCGGGCTGGGCTTGAATGTGTGTGACTGATAACAGGACACATTTCTACCTTAGTTATTACATTCCTGCTCCATAATTCATTGGCCACTCTCTTTTTCGGAAAGATCTTTTGGCAAAGCGGGCCGGCGAGCAGGTGGGTGCCCTCCGTTAGAGGAAAAGTATGTCCAGCTGCGTCCTGGGGCTGCCTGGCTGGATGTGGGTCCCCTCCCAGGGCCCGAGACCTCGGCACCTGGTGCCCCTGGCTGGCCCAGCCGGGTCCCCAGGCCCCTCAAGCCTTGCGGGAGCGCTCACAGAGGGGCCGCCTTTCAACAATCCACAGTGACAACTAATCAAACTCCTTACCTGCTGTGTTAAGGGTTAAGGCACAGCGAAGAGGGTCGCGTTTACACAGGGTCTGGCCCACTTTGCGTTGTGTTTCCTTGCGCCCCAGGCTCGACTGAAAAACAGCTATGCTGACGCAGAACTGCCTTTCTTTCCCAAGGCTGTTTTTTTTTTTTGCTCCTTCCTGAGGGGTCCCCTCTAAGAGCTGCCAGCATATAATTTCCTGCGTTTGCAGGGGGCTCCTGGGCTCCCAGTGGGCCTTTTCTTGCCTCCCTTAGTAAACAAGGTCCCAGCGGGGGGCCAGGCACCCAACTCCAGGTTACTTTTATTTAAGATTTCTGTTACTTCCAGCGAAAACTCGAAAACCCCTATCGGGTTGCTGAACTGCTCCGCACTCCCCATTAAGGTGAGTCGTGGGGGACTGCATATCTTAGCGTGAAGAACCCCAAAGGAGGATTTCTGGAGAAAAGGCTTCTATTGCACGCTGGCGTGACCTGACTGTCCCCGGGGTGGCTGGCTTATTAGAAAAGACGAGGGGGTCTTCGCTGAACCCCAATACACTGCGTGGAGGAGGAGCCGCAGGGACTGAGTCACTCTAGGCAAACATGTCAATATGCAACTCGAGAGAAAGAAAATAAACAAGGGCCGGGAGCCTGTCACCAGCTGGGCAAGGTGAGTCCAGAAAGGGAAGCAGAGGGACGAAGGGACAGGATGCCTCTGCTTACAAACTGCTTCTTTGTGAATGACGCGGCGTTCTAAAATCTCAGAGGAGGGGCGCCTGGGTGGCTTAGTCGGTTAAGCGTCCGACTTTCGCTCAGGTCATGATCTCGCGGTTCGTGGGTTCGGGCCCCGCGACGGGCTCTGTGCTGACTGCCAGCTCAGAGCCTGGAGCCTGCTTCAGAGTCTGTCACTCCCTCTCTCTCTGACCCTCCCCTGCTCACGCTGTCTCTCTCTCTCTCTCCTAGAAATAAATAAAACATTTAAAAAAAATTTAAAATCTCAGAGGAATATTGCTGGGGAGGGGAAAAGAGCAAGATGCGTTGCGTTGGCTACAAAGCCATCAGACTCCTGGACTTCATTCGTTCCTCAGCTGTGGTCCCTTTGTCCCAAACCCAGAGCCCTTGACAGGGTCTCGCGTGCATGCGGTTCACTGTGGACACAGTATAAAGAGCATCAAAGGGCTCTACATCTACAGCTCCATCCCATTTTCAAAGGCGATTTCTAAAGTAAATTATCAACGATGTACTTATCCCTTTAGGATTTAATACAGCTTGAGTAAAGGCAAGCGTTCAAATAGAAGACCACAGCTGGCACACTGCAGCACCTAATTATTTTACTCCTTAAAAAAAAAAATGTTTACGGGACGCCTGGCTGGCTCAGTTGGAAGAGCATGCTACTCTTAATCTCAGGGTCGTGAGTTCAAGCCCCACGTGAGGTGTAGAGATTACTCAAATAAATAAGACTTGAAAAAAAATGTTTGGCTTGTGCAAATCAATCCATACCCCCTATTTGTGCGGTCACTGACCAAACTGTGACGGCAATTTCTAAGAATAACCATACGGAGCTGTGAGGAAACCCCAAAAATGGTAAATGAAAGATCTCACTTCGAAGGTTTCCGCTTGAACAAAGCCATAAAAAAAAATATACCCCATCCCTGGCCCCCTAGCTTTGTTTTCTCTTTAAAAAAAATTTTTTTTAATGTTTTATTTATTTCTGAGAGAGAGAGAGAGAGGCAGCATGAGCAGGGGAGGGTAAGAGAGAGAGGGAGACACAGAATCTGAAGCGGGCTCCAGGCTCTGAGCAAGCCATCAGCACAGAGCCCGACGCGGGGCTCGAACCCACGAACCACGAGATCGTGACCTGAGCCAAAGTCGGATGCTTAATCGACTGAGCCACCCAGGCGCCCTTGTTTTTTTCATTGGTAGGAAGCAAAATAAAATTGTACACAAGAAACAGTCGATATAGCTCTTCCCCGGAATCAATTCTAATTGCTTTGGAAGAAAACGAATCCAGTACTTTAAAATGAAGCGTTTTCTAAGCTGTGACTTGTTTCTCTCACCTCCTATGCGCCTAATGACCAGGCTGAGAAACTGAAGTCTCAGCACAGCTCAGAACCCTCAGGCTTCTCTCCCTTTCTATGTGGCGTCACTGGGAGAGAAACGAGGGGCTAAGGGAGGAAGATGGCAGAGGGGGGTTAAGTGGACCAGAGACAGACAGAGGAGCAAATGCATGGATGCCTGACAGCCTGGCTGGCTTTTCCACTTCTTTATTCCTCAGGTTTAGGTTCACCATGTTCCTGAGGTTTCACTGGCTTTGAAGGTTTCATGGTCGAAGGCTGTTGGACTTCCATTTATACGGGTTACTATCAATAGTCAAAAAGTCAAACACACTTGGCTAAGGAGGCCTTCTTCTTCTTTGTTTCTCAAAAAGGATGTTACTTTTAAAATTGTGTGTGTGTGTGTGTGTGTGTGTGTGTGTGTGTGTGAAAGATTAGCTGGGCAATTAGCAGATACTCTGTAAAGAAAGAAAGCCACAAAAGTTAATGATGGCCAAAGCATGTGTTAAGGAAATGGGGATGTGGGGCGCCTGGGTGGCTCAGTCTGTTAAGTGTCCGACTTCGGCTCAGGTCATGAGGTCATGGTTTGTGGGTTCCAGCCCCGCGTCGGGCTCTGTGCTGACAGCTCGGAGCCTGGAGCCTGCTTCAGATTCTGTCTCCCTCTCTTTCTCTCCCCGCTCCTCACACTCTCTCTCTCCTTCAAAATAAATAAACATTGGAGCACCTGGGTGGCTCAGTCGGTTAAGCATCCGACTTTGGCTTAGGTCATGATCTCACAGTTTGTGAGTTCAAGCCCTGCGTCGGGCTCTGTGCCGACAGCTCAGAGCCTGGAGCCTGCTTCAGATTCTGTGCCTCCTTCTCTCTCTGCCCCTCCCCCACTTGTGCTCTGCCTCTCTCTGTCTCCCAAAAATAAATAAATGTAAAAAATAAATGTTTAAAAAAACAAAATAAACATTAAAAATTTTTTAAATAAAAAATAAGAGTAGGGGCGCCTGGGTGGCTTAGTCGGTTAAGCGTCCGACTTTCGCTCAGGTCACGATCTCGCGGTTCGTGGGTTCGAGCCCCGCATCGGGCTCTGTGCTGACTGCCAGCTCAGAGCCTGGAGCCTGTTTGAGTCTGTGACTCCCTCTCTCTCTGACCCTCCCCTGCTCACGCTGTCTCTCTCTCTCTCTCCTAGAAATAAAACATTAAAAAAAATAATAAGAGTAAATAAAAATAAAAAGGGGAACATGAAGATTACTACTATTCTACTTTATGAGTATAGTTATATGTACAGTAAGTTTTTAAAAAAGACAGGCATTCACATTACTGTTCTAGCACATCAATGATTTTTAAAATTGAAGTACTTTATAGGAGGCACCAGATTTAGCGCAGCGAAAATCCTCACCTAGTGTTTTCTTCAGATCGATGAGGATTTTAGTCTTTCTCTGCCATTGACTATGTGCTGTGTGACCTTGGGCAAATTGCTTCTCTTCAGCTTCTGAAGAGCTGGGCTTCAGCTTCTGCCCTTATTTGGAGGCAGTCCTACCGATGGATCGCTTCCAGTGTTCACAGTCCATGACGCTCTTCCAATCAGCGTGGAAATGGCGGTTAGGTGAAGGGGAAGGCTTGTTTAGTGGGTGCAAAACAGAAGGAACCGAGAGAGCTTTGGTACAGGTGGGGCAGGAGTGTCCAAAGGGTACGATTGTCGCAAAAAGTGGCACTGAACTCTTCTGGGCCCGTGTCAGCCATTCAGCCGCACTGACAGGCCTTCTAGAGTAAGCGAAGGGTGTGACAGCAAGAAGGACCACGCCACCAACACCAAGTTGGAGGCTGACTAGTAGGACGATAGTCAGAGAAATGTATTCTCTGTGGAGTAAGGACCGCCATGCTCCAGTCCCGCCAAGCATGCTAACTTTCTTTGAAACCAACTATTGTGCTAAGTGATGGCTGGGGCATCTATGTAATTAACATGTAATCAGAATTTAGAAGACATCATGCACAACAGAAATGGACTAAATCCTATTCCTCTGCTTGGCATCTAAATCCAATAGATTAGACTCAAACAAGGAGGAAACTGACCATACTTTCAGAAGGGGAAGCTCATGCTCTTTTTTTGTTGTTGTTGTTGTCCTTAAGTAATCTCTACACCCAATGTAGGGCTCGAACTCACAACCTTGAGATCAAAAGTCGCATGCTCTACTGACTGAGCCAGCCGGGCATCCCCTACCCTCTGTTTTTTTAATGTTTATTTATTTTTGAGAGAGCGAGTGAGCTAGCGAGCGAGTGTGGGCGGGGCAGGGAGAGAGGGAGACAGAGGATCCAAAGCACTCTCAGCACAGAGCCAGATGCAGGGCTCAAACTCACAAACAACGAGATCATGACCTGAACAGAAGTTGGACGCTTCCGGCTGAGCCTCATAGGCGCTTCCCTCACCCTCTTTCTAAAGCAGATTCCTGGGGCGCCTGGCTGACTCAGTTGGTAGATCAAGCAACCCTTGGTCTTGGGGTCATGAGTTGGAGTCCCACATTAGGTGTAGAGATTACTTTAAAAAAAAAATAATAAAGCAGATTGCTGACGCGTGGTGCTGAGTTACGCAACGAGTCGCGTGTAAATGGATGAGGCCACCATACGGGGGAATGAGCCAAGGGAAGACAGGGCCTCTGTGGGAGACACTCATCGTGAAAGTGGAACTTGTAACTAACAAGGCCGGAGGAAAGCGAACGACTTAGCACAGACGAAGCACTCCGGGGAGGCCTCTACGACACACTCCTGGCGGCCACGCAACCGAGTCCTATTCTTCCGTCTCCTCATCGGTGCATCCCACTCTTGACATCCGAAGCTGACAAACTAGCAGAGGCGGCAGGCAGAAGTCCTCACCATTTGGAAGGAGAAGGATCCAGATGTATTAAAGGTGAACTGCTGAAACTTTTCGTGCTACAAACACCGAAAAGAAGTTAGATTCCTTAGGATTCAGACAAATGGAAAGTAGTCATTTGTAAGTTTTGAGAAGCACTGCGCTTAAACAGGGCTCAGCAGACTTTTTCTGTTAAGGGCCGGACACTGAGTAGGCTTTTCGGGTCACGTGCAGTGTCTGTCACTGCTGCTGCTTCCTCTTCTTTCTCTCCTCCTCCCCTTCCTCCTCCTCCCTCTTCTGTACAAGCCTTTAAAAATGTAAACTCCAGGGGCGCCTGGGTGGCTCAGTCGTTAAGCGTCAGACTTTGGCTCGGGTCATGATCTCACGGTTGGTGGGTTCAAGCCCCCGCGTCTGGCTCTGTGCAGACAGCTCAGAGCCTGGAGCCTGCTTCGGATTCTGTGTCTCCCTCTCTCTCTGATCCTCCCCTGTTCACACTGCCTCTCTCTCTCTCTCAGAAATAAGTAAAACATTAAAAAAATTTTTTTTAAATAAAAATGAAAATGTGATTTCCATTCTTGGCTCACAGGGACTGGTGAGACGGGGCCCATAGACCTTGATCCTCGCCTCCTCCACCCCCACCACACACAGGGAGGCTGATGACAGGGACAGAAAGCCTTGTGCACAGAGTCCCCGGAGGTAAGTGTGCGCTCGCGCAAGTGTCTTAACCTCCCTATGTCACAATTTCCTCACGAGTAAAATAGGGATACCTACCTCCTAGCGCTGTTGACAGGGGGTAAATAAGATCACGTGTGCTAAAGCACTTTTCAAACCGTAAGACTCTTGGGGCGCCTGGGTGGCTCAGTCGGTTAACCGTCTGACTTCGGCTCAGGTCATGATCTCACAGTTTGTGGGTTCGAGCCCCGCATCGGGCTCTGTGCTGACAGCCAGCTCAGAGCCTAGAGCCTGCTTAAGATTCTGTATCTCCCTCTCTCTCTGACCCTCCCCTGCTCACGCTGTCTCTCTCTCTCTCAGAAATAAATAAAACATACCAAAAAAAAAAAAACCAAAAAACCAAAAAAACAAAACCGTAAGACTCTTACCCTGATGGTGTCTGCCTCGTTCAGAGCGAAGGAAGGGCTGGCTGTCCTGAAGCCTACTGAGTTGGACTAAAGGCGTTCTCTCTACCCAAATCCCCAAGAATCCACAGAATGTTCTGTGTCATTTTTTAGGGCTTGCCGTATACTTTTCACTCGTGCTACATGCTTTCTATACATACAAGCATTATCCTCCTAACAACCCCGTTAAGTAGCTATGATTGCTTACAGTGCTTTACAGATGAGGAAACACATTCAAAGAAGTAACCAGCCCAAGGTCACACAGCTGTGGCAGAGCTATGATTCCAACCCCGCATTCTGGTTCCGAAGCCCGTGCTCTTAACCACAAAAGCAGGCAACAAAAGAAGAAAATGAATGTCAGGGCACAGAGCACTAAAAATACGGGAGTGGAGTTCAGGGCAGTCTTTTTCAATGTCACGACACCCTCTGTGTGGACTCCAAATGGTCGGAAAGGGTGTCTAGCCTTTTTGAGATGCAAGGTGCGGAGGCGACAAGGCAGGATGCATTTCTAAAGAGGTAAAGATGCGCACAGAAGGCATCTCACCTTTCCGCACGGGTGGCACTAACGGTGGTAGATTCGCTTTGTACTGTGATCACCTCCCCGAGCCTCTCGGGCACCCACCGACTGTTACCCAGAAGCCAAGACGCAGCGCGAGGGCCACCATGGAAACTAGAGTCAATGCACACAAGGCCCTGTGAGGCACATCACCCTCTCTCTCTGTGGTTGGTCAAGGTTACTATTTGCCTTTTTGACATACTATCAATTATGCTGCCGAGAGAGATCCTGGACCTTTGGTTTTCTTATAAAATAAGAAACTGAGTTTAATTAAACCATCAGTAACTTGAACCTAATTATTTCAGACAGTATTTAATTAATGTTTCATGGGTACCTAATGTAATTAAGGTTCCTTTAATAAGACCTTCTGTGACATTAAAATATATGACCTTTATCTTCCTTATCTACCACATTCTGACAACGCAGATCTGTCATTTTCACTAAAAGGTATAGTTTGATTAAATAGAACAGACCATAAAATTAATCTGGCAAATTATACTTGTTTGTTTCTTTTTTCCTCCCCCCTCAAACCCCTAATAAGTTAAGTCCTTTAATTAGCAGCACAGATACAAGCGTTCGTGACACCATTTTACTTTTAATGTGCCAGAGTGTTTCTTTTGTACATGAGTTTTTGTGACCAAAGCAGATAACAACTATCCTTTATTAATCATGGTGAAGGGTTCAATCTTTAAGATATGAAAAATAATGAGCTGTTCGTTACTGTAACACTGACTAGTGATTGTTTTAAGGTGTCTTGCCGTTAATAAAAGGGTTTAATTCCTGGTACTAATAAGCCACTCTAAATATGAAAATCCCCACTGGCTTCGCAAGCGAACATAAACTGCGTCCTAAACTCTAAGGTGATTCAAAGGTGCTCATGACCTTCTCTCTCAAAATTCAAAAGATTTTCACGACCCTACGGCCAGAATCCAAAAGCTCCCCATGACCTTCTCCCCGACAGCTGCAAATATGTAAGACCCTGACTGGGAGACGGGAAGTTAGTCTCATGCTGGCCAAGTATATAATTTCCTAAGAAATTATCTTGTCCAGTGAAAGCGGGGAAGGATAGGCTACAAGAAATGTAATTCAAGTGGGAATCCTTGTGTTCTCGTCCCATTTTCAAGGCCTCCGAACTCTGGATCCCCTTCTATTTTAGCAATAAAGATAGACTGTTGCTCCATCTGAAACACAAGATGGGCCTCGGCCTTCAAGGACCAGAGCCCAAATTAGGAAAATGGTCTACTGTTCTTCCCTGAGGCACTGGGTCCTGGCTGCAGTACTTCGTAGGAGAGGAGGGGGCGGGGGTCAAGGGTGTCCGCGGAGGTTTGCAGAGAGTCTGGGAGCACCTCTCCTCCGTCTGCTGAGTGAGAATTCTGAACACATAGGATGATGGCAGTCGCCGGTCTAGACCACCGCTGTCCGGCAGAACTTTCTGCAGTGATGGAAACATTCCATATCTGCACAGATCAGGATGGTGACCTCGTGGCTGTGGGACACGTGAAACGGGGCCAGTGCAACTAGCCACCAGTGACAAAAAAATGTTTTCCCATTTTATTTCATTTGAAGTCATCAACATTGAAATCGAAACAGCCACCCGTGACTAGTAGCTACCTTACTGGACAGGGCACTTGGAGCCAATCTTCCCTCCCGGCCCCACTTCGCTCCAGGCAGGGGAGAATACTCCTGGGCAGCCTCCTGGGCAGGGCACTGCAATGTCTGGGGGCCGGTCCACAAATTCCCAGGGACTCCGCTCAGGACGGGGCCACACTCGATTGCCTCACTCGGACATTGCTTCTAGCTCGTACTGACTCTCTCCTTCCATGGCCCGTCTGCGATGGTGTCCTTACGGAATCATTTGACCACGCGCTGCCCCTGTCATTTCTCGCGGGTCCAACGACTGACAAACTACTGGGCCATGGGAGGCAGAGAGGGAAAAGCAGAGAAATAGGAACTCCTATAGGCTGTTATCTTGCGGGGAAAAAAAAACACCAAGGGAGAAAGGATAGAATTTTGGAACACAGAGCCGAGATTCTAGAGGCTTCTCTGCCGAGTTAGGTGGTTTGGAGGTGTTAGGTGTTAGGTGGCTTGGAGGTCAGACCAACCTAAAGTCAGAATGAATAGCGTTCAAATACCTCCATTTCCTGCTGTGTGATCCCGAGGGAGTCATTTCACTGTCTGAGCTGTCGTGGCCTTCTCTGTAAAGAAGGGACCGGCATAGACCTCACAGGGGGGTTGTGAAGATTCAAGGCGGTAATGTACAAGAAAATGCTGAAAAATGCCCAACCACTGCCCGGTGTCACCTGTGAAAACAGTGCTTTTGCCTTTTCCCCACATACCACATTGAAACCCGGAACCGTGGGGTGAAAACTGCGGAATCTTGGCCCCGATGTCATAGCTGGGCTCCCAGGTGGCTCAGGAGGGCCCTCTGGCCTCTGACTTCATAGTCAGATGAGTCTAAGAATCAGGCAGCAGCAGGCTACTTAGGAACCCCACTTGCTTAAGCAAAGAGACTACAGAAAAATTAGAGTAGATCCCAAAGGGGGGAGAAATATATATATATATAATAAATGTATATATATATATATATATACACACTACACACACACTTTCATATTTATACAAAATATTTCTATATTTCATATACTTAATATAATCAACATTAAATAAAATGTTATATATAATAAATATAATGAATAATATTTATATATGTATCCTTTTCTTAACCACTTATTGAGTGACTGGTATTCCAAACAGATTCTGCGAAATGAGACCAAGACTTTTACGTATTAATGCTCAGCTCAAATTCCAACTAGTGAAAGCAGTCCGAAGCGTGGCTGGGGAGCACGTGGGAGCGTGGCCTTGGCGGGGAAACCGGGGATGTCCCACATCCTGATCTGGGTGGTGGCCACGTGGGTGTATAAATATTTAAAAATCAATCCTTCTCCACACTTAAGATCTAGGCGTCTTTCTGAATGTCAATTATACCATAGTGATTTAAAAAAAAAAAAAAAGCCTTGGGGTGCCTGGGTGTCTTGGTCGGTTAAGCGTCCGACTTTGGCTCAGGTCATGATCTCACGATTCATGACTTCGAGAGCCCCGCATCCAACTCTTGTGCTGACAGCTTGAAGCCTGCTTCAGATTCGGTGTCTCCTTCTCTCTCTGACCCTACTCCATTCACAATCTGTCTCTCTGTCTCAAAAATAAATAAACATTAAAAAATTAAAAAAAATTTTTAAGCCAATTAGGAAATTTTAAAAAGGATGAGTAACATATCTGTGAAGTAGCATAAATCTCCATCTAAAGAAAGGGACCAGTCCGAGGCCACACAGCTAGGTATCAAAATGTAAGAGACAGGATTGGAATTCCATGTCTCTGGGTTCCCAATCCAGTCTGCATTCCAATGTTCCAGGATGCCTTCAACCACTGCCTGAGGAGGACAGCAGAGAGTGACACGATGTTCTCAGTAGGAACAATAGAACTGACTTTTTCACAAATCAGTACTAGGAGCAATTCTTTTTTTTCCCCCCATGTTTATTTGAGAGGGAGACAGAGCGTGAGCAGTAGAGGGGCAGAGAGAGAGGGAGACAAAGAATCCGAGGCAGGCTCCAGGCTCTGAGCTGTCAGCACAGAGCCCCATGCAGGGCTTGAACCTATGAAGTGAGAGATCATGACCTGAGCCAAAGTCTGATGCTTAACCGAATGAGCCACCCAAGCACCTCAGTAGCAGGAGCAATTCTTAGAGGGCAGTGCTCTCTTACCCAGAAGTGCAATGTGGTCCCCACACTGTAAACACCACGAGCCTCGGGGCGCCTGGGTGGCTCAGTCAGTTAAGCTTCCCGACTTAGGCTCAGGTCATGATCTCATGGTTCGTGAGTTCGATCCCTGCGTCAGGCTCTCTGCTGTCAGTACAGAGCCGACTTCAGATCCTCAGTCTCCCTCTTTCTCGGTCCCTCCGCTCCTCAAAAATAAATAAACACTAAAAAACACCACGTTACTAGCCTCCTCTCAGTCTTGTCCTTCCTGAGTGTGTTCCTAAAGTTCCCTCTGGCAACCATCTCGCCCAGGTCTGCACTCCCTTCTCAGGAGGTCAAGCTGCCTATCTCCGGGTGACACCCTTAAGGGGAGACAGGTGAGGTCTCCTAGGCACCAGCTCATTCAGACCCCTGAGGGTTAAGGCAAGAGAGTGCAGACATTAAAGAAATTAAAGGAAAAAACCGCACAGCTTTAAGAAATGGATTGTACAATTTCCTGCGAATCAGCTCCCAGTTCATAAAATAGCCGAAGCCAAGATGTTTTTGACTCTCTGTAGGTTATCCTCAGAAAGTGGCATTACGTACTGAAAAACAGAAGGTTTAAAAAAGGAACAAGAAATGTAAAAACGTAACAGAGGCGGGACTCTGGTAATGACTGACGCTTTTTATTACGGCTGATTGAATTTCCACGAGAAGCTGTGTTGACGAGAATGATTAATTTAACAAAAACAGTTGCAGGATGAGGCTGATGTGCAATAAAGGAGTTCTAATGCCCTGATATGAGATACAAAGAAGATATCACCAACATCGAGAAATCAAGTATATTTGGCCTTGTAAGGTGACCCTTTTCCCATTAATTCCTGAAATCAGATAACGTGTTTGGCTTCTCGCGCAGATTATTTTGATAAAGAAATAGTTATTTTGCTTCCATCTTCTTCCTTTAAAAGTCTCTTCACTTGAAGGAAGTGGGGGCAGGGTGACGATGGAAAACTAGCCCTCTTAACATCAAAATAAGATCAGCGTGGATGTGAGAAAATGAACTTAGGCGTTCAAATTTAAAAAAAAATTTTTCTAATAGCTGCGATGGAATATTTCACTACAAACACGAATCAGGCATCGTTTTAATCAAATTGAATTTAGATTATAGACTTTCATGTAAAACCTAATTTACTTTGAATTCCCCGGTCACGACTTGTGCGCGCCTTACAGGACAAGGTTAAAGAGATTACATCTGGGTTCATGTCAGCAGCATGTGCTGAGTCCTCTGCATGCTGATTTAATGAGAGGTTATGCACATTCTGTCGGAAGGACCTCCATTCCAGGCAGGTGCTTGAAAGAAATCTTCATTTCCATTGCGACTACTAACGGGGCTTTGAGAATCAGGAAACTGGTGCATCACTATTCCCTGATGTGTAA
The DNA here is from genome assembly GCF_003009895.1 of Hyaena hyaena. Lineage (NCBI taxonomy): Eukaryota > Metazoa > Chordata > Mammalia > Carnivora > Hyaenidae > Hyaena > Hyaena hyaena. Next base: position 772,216 of record NW_024081399.1, read on the forward strand.
AACGGTCTGATATGTGTCACCCCTCAGCTAAACTTACAAGCAGAGATTAGAGCCAGACCTTGTCGTCTTGGCAGTTCAAAGAGGAAAAAAAAAATATTGTTGTTCTGAAATGTAGCCTTTCAGGAAACTGATTTGTGGGCATTTTGCCTAAAACGGCAGTCATCTTAAAGAGGTGTATTTCTATGCCACACAGTGCTGTACTTAATCGTATAAATAATATGCACATTGTAGAAGGAAAGTGCATTAGAGCCTGCTTATGCTTAATGAACAGAGGAGGGGGACACAGAAATTGTTCACCTTGAAAAGTCTCATACAAATTTTTAAATAATTTAAATTCATTAAAACATTTTCTATTTCAATTCACAAGTTCTTCAGAGAAGAGCTTAAAGATGTTCCTGTAATTACAGTAACAGGAAGGGGTTGGAGCCATTAAAATAATCTTTGGCAATTCAGTGTGATTCTCCTTATTTACCCAGCACTCTTTTCTGAGTGTGCCCAAGTCCCCTTCTGCCTTTGCCAAAATGGTCACTTCTAAGCACTGTGTCACAAAGAGGTTCAAATTCCAAAATCAATCAAGTCGTTTTTGCCGAAGAAGGAGTTACAGTTGAGTAATCTGTAATCCTATAGATGCCTTATGATAATGATCTTCTTTTCAGCACATATTTCTGACCAGGGGTGTGTTTGAAGGGGGGGAGGGGTGGCTATGGCTCCTGGAATTTCATTAGGATGAGACTGAGAAGTCCCAAGCGTTTTATTTTTATAGGAAACCCCGCTTTTGTGTATGCTCTACTCACACACCTTTGCGCAACCCAAACAACTGGACACAGCTCTTGACAAATCGCAGTTTAAATACTCATTTTGAGTGTGCGTAAGAATTATAAGAAGAAGATGGGCAATTTTCTCAACAGGCCTATCATAATCACGAGAACTGATTACTCGTGATAGGGGATACAGGATGAACAGGTGTTTGGGCTCAAGAGAATACATTAATTTCTCCAGTTTCGACAACTGGGACCTCGACAGAAGACGCCAGCGCGTGCATATCTGGGGGAGGTGGGCGGGAGCGCTGGGCGGCGGGTGACCAGCACACCGGCGTGGGCGTGCACCTGCCTCAGCTCGCGGCCGCCTCCGCTTATTTATGGCTCAGCCATCGGGGAGCGGGAAACCTCCAGGCAGGCTCATCTCCCACGCGGAGGGCGGTCACCAGGCTGCAAGCGCCACAGGAAAGGCTCTAACCCTGCTGGCGGCTGACACAACCCGGCCACTGCCTAAGGGAAATCTGAAAGAAAATGGCTTCAGCTGCAAGGAATGCGAAGGATTAGGATGCTTAATGACTCAGAAGTTGAGCGATATCGACAATGCTCCCAGTGTTTAATCAAACATTTAAGGCAGGTTGAAGAGTCAGAGGACAACAAAGGCAAACAAACGGTCTTGTCCAGACAAGTCAGTTTCTGGTACAGTGACAGCATTGCTGGAAAAGAGAAAAAAAAAAAAAAAGTGCCTCCTATCCCACAGCTATGGCAGTGAGTCGATCCAGTGGCCCATCTGACAAACGGCCACATGCTCAAACGCACATTGGTCTGAGCTGATCCCTTGCCCGGTTCTCGTGCGCATGTGCATGAACTACTAAGGTTGGCTCTTAATTATTTAGATTTCTAAAACGTGTCCTTTGTGATTCTCCTTGTACCTCTCTGGATGCTCACAGGGTAAACATCGTTCATAAAACTCAACTGCGTAAAAAACTCAACTTCTTTTGGTAGAAGCCTCAGCTCTGTACTCATCCTCAATACCCAGGACTTGTTGAAATTCAGTCCATCAGGGAGACCACAGGACCCGAAAACTAGAAACAGTTTTTCTCCAAGAGGGCTTTCCCAAAGGTCTTAGCCTCGAGCCGGGCAGGTAGAACCTGGGGTGAGCAAACTAGAATTTGCATGTCAATACATGGGTTTAACATACATTAACACATTGGTGGGTAACGAACCATTGTTTATGTGTTAATGAAGACATTTTCCTAATGATAGGTATGCATTTTTGCATATCTCTCACATCTGAAGTTTGCAGAAAATTTGACTTGGTTGGGGGGGGGCGCTGGGAGTGGAATAAAACAGAGATGTCCCCCGGGGAAGGAATCCAAAGTTACCGTCGAGGTGGTCAGAGCCGAATAAGTAAAGCAGGACATCTAATAACTAGAGATCGCTAGATTAATGCAGCACATTAATAACTAAAAGGTCACGCTAAATTAATCAGAATTGGGGGGGGGAAACTATTTACTTCTCCTGTGGCAAGAAACTGTGACTGTAGACTTTGAAGAGATTGGTCCTTCTCACGACAAGGCTGTGGCCCAGAAACGCTAATGTCCCCAAGGCCACGTTCAACCTCTCCTAAAGTATCAATCCTAAAAACCCTTTTGGGTCACGTGACGACTTCCTAGACTCCGAAATTCCGTGGCATCTCTTCTCTGGATTCAAGTCCCCACGTCAAGGAAGAAACTCTTTCCAAGAAAAGTTGCCCCTTCTCAGGTTAGGCCTAGGAGTAGAGAAGGGCTGGATTCCAGGAGGTGAGAAATACTTCCCCTCCAAAGTCTTCCAGAAGGCTTGGGAGAAGAGTCTGTGAGTGCCCCCTGCTCTCCTCTGCCCTCGGGATGCGCTTCTCCCTTCCCCTCACCACTCAGCCCAGCAGGTCCAGAGGATCTCCCCGCGAAGTAGGTGGCACTTTGTGGTTGAGATTTCGCTCTGTGTCTCCGGGAAGCCACGCCCCCTTCCTTCCTCAGATCGGAACAGGCGTCTGTCCTCTGCAGTGCGCGCTGCAAGGCACTGAGGACCCAGAGAGGCCGCGCCCTCAAGAGGCTCACACTCCCCTGCTGGGGTGGCGGGAGCTGGCCAATAGAAAGCAGGCCATGGGATCACACTGGGTCAGGGCTCTCGCTGAGGTCCACACAGGATGTTCTGCCCGCACACCAAAAGGGAGCCACTGGGCACCTGGGGTGCTCAGTCCGTTAAGCGTCAAGCGTCTGACTTCGGCTCAGGTCATGATCTCACGGTTCGTGGGTTCGAGCCCCGCGTCAGGCTATGTGCTGGAGCCTGTCTCAGATTCTGGGTCTCCCTCTCTCTCTGACCCTCTCCTGCTCAAGCTCGCTCTCTCTGTCTCTCTCTCTCTCAGAAATAAATATTTTTTTTTTAAAAAAGAAGTATTTCTTGTTTTTTAAAAAGGGGGTGGGGAGCCACTAACTCTGCCCCAGGAACTGGGGACTGAGCGCAATTCTTCTCAGGACAACTCCACTTCCCTCCCAACTCGGAAGTGCAAACCTGAGGGCTGGGGCTTCCCAAAGGCACTGACTTTTGCCAAAGCAGAAGACAGGGTGTCGGCTCTTTGTTTAGACTGTTTTTTTTTTCTTTTTTGTGCTTAACATAGTATTTCTTACCTGACAATGGTAACCAAACAATTGTTTGCAGTGGAATCTCTTTGCCTCCCACCCCAACAAATGCGTCTACACGATCCTGAGAACCAGAGAACTGAGCTGAGTTGCGCCTGTTGAAGTCCTGGAGGAAGGTCATTCCCGGAGGCCACTCCGAAGTCTCTTCAGGCTCTCCAGACTGCACACAACACTCGCTGCCCCCAGCAGTGTCCCCCCTAGACTGAGACCCACAACACAGCAACCATATCTTCCTCGCATCTGTACTTCCAGAAGCTACCAAGCTGCCTGGTAAATGGCATGCACTGACATGAACTGAGTTGAAAAGGAACGCGAGGGCGGTAGAAATAAACGGTATGGGCTGGAGAGATGCAGGGTGAGTCAGTCGCAGTGACCAAAGGAAGAAAACAGCTGGGGTGCAAAATGAATTAGTGCTTGTCTCCAGGAAAGCAAAACATTGTGCGGAGAGAGCAAGAGCAGGCAATTAGGAAAGTCTATAATGAAAGCAACATTATGCATACCGGTTATACGCAGAATCCACCAAACACAGAACCCTGCGAGGGGATCGGGGGTGGCTGCCTGGATGGAGGAGTTAGACCTTGAACCAGAACAGAAAGATCTGGTCACATAACTCAGAGGGAAGCAGGGCGAGGGAGGCCAGGATCACATCATGAAGACCCTTACGTGCCACGTTCAAGAGTCCAGCTTCCTCCTACAGTACGTAGATGGCCCCCGAATCATTCCAAACGGGTACGTGGGACAGGTAAATCAGATATTAGAAAGAAGCAGAATTAAGAAGCTATTTTAACAACCCAGTAAAGAGGTGAGGAAGCAGTGGCTTTGGCTACAGAAAGGAGACCACGGACTAAGAGCTCTAAATCGAAAGCGCAGAACTGGCGGGGTTGAATAGCTCCCTCTGGTTATTTCTGGTTCCTCCAGCAGAAAGCCAAGTGTCATTTTGAGCTAGATGGCCACCTCAGCAACAGCCAGGCACCTGGTGCGCTATAGCTCCGGGAGGGAGGGAAGGAGGATGGGAAGAATGCAGGATGGGAAGACTGGAGGGGGATCTAGGCCTTTCTCCTAACTGAGAGACCTGAGCTCCTAACCAGCTCAGCCTGGCCTGCAAGTGTGGCCGGACTTCTCATCTGCCCGTCTTCCCAATTCTACATTTTCCAAGTCCCTCATCCTCATTTCCTCTGAGCTGACTGGCTACCTGCTACACAATCTAGAAGCCAAGGCTTTTCTTTCTTAGTGCTTCCAACTTGGACGGGATGCTGAGAAGTTCGGCCGTTCTTGTAATTTCCTTCATGCTGTTCCACTTTCACGGAGGGGCACACGACTTCGCCCTACAAAACCGAGGCTTTCCATACAGGGGATCCTCAGTTACCAATGCTAAAGCCTCACCACCACCACCACCATCATCAACCTGCTACCCCAGAGGCCGGGAAGAAAAGTTCCCTAAAACAGCCACGTCTTCAGTCCACCGAAGACTTCCGAGAAAGCAATGGCACCAAAGGCCAAATGGGGGCGGGGGGGGGGGGAATGCTACCCGAACCTGATAAACAGCTGACCCTACCAACCGGAAAGACCTCGGCAGTCCCCATCCAAGGCACTGTCTTCCTGCTTTTGCTGTTCCTAAAGAAGGATTTCCTTTTTAAAGATTTTTTTTTATTTTTTTTAATGTTTTTTAAATTTATTCCTGAGAGAGAGAGACAGCGTGAGCAGGGGAGGGTCAGAGAGAGAGAGGGAAACACAGAATTTGAAGCAGGGTCCAGGCTCTGAGATGGCTGTCAGCACAGAGCCCGATGCGGGGCTCGAACCCATGAACTGTGAGATCATGACCTGAGCCGAAGTTGGACGCTTAACCGACTGAGCCCTCCAGGCGCCCCAGGATTTCCTTTATTAGACTCACTGTGTACCTTCTAAGTGTTGCTCACTTGGGGATATATGCCCACATTATTGAGTTCTTATAAGAATTAAAGGAGATTCACCGTGAATAATGCTTAAACCCATCGTAGACATTCCACGATAATAGCCGTCCTTATTATCATCAGCATGTATTCATTTGGCCAAGCAGGCATTCAATAAATATTGACTGACCGATTGATTTTTTTATTTTTTATTTTTAATCCCAATAGAGTCGGCACACCGTGTTTTATTAGTCTCAGGTGTACCACACAGTGATTCCACACTTCTGTACATTACTCAGTGCTCATCATGATATGTGTACTCTTTAATTTCGGCCACCTCTTCCACCCATCCCCCTATGCACCAAACCCACTGACTGAATGAAAGAAGTTCCTTCAAGCGACATGATCTCACAGAAAGACGCAGACAACGCTGACGCTTTTAAACGTGTCTGAAAGTATACGTCTTGAACATGCACTTAGGGCTTTCCCACCTCCAAAGTCCTGTTTTTACATAAGTTGGTTTTTTTCCCCATTTACATTGTAAACTGCTCTTATACCCGGCATACCCAACCCCCCTCACCGTGCCCTATTTTCCCCCCATGCACTTATCAGCTTCTCATATACTACAAATTTGACGTTCTCCTATTTAACTACTTACTGCCCGCCCCTCCCCCCCCCCACCGCCATGCACACACCAATAGAATATGAGCTCCAAAAGAACAGAGATTTTCGTTTTGTTCCCTGATGTATTCCAAGTGCCTGGAAGAGTGTCTGGCAAACAGCAATGACGCTTACAGAGTGAGTGAGTGAATGAACGAACGAACGAATGAATGAATGAATGAAAGCTCTACAGCCAAGTGGTTGGTGGGACCATACAATTAGGCTCAAAGATCGCTTACTCTGGAGAAAACTGTCAAAGTTGGGTCGACCATGGGGGAGGACAAACCAAAAACTGTAAGGGGGCGGGGAGCTGGCGGGGTGGGAAGTGAAAGTGGGGAGGGAACTCCTCCCCCACCCCGCCCAAGGCTGAAAGGGCTGAAATGCCTGCAGGAGTCTCTCCTTTCGAATGCAGCTTCCTGGAGACATTTTGAAAAACCCAATTCTTTACTTACAGATAGTTTTTTAGAGTTAACAAAAAGATTTCCTTTATTACGTCACTTGATTAACATAACCATCTGAGGGGCGCCTGGGTGGCTCAGTCGGTTAAGTATCTGACCCTTGATCTTGGCTCAGGTCCTGATTTCACAGTTCCTGAGTTCGAGCCCTGCGCCCTGCTCACAGCGCAGCGCCTGCTTGGGATTTTTCTCTGCCCCTTTCTTTCTGCCCCTCCCTGGCTGGCTGGCTTGCTTCTCGCGCGCGCGCTCTCTCATTCTCTCTTAAAAATAAACATTTAAAAAATTTTTAAATCATAACCATCTGAGAAGGCAATGGTCATCCCCCTTTCACAGATGAGCACGCGGAGGGTTACATTACAGAAGGGAAGCGACACGCCTCAGGGAACACTACGGGCACAACACTCCACAGGTGCTCAAACTCAAGTCTCTGACTTTGGGGGCAGTACCTCAGTTTCTCCACATTGCCTCTCTTGAGCACTAATACTTACCAAGGCATTTTCGTTCTTGATTCATATCTCAGAAAAAAATTTTTGGAAAAGCCCAGATTTCTCCATTACAATGAATAACTGACTTTGAATCTTACCATAACGAGTACTCTCCTGTTCAGAATTGTTGATACACTGTATGCAAATCCTACCTGAGGCTGGGAGGGAGGGGACCACTTTGCTGGAGCCCCAGTGCACAGAGAATAAAGTGCAAGTCCTCAGTTTGGCCTTCCGGGTCCTCCATAGTGTAGCCACAACTCCCACCCTACAGCGTGGGGACTTCTAGCTCTTAGCCACTCTGGTCTCCCCATTTCCCCAACCTGCCTTCCACGATCCTACCCGTGGGCCGTTGTGCTAGCTGCTTCTTCATCGGGGACCCTTGCCGTCCGTACCTTTCAAGGCAAGGCTCACAGCTCAGCGCCCACCCTCTCCAAGAATCCTTTCCAAAACGTCCCAGACGAAATGGCTCACTCCCTGTCCCCTGCGCGGGCCAAGGCAGAGTAACCGATGTGAAAAAGGAGCATTTAACAAAACTAGCATCAGCTTAGCTTCTTGACTTGATAGAACAGTAAATGGCTGAGCAGTCAGTTATCTCCTTCCTACCGAAACGAAAGTTTATGATGTCAGATAATATGTCTCATTTCTACCTAAACCTTGAGTATACCTCCTCAAAAGTAAGGGGTAACTTACTAAAATGAGGACAAAAGGCAACTACAAAGCCTGTTAAAATGGGGTCTGCTTGGGGCGCCTGGGTGGCTTAGTCCGTTAAGCGTCTGACATTGGCTCAAGTCACAATCTCACGGTCCATGAGTTCGAGCCCCGCGACGGACTCTGTGCTGACAGCTCAGAGCCCGGAGCCTGCTTCGGATTCTGTGTCTCCCTCTCTCTCTGACCCTCCCTGCTCACGCTCGCTGCCTCTCTCTCTCTCTTTCTCTCTCAGAAATACATAAAACATTAAAAAAATTTTTTAATAAATAAATAAATAAAAATAAAATGGGGTCAGCTTTCTCATTTACAGAATTCTTCCTGCAGGCCACCTACTATAACTGCCTCTTCTCCGAGAATACCATTATGTATTTTGGAAACTTAACTGAAATCCCAAAAATCAAATGGAAATTACGTCAGTTGAACCACATTAAAGCTCTCACGAAATAGACTGGAGGGGAACCCAGGTTGTCTGCGCTGAGAGGTCACTAAGAGAAAGGAGAGAACCAAAGACCACAATGAACCAACGAATGAACAAACTAACAAACGGAACAGATAGACCACCTGCATTTTACAGTCGGAGAAATTGCTTAGGGGATAGGTTGGATTAGTTTGTCCTCCGGAGAGGCATATATTAAGCTAGTCAAAATGAGCAAAGAAAATCATTTGAAGATGCAGAAGATGGATCAAAGGCTTACAACAAACGGAGAAGCATTTGTTCAACATGATCCCTCTACCATGGGAGACCCCAGCATTCAAGCTAAGGGATGCCGTGCGCGCGCACACACACACACACACACACACACACAGACACACAGCTCTACTTTATAGATTTGAAAACTGAGACTCCTATGATTTCAATGACATATTAAGTGGAACTTGAACTCAGAGTACCTTCACTCCAATTTAATCAGGGCCTGCTCCTGACTCTCAGCAGCGGTGTCAAGTTCGAGAAGTGTACGAGCCTCTGGGGATCACTGTGGGCCCCCTCCAGAGTTCTCATCTCTAGTGAACACCTCTCCTCTACAGTCCTGAGGACCGTCCTTACATCCTCAGGGCTGGACGTCTGAGGACAGACTCAGGAGGACAGTGTCAGGTTTGAGATGTTCTAACACACACGAGTATCCACTGTTCTGTTTGTTCTGAGGCCCAGAACCTCAGGGCCACCCATAACACCACAGGACTCCACCGCGAAACTTAGAACAAGGCACCTTCCTGGGTGCGAGCTGCTTGGCGAGCAGAGGATGCCTTTGTAACAAAGGAAAGGAATCCCGGCCTATGCCAGGGCACACGGTTCAGGAAAGGGAACCGGGAACACAGAACCACATGAGCCCCTGTCCCCTGTCCCCACCACCTCCATGGAGAAAATCAGTAGGATGGCCAGGGCGCCCCGTGTGTACAGGTCGGGGAGGAGATACTAGCAGGAAACCCACGGCCCATCGGTGTTATGTTCCTGAATATGCCTTCACGCTTAATGCTTCCCCAGCCCCACAAGCTTCCCGGAGGGCCAGCTACCTCTTGCGGAGCTGAGAACTCCTGGAGGGCGGGACCCAAATGTCATTTGTTATTTCAGGGTCTTCCATGGATGGTCCTAATCACGTCCAACAGTTACACGCTGATCAAGTGCCTCCCATGCACCTGGCTCTGGAGGAAGGCTAAAGAAACCAGGGAGGAAGAAGAAGGTCCCTGCTCTCCAGGGCAGCCGTCAGCTCACAGCGATGAGGTCAGGCGGACAGATCCAACAGATGGCGATTCAACAGCGTGGCCAGAGCTCCGAGAGAGTGAGCACGCGGGTGGTCTGCGAGCATCATGGAAAGGCCCTAACCCAGCCTAGGGTGCCGGGGCTGGCGGAGAAGCAGGCAAGATGTCATGGAAAATGGGACTAGAGTTGAATCTCAAAGACCGAGTAGCATCTCAGATGTATAATGGAAGGAGGCGGGGAAGGTGGTTGGGGAAGGAGCTCCAAGCAGAGGCAGCAGATTTGTAAAGATGGCGGGGAAAAAAGAGGGGAACTTGATCAAGCACATTAAGGGAGCAGTTCCTCACAGTGCGTTAGAGGCGGGGGTGAGGTGCGGAAAGAACGGTGAAGCTAAAGAGGTAAGAGAGGGGCAGGCATGTGATCCCGGGATCTTCCCCTCCTGAAATGCCTGCAAAGCTCATAAAGATGCAGAGCATGTAGCTGGCAGTGCAGGATTGCTCTGGGTCTCCTACTGATCCCTCTCCTCTTCCAGCCTATCTTAGTCAGCTCGGGCTGCCATAACCAAATGCTACAGACCGGGCGGCTCATCACAGTTCTGGAGGCTGGGAAGTCTGAGATCGGGGTGCCAGCATGGTGGGGTTCCGGTGACAGCCTACGTATGTCTTGGTAGCCGACTGCTGACTTGTCATTGCATCTGCCCTTGGCAGACAGTGAGCTCGCTCTCTGGCCTCTTTTTACAAAGGCACTAATCCCATTGCCACGAGGGCTCCTTCCTCCCGACCTAATCGCCTCCCAAAGGCCCCACTTCCGAATACCATCCAATGGGGGATCGGGCTTCAACATATGAATTTGAGACGGATACGAACGTTCAGTGTGAGCACAGCCCCAAGGCTTTCCTCATGCCTGAGCCCCCAGCAGACTGGAATGCTTTCTCCTGTAGACAGAGATTTGGAATCTTGCTTTCCTAGCTCGGTTCTACTTCTACTTCTACGAGGTTTCGCTTGCTGCCAGAGGCAGTGGAGCTGATAATGTTCACTACTACATCTAGGAGAGTGATCATTTCATTTGCTGAGTGTTAAAAATGGCATCATGTGAGACCTTTTGGAATCTTCCAAGTCTTACAAGGGAAAGGGCCCTTAGAAAGCATTTAGTCGAGGAATACCAGGCTGGCTGAGTTGAGTCTAGGACTCAATCTCAGGGTCATGAGTTCAAGCCCCATGTTGTGCGTGGAGCCTACTTTAAAAAACAAAAACAAAAACAAAAACCATCTAGTCCCACCCCCTCATTTCACTTATGGGGAAAATCACATCCAGAGAGAGGAAGACTCTTTGTCCAAAATCACACAGCAAGGGAGCCGGGTGCAGAGGAAAGAACGTATCATTTGGAGATAGATCAAATCTTAAAGTTTGTCACCGTGTGTGTAACCTTAGACAGGCCACTAGGATCAAAGAGACACAATAATGTCTGTAAAGGTAACGTGTAGTGTCAGCTTGTAGTAGGTTTCAGGAAATGGTTGCCATCATTACAATTTTCTGGAGCCTCTGGCAAACCCACCTTCACACACGCAGGACATAAGCCAAGCGATTAACTGGAAAACTGGGAAAAGTGAGATGTCACTCTGGTGAAGTAGATGCTGGGTCCTCAGACCGCTTGGCTGTGACTTTCATTGTGAGGCCCACCTTCAGGGCGGATGGACGAAATATGAGATTCTTCTGCCATTTGTCACTGTTTATGAAGACCTCTGGCCATCGTCAGGGACTTGACGTAAATACAGGAAGAAATAGTTACACGCTTCTCAATATAGTACCAAGAACACTGTATGCTGTGCTGCCCAATACACTCATTGGCAAAGTGCAAACAAACTATGGTTTGGCAGAAAGATAACTGGATGAGGAGTCAAGATGAATCCTTCCCGTGCCTGATTTTGCCAAGAACAAGCTCGCCATTTTGGACAAGTCACTCGATCCTTGTAAGCCTATTTCCTTGTCTGTTAAAATATAAATAAGTGTGGCCCTGTCTATGCTACAGAGCTCATGAGGTTGTTGTGATGATGATGATGATGATGATGATGATGATGATAATCTAAAATTTACTGAGTCCTTAACTATGTACGAGGCACTGAGTTCAGTATTTATTTACCTAATCTCATTTATTTTCCACAATCAACTTACAGGGTAGGTATCATCAATTCCTATTTTTATAGATGAAACAAACTCAGAGAAGCTTAACTTCTATTAAGGGCCAGGGACAGGAGTCAAACCCAGCTCTGGGCTCTTAACCATTCCTCTGTGCTGCGTGTTTACCTACTCGAGCCCTACCTAGTCTTGTGGCAAGAATTTTGCTAGCACTCAACCAAATTTCATGCTAGATCTCTTTCTTCAAATGCAACGGCTCGGACTAACTGCAGAATTACTCTTAATCTGAACTGAAGTCTAATTTATTTATTTTAAAATGGTGGTCGGGGCGCCTGGGTGCCTCAGTCGGTCAAGCGTCCGAGTCTTGGTTTCAGCTCAGGTCAGGACCTCAAGGTTCATGACCTTGAGCCCCACATCGGGTTCTGTGCTGAAGGTGCAGAGCCTGCCTGCATCTCTCTGTCTCTCTCTCTCTGTCTCTCTGCCCCTCCCCGACTTGCTCTCTCTTTCTCCCTCTCTCAAAAAGTAAACATTAAAAAAAAATTTTTTAACTGAAGTGATTCTAAAAAAAATGGTTTTTGTAATTCTCTAAATCTTTTTAGAAGCCACTGTGAGGAACGGTAAGACTTTAATCTCTGCAGGTGGTTAGTACTATTTTTTTTATTATTATTATTCGGCTCGGCCAATTGTGCCTCTTTCTGAGACCTCAGAGAAAATATAAAAGCCATGAAATCCGAACAAGACTTCTCTCCTAATTCAACACGACTCCTGATGCAATCTGTAGACAGAATGCACTTTCTACTGAGCTTGGAAAGAGAAAATTATTAAGACTTCCATTTCAAGCAAACATAAAAGATTTTAAGATCCGGAGAACACTAAATGTATATTTTTAACGGCAAGCACGTCTCTGTTATAAAGGGTATTTGATGTTATCTCGGAATTAAGACGCAAGAGGCCCCTCTGTCACAAACCAAAGCCCCCATCATCTCAGCGAGTGCTCTCTAGGGAGCCTTGACAGAAACAATCTCCAGAGACAGTGCCAAATGTGGGAGCCCACGATGCAGAATTGGAACCATGGAGTAATTAGTTCATTTTTTTTCTTTCATTGAAAAAGGACTTTCTCAAGGGCTATGATTCATTCCACAAACATCTGTGCAAAGCTATGCAAGGGGTAAGAAGAGTGGCGTGCTTCCCTCCTCCACACTTGAGGAATTTGCAGTGCTGCTTCAGGGGACTAAGAAAGCCTAGTCGAGAAACAAGACGACTCTTAATTGAGCTTGCTCTCTGCTAAAAGGAGTGCCAGGTGCTTTCAACTGTATTATCTCATTGAATTTCTGCCCAACCCCGTTGAAAAGGGCCTGACCACCCACCCCTTTAGGATGAGAAAACTGACATTCAGGGAGATTAGCAAACTGGCCCACTATGGCCAAGGACACCGTATTGCATATTTGCAAACTGCTAAGAGTGTAGATCTTAAAACTCCTCATCACAAGAAAAAAAAATGTGTAGCTGCACGTGGGAATGGCCGTTAACGAGATTTTATCGTGGTGATCGCTTTGCAATATAAGCAGATTCCAAATCATTATGGCATAGACATGAAACTATTATAATGTTATATGTCAATGATTCAACGATACGACAATCACAAACAAAAACAAAAACAAAACTTGCCCAAACTGTACAGACAGGTACAGCCAGATAACAGCCAGGCTCTATCTCATGTCAATGTCCTGAGCAAAGTTTCTTTCTGTCCCTCTCCAGAATCAGTTGTCCCCCTCCAAAGCTGCAGTTAAAGTTTCAGGTATCTTTGCTGGTAGTGACAGTACTCACCCCAATTTCAATCCAACTGCCTGCACCGTAACATACTTACTTCCTCTTCGGAAATGAAAGCTGAGTGCTGAACCACATACAACCCGAGCCAGCAGAATGCTCACGCAGCTCACAGTCCGTCTAGACAACTTCCAGGTTATTGATATGCAACCGCACATTGCTGACCTCTGCTACTCAACCTCACCGTTTGAAGGTGGCAATTTCCCCCAGCTTCTGTAACATTCTTTCTGAAGACAGGCACTATTCACATGCAATAGATAAGAGGAACAGTCTCACACTTGCATTGTGGTAAGGCTTTAGCCTCTATTGTAGGAACCCACAGGTAAAGGGAATCAAGGCATTCGACTTGCCGACTTGCCGAGTCACTTCTTCGGGCTGCCCAGGAAAATGGGATGTTGCAACTCTGTGCTCTTTAACTATGCTGACGTCCATTTGAACCAAGCAGCAGCAAAAAAAAAAAAAAAAAGTGAATGCTCAAAGGCAAAAAGTAAGCACACTAATTTACTTGGTATCAAAAAATGGTGGTAGGAAGCCATCAAATGGAAGCATCCTCATGGAGTGCGTGCTGAAAACAGGGATATAAAGACCATTTGGGCCACCATGTTCTGTAATTTCTCTATAGAAACACTTTGAGCGCCAACCTAGGGGCCGTGCGCCAGCCCCTTCCTTCTGTGTTATTGGACTATCTCTAAGTTGTTTAAAGGATAAAAAGAATGCCATCCCTCGGGGACAAGTCCAGAGTTACTGTGTTATTTTATTTAACTGACGTTATAGTTGTTTGGCTGAGTTAAAAAAAAAAAATGATTCTTAGGCCTTTTATGAGCACAACTCCAAACTACGTTCCCAGGCCAACCTTATAGGATTGCACTATTGTTTAATTCTTTGAGGAATCTAAAGGTCAGATAGATCCTGGAGCACTCTGTTCGAAGCGAAGGAAAGCCTTCTCGGCCTAGAACTCTATTCTGATATTTCTAGAACATGCATCCAAAGGCCTGGTAAGCCTTTCTGGTGTCACTGCCAAATATTTTTTTCTCCTAGGATCACTTCATGTATGTTGAAGGTTTTATTCTGCAGCACACCTACAAATGGGACTTTTCTTTTTGCGGGCTCGATGATTTCACCAACCAATGAAGACTGGGCCATTTTTAAAAAATTGAAATTATATCCAATGACACCAAACCAATGGGGTCAGCAAATTTCAAAATCCATACTTTTAAAACACCAAGATGTATAAACCAAATTATGGTCTAACGGGCACAGAAGAATTATCTGGAGATGGATTTAGCTCCGTGAACAATTAGGAACAATACCAAAAGCTGCTCATTTATGTCTCTCCCCTGTCATCACCTCGTCTGGGTCTTTCAATAATGGACTAAGAAATATAGGGAGAAAAAACAAAGCAGGGTTTTCAATATGGTTTTTTTTTGGGGGGGAACAATAAAAACATTAAACTTTATACATTTAAGTATGGGTGCACCGAATGGTAGCCTTTTCATGGGAGTCCAGCTTGGGTTTTGTCTGGGTGGGGAAGGGGAGGGAGTCTGTGAATACCCTCAGAGTCATTTAAAATATATAGTATTAGCTAATTGATGAGAGGACTAAAAACAATAGTAAGTAGGCAGCCTGGCACAGAGCCAGCAGCAAGGCTTTATGGTGAAAGCGAGTTTACATTAGAGGCCTGTTTTTCCCCTTTCCTTATATGAAATGAACAGCTGTAATTGAAAAGCAAGGAACTCTATGGTTTATAGAAATAGGTGTTGTGAAGAGCCTTGGCCGTCTAATTTTCTTCCTATTGCAGGGCAGGCTTCCATTGTCTGTTTTTTAGAGCTAATTTCTTTTCTGATCAAAAGGCCCACGTCGTTGAAAAGGTAGTAATGACTATTCATTTGGCTGAAGCCTCCATTCTCCAGACTGCAAGCTTTATTTAGAAATGGCTATTTCTTTCTAAAAGGAAAAGCTCATTTATGTCCTCTATAATGTCAATTAAAGTAGAATATATTTTAATTATTTATCCTGAGGAGAAACCTTTTAGGAACTTAATTTAGTATGCCTATGCTATGCAGACACTACAATATGTGAATGTGGAATGATATCTAGGCACATGGGTTTTATTTTATTTTACCACTAATGAATAGTTTATTTGCAACTAATTAACAAGTTAAATCGGCACAATTAGTGTCGGATTTCTTTAATAATATAACTCATAAAGGGATAGCCATTGGAACTAGAAAATAAGGTTGGTTGTTGGCTTTGTAAAGGAACCATTTCACAAAAGGGGCAGTTTTTTCCCATTAGAAAGGGTTATTGGGACGTTCTTCCCGTTGCTTTTTCCCGTGAAAGCGGGGCTGGGGCTGGGGGAGGGCACAGGTTCGGAAACAAGGGGAGACGGTGTTAATTACACAAACATGACAGGAGAAACGCCTCGAGGTCGTAACCCGGCGACGCTTTCCGGGGAAACGGAATTGGGGTGACGGGGGGCGCGGGCTTTGGCGCCCGCGCGGCCCGGTCACCCGACAGACCTCGCTCGGTCGCCCCGGCTGGCCTCCGGGCCGCGCGGGAGCGGGGCGGCCCGAGGACAGGCGACCTCCACACGGGGCGGGCAGCGGCGCGCCGGCTGCCCCGGGGCCGCGCCCTTGCGCCCGGCTCCCCTGCTCCGGCCGCGGCCCCGGGGCCTCGCGCGCCCGCCGCTCAGACGGCGGCGCCGAGGCGCGCGGAGGCCGGGGCTGTGCGCAGGCGGGCGCCCGTGAGTGCGCGCGCCCCGGGGAACGCGCGTGGCCCCTGCGAGCGGGCCGCACGCACCACGCCGGCCGCGCCGCCAAGGGATGCGAACCCGCGGTGTCCAGCGCGGTGCCCCCCACGGCGCACAGAAGGTGTGCAGCGAAGGTGGAGGCGAAGGGAAAGCAACGGCCCGGACGCGAAGCCAGGAGCACGCGGAATTCTCGCGCCGCGGATTCCAGAGCTCTCCAGTCTCTGCGGAGAAAATGAAAAGGGGGGGGGGTGTAAAAAAGAAACCGAGAAAAGGGGGGGCGGGTGGAGAACAGGTGGATGCTGCCTCGAGACTGCAAATGCTCTCCAGGACGCTCTCCCCTGCCCCCAGCCCGCCATCGTCCTGCGCCCCCAGCGGTCGGGGCGGATGGTGTCGCCTGTTGGTCCAGCGCCGTTCCGGGCACCCTGCCCCCGGGAGTGCTCCCAGGCCCGGCGGACCCTTGGTCCCCAGCGGGCGGCAGAAACGTGCGGAGTAACTCAGACGACGTTATGTACCGATAACGATTTTTAGATTGTTGTCCCCGCCCCGACTTCCGGCAGGCCACCCTCGCCGCCGCGCGGGGCGTTGCCTTTGCAGCCGCGGAAGGCGGTGGTGGGAACGGCAAGAGGCCCAGCGGGAGGGCAGGCCTGGCCGGAGGGTGCCGGGTTCCGGGAGGCTGCTGGGCCGGGCTACCGTTCGGCAGCTTGGAGGGCTGAGCGCGTGCGGAGAGCTGCGGGCGGGGGTGGGGGTGGGGGTGGGGGTGGGGGTGGGGGTGGGGGGTGGGGAGAGGCGCAGGGGTTGGCGGCGGTGACCCGGAAGACCCTCTGGAAGTGGGACCCATTTCCCGGGCAGGGCCTTCCTTCCTCTGGGGAGATGGCAGTGTTCGGGCTGTAAGGTCGGCGAGAGGGCGCTGAAGGCAAAGGTGGTCAGATTCCGGGTAGTCGCTCCGCACCTACAGAAAAGAGGACTGTCCACTGGTGTCCTGATACCCTGTGACTGGCCATTGATGTCCTGATACCCTGTGACAGTGGAAGAGATCTTTGCAACTGAGCGCCAAGGTGCGGGCCAAGGGGATTCCCAGCGTATCTATAAAGTACAGCTTAGGTAAGCGAGTGAATCCAATTCGGAAACTCGCTTCTGAAAAGTGCACGCTCCCTCCCCCAAATAGTTACGCCAAAGAGCAACCGAATACAGTTGTGCTGCCCCCCAGGAGGCTTTTTGGTACCTCCAGGACCATGTCGCCACACACCTCGGGAGCTCCCAATAAAACCTTTCTCTAGAGAGCATCGACGAGGTTATTACCAGCCTGGAATCTTCAGTTCCTTCCCAGACCTGCGTGAGCAAGTGTTTCATTGCAAGCTGCCCAGCAGGGAGGGGGTTCCTGCGGTGGGGGGAGGAAGAGCCAACCGAATGATCGGGGAACTAGAAGGTGCTGGCTCTTACATCTCCTTGGAGTGCTTGTGACCTTTCCGACCTTTAGTAAGAGGTGGTTCTGCACCAGACCTCGGCCTCGGATTTCTTGATCAAGGCCCTCAATCTGGCCTAAGTACACAATATTGGCTAGCCGCCAGAGTAAACAGTCAAAGGGTGTTCTGAAGGATGAAACGGGACAAGCAAACTTCCCCCCCCCCCCCAGGCTGGAAAGTAAACCGTCTCTGAGGGTCGCCAGGGTAAGTTTTAACGCACACTCAAAACCAGACCGCTTTCTGGGTTCTGCTGCCCTTGAAAAGGGCAATTGATTGATTCCTCCACCCTACGGTCGGTCAGGCCTCAGTCCCCGGATCAGGCACCGAGACACAGATGCCCGGTCCCGGAATGCACGCGAAGGGCGTCTCTTCCAAGAGTAGGATCCTAATCGAGCCAGAGACCCCGAAAAAGATCGCCCATGAGGTGAGACCGAATCGACGCCCCACCCCTGCCGCCGCGAGCGATGGGACGGCCCCTGGCTTACTCAGCTCTCCCTACCAGTGGCTCTAAGGCGCAACCGCTCAAAGTGTAGTTTGCAGGTAGGAGGCCCCCGGAACAGCCAATTTCTGCCGAGGCTCGAAACCGGAGGACGGAAGAGTGTGAGCGCACTGTGCGCCCGGAGCCGGCCAGGCCAGCGCGCTGGAGCCTGGCTTCCCCGAGTTTTGTGATACCCAGCGCTCTAAAGACAAGCCCCGCTTCTGCCCTGCGGCGAAGCCGGCTGCTTCTCCTTCAAGGGTTGGGGCGACTTCGAAGCCCCGGAGGGCGGGAAGGCGGCGCCTCTAGGTGAAGTTTCCAACCGAAGCCAACAAACGGCGCTGTTGCCACGCCCTGGGTCTTGGGCGCCCCAGCCCGAGCCCGAGGGAGCCCGAGCTCTCAGGGGAGGGCAGGGGGAACGGGGAGGGGGTGCTTGGCCGGACTCCGAGCCCGCCATCCGGGACTCGGTGTGTCGCCACGGGTTCCTGGAGGCCCTGAAGGCCGAGAGAGCTGCCGAACGCGCTCTCCTCTCCGCAAGGGGCTCGGGAGTACGGGTCCCGAATCCCGCTGTGTCTCACCGCCCTCCCCCCCCACCCCCCGCTTTCTTCACATGGTGTAGAGTTCGGGTCGGAGACACAGATTCTGGCTCCGCTGGCAGTCTTGCGTCCCCGCAGCCCCCGCCTTTATCGAGGCCCCTCGGGCCGTAGTACCTACCGCGACACTTCTCCCCACGCCCAGCGAAGGTCGCGCCGCTTGGCTGGTGCCTGCGCCTACGCTGCTAGCGGGCCAGGGGAGCGGCTTCCCCTCCGGACTCCCCTGCCCCCCCTCCCCCCGCGCCTGTGATGGTCACCTTGCTCCACTACTGAAACGGCAGTTTGGGTTGAGGACGCTTCCTCAGAAACGTTTAGAAGGAAATTCGGCTTGACTCCTACATGGGGCTGTGCAGACCACCCCAGAGCCAGGAGGCACAGAGACGCCTTTAGTCGCGGCCTCCGAGGGACGCCTGGAGTGTGGAGTGTGGGAGAAGATGTGTGTCCCGGCAGGATACTGGCGGAAGGATGTAATGTGAACGGGCTCACCCAAGTAGCGGGCTAGTTGTGATCAAATGACAAACAGCTGGGGGGCACTGGCTAGTCCCCCAGATAATCTGCTGCGGGGAGAAGTACTGACCCAGCCCCGCATCCCTCGGCTTGGGAAATATGCAGCCCAGGCGCTGTCACCACAACGGCTTACTTGGGTCCTAAAACTTGGAAAGAATCCTGACATCTGTCAGGCTAGTGGACGCCAGGCCGCGCGTCGGTTGGGTAGTTTCCTAAAACGCGCTTCACTTAGCAACAGCCTCGGAGGCCTAGAGAACCCGAAAGGCGTTTTGGAGAAGGCGGCAAGGGGCAGGGTTACCTCACATTGGCTTATTTGGGAGATTGTGGGTTTGCCTAGGAAAATTTGACTTCGTGAGCTAGTTTGCTCGCCTCACGCCCCCCGAAAAAAAGGGGGAAAAAAAGCATGTGCAGGTGGAGATTGCCAAATCGTTCCGTTTTCTGAGACATGTCTTCCAGTGTGTCAGCTTAAGTGCGCGCGCGCGCGCGCGCGCGCACACACACACACACGACTCATACACAGAACCATTCCAGATAGTTTACTTTAAAACCCTAAACCGTACACCCATTCAAATGACTGCAGCCCTTGATCGTGGACATTTGCTTCCTTCCATCCAGAAAAGCAAGACAGAGTAGACCTGGGGGAATCCAAACTTAAGGGGCTGACTTAGGGACCCCAAACTTCGAGGGGATGATGCCGGCCGAGAGCCAGGATTCTAGTGCCAGCGGTCCGCCCACCCCAGAGGGGGCTGGTCTGCTCTCCGCCACCCCCGCTCCCAAGTCACAACGGTATACTTTTAAATTCCTGCAGGAAAGGGGGAGAGTTCCCAGCGTGCAGGTGTCGCAGGATCGCCTGGTCTTGCCTTAGCGCTGAGGAGCTAAGAGCCTGGGTTTTTTATATCGTTTTTCCACACTTAGGATTTACGCTTTTCTTTTGGCTTCCCATCTTTCCACGAAGTTGGGGGGTGGGGGGACCACACTGCGCGGACACCTTATTTCAGTCTCCGCCACTTCTGCCTGGCTGGCTACTCCTTCGCACCCGCCGCATCGGGCGGCTCAGGGAGTTTCAAACGCTGTGCCACTCGCTTGGGCTGGCGAAGGCGATTGTCCGGGTTCCCTCTCCCCGCAGCCGGGGCTCCCGAGAGGCTAGTCTTTGGCAGAAAGCACGATATGAGGGTGAGTGTCCCGCTCCGAGTCTCGAGGCTCTGGCCAGGACGGCGGCTGTAAAAGAAAAAAGAAGGACGGAATCCGTTAGCAGAGACTGCTCCCCGGGGAGGCGGCGCGGCTGCGCAGCGCCAGCAGCGCTCAGTGGTCCTGGCAGGTGCGCGGCCAGTGGAGGGGGCCCGGCGGTCCGCCCCGAGGACGGCCTCGGCTCCTCTCCGGCCACCGTGCCCCCCTCCAAGAAACTTTTCTTTCACTTGGAGAGGCTCCGTGTTGCCATGAAAACGGATTTTCCAAGGGGCCCGACCCTCCCCCTCAGGGGCATCGGACTGGAAAAACCGAAATGGCCAGAGAGCAGAGACAAAAAGGGGCCGCTAAGCGGGGGCCTGGAGCGAGAGAGCCGAGGACGGTTCGCCCCCTCCGCCCCACACACACTCTCCGCACCAGCGCTTGTGAGCGCGTCGGCCCGGCCCTGGCGGCAGGCGGCTGACTGCTAGCCTCCACTCAACCCGGCGGAGAGCCTCACAGCCCCCGTGCGCTCCGCGGTCCTGAAGCCTGCCTCCGGTGGCCGGGTCCCTGACCCCGGCTCCATCCTCGGCGCGCAGGCCCGAGGCTTCCCGGTAGAGGGTCCTGCTGAGACAGGGGCCGATTCCTGGGAGGGCTTCTCGGAGCCGCAACACGGGGCGCCTCCTTTGCGCCCGGAGTCTCCAAGATCGCCTGGGTAACTGGCGATGCCCGTTGTCCCTAGCGCTGGCAGCAGAAGCGGTCGGGGGACCTCCGCTCAGACAGCGGGATGCTTTGCACGGTGGCCCCGAGACCAGACACCGCTCGGCCCTGACGGGGCTGCAAAGTTGTTTTCTGAACCCCGTGGGCGCCCCTCTGCCCCCTTCCCCCAGTCCTGCTCGCGCGCCCCTCCCCCCCCTCCGTCACCTCCTTGAGTTTCGTTCTTTCAAACTTTTTGAGACCCTAATTGGTGGTCTCTGAGCGGCTCTCCGGGACTCCCGCCTCCTGAATAACTCTCATCACGTCACCGGGCCCAAGAGGGGCGTGGGGGTGAACGAAAGGGCTCCCCGAACTTTTTTTTTCCAGTGGGGCCGAACGGGGACTCCGTGATGATTGGCCAGGGCGCATCACTGTGAGCCTGTCAATCACCGGGCCTCCCGGTGGCGAGGGGCGGACCGAGTCCCAACCCCGGGGGATCCGAGCAGGTATATAAGGGACCCGGCGAGCGCCTGGCCAGACTGCGAATGCGGCCAGCTCGAGACAACGCATCAGGTGCGACTCGCCTGCGGGTTCCTGCCGACTTGGCGCGGAGCACTTTGGCAAGCCTGCCCTTCCCGCCTGACCCGCCGGCCCGCCGGCCCCCAAGCGCCCCTCCGACGGAGTCCCCAGGCCTTTTCACCGTGGCCGCTCCAGCCCCGGGAGCGCCTTCTCCTCCCGCCACTCTGGCGCACCTTCTTCCCGCCCCGGCCATGTACAGCCTGCTGGAGACCGAGCTCAAGAGCCCCGTGGGGCCACCCACCCCCGCGGCTGGCGCGGGCGGCCCCGCAGCCCCCGGAGGCGCCAGCAAGAGCAGCGCGAACGCAGCCGGCGGAGCGAACGCAGGCGGCGGCAACGGCGGGGGCTCGAGCGGCGGGGGCGGGGGCAGCGACCAGGACCGCGTGAAGCGGCCCATGAACGCCTTCATGGTGTGGTCCCGTGGGCAGCGGCGCAAGATGGCCCTGGAGAACCCCAAGATGCACAACTCCGAGATCAGCAAGCGCCTGGGCGCCGACTGGAAACTGCTGACCGACGCCGAGAAGCGGCCGTTCATCGACGAGGCCAAGCGACTGCGCGCCGTGCACATGAAAGAGTACCCGGACTACAAGTACCGGCCGCGCCGCAAGACCAAGACGCTGCTCAAGAAGGACAAGTACTCCCTGCCCGGAGGCCTTCTGCCCCCCGGCGCCGCGGCCGCCGCCGCCGCCGCGGCCGCCGCCGCCGCCGCCAGCAGCCCGGTGGGCGTGGGCCAGCGCCTGGACACGTACACACACGTGAACGGCTGGGCCAACGGCGCGTACTCGCTGGTGCAGGAGCAGCTGGGCTACGCGCAGCCCGCCACCATGAGCAGCCCGCCGCCGCCGCCCGCGCTGCCGCAGATGCACCGCTACGACATGGCCGGCCTGCAGTACAGCCCCATGATGCCGCCCGGCGCCCAGAGCTACATGAACGCCGCCGCCGCCGCCGCCGCCGCCTCGGGCTACGGGGGCATGGCGCCCTCGGCCGCCGCCGCCGCGGCCGCCGCCTACGGGCAGCAGCCCGCCACCGCCGCCGCCGCGGCCGCCGCCGCCGCCGCCATGAGCCTGGGCCCCATGGGCACGGTGGTGAAGACCGAACCCAGCTCGCCGCCGCCCGCCATCACATCGCACTCGCAGCGCGCGTGCCTCGGCGACCTGCGCGACATGATCAGCATGTACCTGCCACCCGGCGGGGACGCGGCCGACGCCGCTTCGCCGCTGCCCGGCGGCCGCCTGCACAGCGTCCACCAGCACTACCAGGGCGCTGGGACTGCCGTCAACGGAACGGTGCCGCTGACCCACATCTGAGCCGCCCGCCTGCGCGCGCCGCCCCTCCGCCCCCATCCCGCCCCGCACCCCCGAGTTGGGACGCCTTGTTGTTTAGCTTTGCTTGCCTGGGACCGTTGCCTTGTACCGATGATGGGGAGGACAGAAAGTTTTGCCGTAGCTGTCGGGTTTTGTACAAAAGCGAAAAAAGTCCGGAGCAGCGGAAGTGGGACTTTATAGAGCTCGCCTACCCCTCGCCGCTGCCCCTCCCTCCCCTTTTGTAGGCTGGGAATCGCTGTGATGTTTGCAGAGAAAAAGCCGCACCCCCCCTTCCTCCTCCTCCTCCTCCTCCTGGGTTCCTGGGTTTTTCTGTTGCATTTGAAAATGTCTCGTTAGTTTGCTGTTAGCCGAGGAGTGAGTGAATAGGAGAAGCGTACTCTCGGGGGAGGCTGGCCTCAGAACTGCAACGCCTCCTACCCGAGTCGCGTTGCAGCGATTTTCCTGGTGGGTTTTTGGGGGGCTGACCGCGCGCAGTGGCGCGGCAGCTAAAGCCAATGTTAATTTATAGCCGGGTGTGCGTGTGTCTCCCGCCTCTCCGCCGCTGGCCGCGGGACAGCTTCTGTCCAGTCCGCATTTAGGCTGTTGAGTTGGTGATTTTTGCCGTGATCTGTTTCATATTTCGTCGCGCTAATGTATTCGCATTTCGTTTGGGTGGTGGGGAAGGGGCTATTTTGTTTCAGGGTTTTCAAGGTTTTACTCTTAATTCCTAAATGAGAGATCAATAAATTTTATAACCAACATAATGGAGTCCTGATAATTTTGCGGGCCTGAAACTTTGCCGTGCGGGCTGGGGAGGGGACTTTTCACTTGGGATTAAAACCTTGGCCCCGCCCCAGGGGGAGGCGAGCGTGATCTGAAATGCTTTCTGACTCCTGCTCATCCAGAACTCTCCGGCTCCCAGCCTCTTCTACGGAAACGCGGAAGATCGAGCGGTGGGTCTTCCGGGAGCGCCTGCCGGGAGCCGACACACGCCACCGGCCACCCCGCGGCCACGCACTTGTTGATAGCGGCGAGCGTCCGCGGGAGGAGTGTCTGCGGCGGCGGCCACGCGGGGCGGGGCGGGGCCGCCCGCGGCCGCGGCAACCGACCCAAAGACTGGCCACCTTTACCTCTGTGCACTGGGGCGGGAAGACATGTGAGCCTAGCCGAAATATTTACAAAACGAAAACCCTTCGGAAATCTCCATTATCCTATTAGAAATAAATGGTTACAGGAATCCCTGGCAGGAAATAAGGGCATTTGCACCGTGGTGGCCGAAGCGGTGGAGCTAGCGTTCAGCCCTAGAAAGTCTGGTTTCTAAAAAGTACACCTTAGACTTAAGATCTGGAAAACTCTCCGATGACTTTTTCTTTCTGACTGGGCAACCCAGGCCGCTTATTTGGTTTCTAGAAGAGGCCCTCTCTCATCCCAAGCCTCGAGGACGCTTTCTACTCCTCCCTCCCTCCCCGCCTCCCCGCCACTTTCCCCCAATCCCTGACCCTTAGGCATTCCACCGTGCCCCCCAAAGGCCTTTGGTTTCGCGCCCGGCCACACGGTCCCAGTGTATCTGTTTGGGGCCTAGGAAGAAAACAAATAGAACCAGTGTTTTTTTACCCCCTCCTCAGCTGTTTGAGGTGATTTCCTTAATCCCTTTAATCCTGTTACCTCGCTATCCCAGAATAACTAAACTCGGGCTTTCCAATAAGCTTGGCCTGGTGCACTGTTCTTATATTCCTCGTCCACTCTTGACCGCAGGTTTCTTTGCTTCAGGTCGGCTGGGACTCTGGGCGACAGAATCTCCCATAAATTGGCCCGAATTCCACATTTCCAGCCGGCTTCCTTTGTGCGGGCCAGCCATTCACCTGCGGGCCTGGGCGGGCCCCAGGGGGAGGGGCGGAGGCTTTCTGCGGCCTCGGGGGTCGTGCCCGCTCTTTACACATCACTGCGGATCCTGGAGACTAAGCTCACCACGCCTCTCCGGGAAAGGTCGGGTCTCCAGGAGAAGGCAGCGCCACCCCTCCCCCGCAGACGGTGGCACGCTCTCCCCCCCCCCCCCCCCCCCCCCCCGGCACCTAGCAGCATGGGGTGGGAGAGCCAGCCGCGGTGATTTGCAGGCCCCCGCGCGTTGCCCTCTGCCGGGTGCTCCTCTCCGGCCTGCAGCGTCCGGACACGGCTCGGGCTCAGGTCCCACTCCCCCCCCCCCTCCGCCCCCCGTCCCACTCCTGCCTCTCCCCATCCCAGGGTCACAGACCTGCGGGCCCCCTCCCCCTGGCTGGTGGGTGCTGCCACACTCGCCGCCGTGATTGGAGCCTAGCAGGCTGCCGGGGCGGTGAACCTCACAACCGGCCCCCCACCGTCGCCCCCGCGCTCCACTGCCCCCAGGGCGGGAGGAACCTCTCTTGTCGCATCCACACCCTGCCCCCCCTTCGTTTCTCTCACAGTGTTTGGGCCTCGGGAAAATACCTGGCCATAGGTTACTCTGGGTTCACACTGCTACCGATAGTGCACACAACTTTGGTCTGAAATGACTCCAGGGAAGGGACGGTGCAAACAAGTAATTCCGCCCCACTGAGGGGGCGGGGCCAACGGGGGAATAAACTGACTGCTGCTTCTCTCCGAGAGTCCATTGTGCTGCTGCCTTCTGAAAAGTGCGAAGGTCTCCCCTTCCGCGGGCTTCATATACTGCTCGCGCCCTCTCTAAACATCCATGGCTTTGTATCTGATTTCCAAATTGCCTTTAAGAAGAAAGATTTCATCAATCGGCACATTTGGAGGGTTTAAATACAGATGAAAGATCTTTCAAAAAAAAAAAAAAACACCCCACAACAACAACGTTAGCAGTAGGGAAGAGAAGGGAACTGGACTAGACGAAAACTTCCATCCTCCTGACCCGACTCCCCCCCCTCCCCGAGAGCACCCTTTCCCTGCGCCCACTCTTCTCCCATGTGCCTCTTGCAGGACACCTGCCCCGTGATCTGTTTCACGGATTGGGGCTCCAGTAAGATTTAACTTGAAATAAGGGTTCTGCTCTTACATGGCAACAATAACAAAACCTGCCTCTTCTAGCTTGTTTTACACGAGGAAACTGGCCCCGAAGGGGAAAACTGCGCCCAGGATTGCTTAGCTGGGGCACAGAGCCACACTCCCAGAGCCGCGAGGGCTTGCTGTTCCACCACAAGACGGAGAGAAACCAATGCAATCCCAGGCCCAGCTGCCTCTCAAGCCCATCGTGGGGGCACAGTCTCTATACAAAATAGATAATTCCGGACACACACACCTCGGAGCCACCGCTTGTGAATGGTGAAGTGATGGTGTGGAGCACAGAGTCCTTCCACAGTGGAAGACCAGCCGGTCCTTCAGCTTTCTGCTGACAGGAACAAAGCCACCTCGTGCTGAGAATTCTCCCACATAGAGATTTGCTTTCCTGTCCACTCCACTCAGCTCCCCTCCTTAATCTCCCTTCTAGAAATCGAGAGGGGGAGACGGCATCCAAAATGCAGACCAACATTTATAAACAGATGTCCATCACGGAATTCCTTATGACAGTGAAAGTTCCATGCAACCTAAAGGTCCAACAAATAGAACAAGGTGATTGAAAATATGTTTTCAAAAAGGCTTCCGTGCAGATAATGAAAATGGTGTGTGGACACATTCTGATCACAGGGCAATGTTTAAAACAGGAAGCCAAAAGAACAAGATACACAAGAGTGCGTTCAGCATGTACGGCCTATTTAATAATACGTATATATGACTGGGAACATATGCAAAAACGCCAGGCACTTATTACGAATCCTGGTTGGTCTCCCTTTTATGTTCTCATACTTTCCAAATTTCTCTGATAGGATTGTATTCCTGTTATCACTGGAAAATGCAGGTTTAAAATTCATTCTCTCCCTATGGCAAATACAGAAACGGGGCTCCTGGTGAAAGAAGAAAGTTCCAGCTTTCCTGGGATTTGTTTTGGGGCGAGGGTGGGGGAGGGCAGGGAGCGCAGTAATCCTCCACTCCTCCTCCTCCGGGATGGGGCCTGCGGTGATCACAAGCAGGACAGCACCCGAGCAACCCCCACCCCTCTTCACCCCTCCTCGCCAAGCACCCTCCTCGGTAAACAGGAGCAGTATTAGGTTAGTGCTGGCTCTGTCATTCTTCAGACCCACTCACTGGAGAAAAACACCTCCTTGGGAGCCAAGCTGAACAGCCTGGGCCTGCAGGAAGCAAGGGCCACTGAGAAACCAGAAGGCTCATAAACGCGGGGGACTGAGCAACCCTCACGACCCTCCTGGGAGAGGGGCAGGAGAGTAAAGCCCCTGGGTCGGGTTGGCCAGGCGAAGGAAGGGCTCGGTAAGTACCCCCAGCTGCATGGAACACAATACGCTGTGTCCCTCTTCCCCACGGCCACCAGCCTCACGCACACTGGTAACATTGCTTGCGGGACCACTGCCATGGCCTCGGACCCGTTCCAGTTCCCACTCTGCTCCCCACCGCCCCATTCTCTGTAGAAAGCTTCATTCTCTGTACAACGTACCTTCACTTTTCAAACACAAATGCTATCATCGTCACTTCCCTTCTTAATAACCTCCTGGTAGCTCCCTATTTATTGCTCTTGGAAAAATATCCCAAACCTCTGCTGGACCCAACTCCTCCCCACCTCTTTGAGCTCAACGACTCCCTCCCTCAACCCCAGCCAGGATTCCTTTCTGCAATGTCCGCCGAGTAACTAAATCATAGTTCCTGATAGTTTCACATCTAAACCGATTTTAAAGTCCACTCATTGACATAAAGATGGTTGGGCACAGTACACATTTAATTTTGCGGGAGTTCATCTGTGGGATCTCCCCAAATCTGGACATGAAATGTAGATTTTCTAACAATAAAACCTACTAGCAAAAATGTATCATTTCTTTCCTGCTTTGGAGCTCTTGAACTTGCTGTTCCCTTTTCCAGGAATGTTCTTTCACAAACTCTTCCCTCAGATAGTCTAAAGGCCTCCAAGAAGATCTCAGTTCAAGCAGCACCTCTTCCGGGAAGCCTTCTATGATGCCTTCCTCCAGAATAGGACAGATCTCCTTGTCACAAGCTCTCACAGCACCAGGTTACTTCACAACATGAATCCCAGTGGTCGATTTACATTTATTTGCGTGATTCTATTGTCTGTCTCTCTCCTTGGCTGTAAGCTCTATGAGAGCAAAGACTCTGTCAGGTTTGCTCACCAGTACCTAGCACAGTACCTAGTCCGTAGCAGGCTCTCACAGATACATGCAGAAGGCTTAATGCATGTTTAAGGAGGGAGGGCCATGGGGGCCTGAAGCTAATGGGATCCGCGCAAGCCCATGAAAATCAAGACTGAATTTGCCACCTTGGTTCTCCTCCTGACCAGCAGTAGACTCATGAGGATGTCACTTACTCAGTGTCCGTGTTTGCAGATGTCAAGTGGGAACAAAACGCTTTAAGAGCTGAGCACCGTGAGTGGCACGCAGCTGTTGTACAGGATGTGTTATGATTCTCACCTTTGTGAGCAGCCTCATGACTCTTGACAGAGGAGCTCAGCTCATGCTCTCTGGCCAGATTCCACACTCCCCACCATCACAAGTGACGGTCCTCACCACCGAGGCCAGCCCTTGCTATGGAAAGAAGGCAAGAAAAAGACATTACCACGAAAAATAAGCCATATGCCACCCAAAGCATAAACACATACGGTAAAATAGATAAATTGGACTTGGTCAAAATTGAACTTTTTTGCCTCACAGGACACCGTCAAGAAAGTGAAGAGGCAGTCCACAGAATAGGAGAAAAAAAAGTACAAATCACATATCTGATAAGGAGCGTGTAACTAGACTCTATAAAAACTTAAAACTCAATGGTAAAAAAACTGCCCAATGGAAAATGAGCAAAGGCCTTGAACAGGTAATTTTTCCAAAGAGAATATACAAACGGCCCACAAACATGTGAAAAGATGCTCAACATCATTAGTCATCAGAGAAATGTAAATCAAAACCGCAATGAGGCATCGCTTCACTCCAACTAGGATGGCTATAATAGTGATTTAAAAATAGGAGATCACAATTGTCGCTGAAGACGTAGAGAAATTGGAATCCTTACACAGTGCTAGTGGCACTATACAATAGTAAAGCTACTTTGCAAAACAGTCTGGCAGGGGTACCTGGGTGGCTCAGTTAGTTAAGCACTCGACCTCAGCACATGTCATAATTTCACAGTTCGTGAGTTCAAGCTCTACCTCAGGCGCTGCACTGACAGTGCAGAGCCTGCTTTGGATCCTCTGCCTCTCTCTCCATCCCTATCCCACTTGTGCCCACACGTGCGTTCTCTCAAAAATAAATAAACATTAAAAAAAAAGAAAAACAGTCTGGCAGTTCCTCAAACAATTAAACACTGAGTGACCATGTGACCCAGAAATTCTACCGCTAGGAAAAACCAAGAGACATGAAAACATGTCTACACAAAAATGTGTACATTAATATTCAGAACAGTACTATTCGTAATAGTCAGATAGTTCTACAAAAAGTAGAAACAAGCCAATTGTCTATTACCTGATTAATAGAGAAATAAAACATGGCGTATCCCTACAGTGGAATATTATTCTGCACTTAAAAGGAATCATCAAGTACTTGTACACATACAGTTTAGTATACATATGTATATTACCTAACTCTGTCAACTGATATGGAGATCTAGAAGCAAAGGCTTCCCAGTAGCACCAGCATACCTAGTGTCCAGATCTTAGCTTCTAATATCATTCCTCAATGAAAAGAACCCAGGCTCTTTGGGAAAATGACTGGTTCTAGGACTGTGGCCAAAAATATACAAAATGAGAGATGCCTGGGTGGCTCAGTCGGTTGAGTGGCCGACTTCAGCTCCGGTCATGATCTCACGGTTTGTGATTTTGACCCCCACGTCGGGATCTGTGCTGGCAGCTCAGAGCCTGGAGCCTGCTGCGGATTCTGTGTCTCCCTCTCTCTCTGCCCCTCTCCCGCTCATATTCTGTTTCTCTCTCTCAAAAATAAAATAAAACATTTTAAAAAATGTTTTAAGGGGCGCCTGGGTGGCTTAGTCGGTTAAGCGTCCGACTTTCGCTTAGGTCATGATCTCGCGGTTCGTGGGTTCGGGCCCCGCGTCAGGCTCTGTGCTGACTGCCAGCTCAGAGCCTGGAGCCTGTTTCAGTCTGTGACTCCCTCTCTCTCTGACCCTCCCCTGCTCACGCTGTCTCTCTCTCTCCTAGAAATAAATAAAAAAAACATTAAAAAAAAAATTAAAAAAAAAATGTTTTAAAAAGTACACAAAAGGAGTCTGAAGCATCCCGTAGTGCCAGAAAAGTAAGAAAGGTAGGAAAGAAGGCAAGGAAGGAAGGAAGGAAGGAAGGACCACAGCAATGGAGGCTGTCCAAGGGACCCAGAGACGCACTAAAACAGCTCCCAATGACCAAATCTGGAACAATCTGAGCCAAAACGTTGATACAGCAGTATTGAATTATAACCCAAATTACACAGTTAATCTGCATGCATCCATACTGATATAAATAGGTAAATGCATAAATGAGAGGAAGGGAAGAGACAAATCAGTGCATAAGAAGTCTAAATGTTTATACAAAAAAAAATAGTTTATGTAAATGACCTGGCTTCAGGGGGGTCGGGTGGAGCATACCTCCCCAGCCCTTAAGTGTGGGCTACTCATAGGGACTACCTTCTGAAAAGAAAAATATGGAAAGGGGGAAAAGAGTAACTTTGCAGTGGAGAAACCCAACAAACTACCTCAGCCAGATCAAGGTCAACTTCAACAGCGATAAGTCATGTTGATAGGATGTACCCTTGATATGATGTGATGAAAATGGCACTTCTCCTCTGTGGCCTTCCTCCCCAGAACACGTCATCAGTACAATAATGAGAAAAATGCCAGATAAATCCTAATTAAGGGACAGTCTACAAAATATCTGACCGGCGAGCCTCAAAACTGTCTTCCTAAACAAGGAAATACAAGGACTTAATGTAACGTAAATGCAATGTGGCATCTCGGAGAGGATCCTGGAATTGTAAAAGGACTTCAGGGGGAAAGTGGGGAAATATGAATAAAGTATGGAGTTTAGTTGGGAATAATATATCAATAGTGGTTCATTAACGTAACCTACGTACCCTACTAATCTAAGACGTTATTGATTGGGGAGACTGGTTACGGCAATACATGGAAACTCTCTGTGTTATCCCTCAAATGTTTCCACAAACCTAAAACTATTTCAAAAGGTACATTTTATATTTAAAAAAATGAAGTGAAATGCCGATACATGCTACAACACGGCTGAGCCCTGAAAACGTTACACTAAGTGACAAAAGCCAGTCACAGGAGACTACACGTTGTCCAGTTCCATAGAGACAGAAAGTCAACTGGTGGTTGGCAAGGGCTGCGGGACTTGAGAGGAAGTAAGGAGTGACTATTAATGGGCACAGGGTTTCTTTGGGGGGTGACGGAAATGTGGTAAAATTGATTATGGTCATGGCACAACTCTGAGCACGCTGAAAACCAGAACTGTACACTTTATATGGGTAAATGTTACGTTATTGAATTATATCTCAACAGAGCAGCTATTGAAAAACCCGCAACAGCCTGGTGGACGGTGGTAAGAGAAGTGGCTGGCAGGCCACCTACCTAACATTAGGGGCTCTCGTACTAACCTCAAGTCGAAGTGCATTCGCCTAACCTAGGCTGTTAGAGCAGGGAGAAATCATTCAGTGTAGCAGCCTCTTTTTACACGGAGGGAAACTGAGGCCCGGAGGGACATGAACATGCCAAGGTCACACAACCTGTCAATGGCAACCTCAATGAACTAGAATTTGGGTCTCCTGCCTCTGTTCGATGACTTATACAACACCCTCCTAAGCTGCATTTAATACGTTTTACTGTGTTTCTATCTATCTCCACCAGGAACCTCTTCTCAGAGGGTAGACGGAAAAGGGCAAATCATTATCAACAGAAAAACAAAATAATCCTTTCAGTTGCTAAAAACCTAAATGAAATCTCCAATTAGGTTCTTCTGGTAGTACCTCTGCTCAAAACTCATCTTATTTTTTAATTTTTTTCAAGTTTATTTATATTGAGAGAGACAGCGCGAGCAGGGGAGGGGCAGAGACAGAGGGAGAGAGACAGAACCCCGAGCGGGCTCTGCACCATCAGCACGGAGCCCGATGTGGGGCTCGACCCCATGAAACCATGAGATCATGACGGGAGCTGAAACCAAGCGTTGGACGCTTAACTGACTGAGCCACCCAGGCACCCCTCAGAACTCATTTTATTTTATTTACTTATTTTTAAATGCTTTATTATTTATTTTTGAGAGTGAGAGAGACAGAGCACGAGCAGGGGAGGGGCAGAGAGAGAGGGAAACACAGAATCGGAAGTAGGCTCCAGGCTCTGAGCTGTCAGCAACACGAACCGTGAGATCGTGACCTGAGCCGAAGTTGGACACTTAACCTACTGAGCCACTGAGGTGCCCCCTCAAAACTTGTTTTAAAACTGAGTATAAGGGCTCCACGGTGGCTTAGTGGGCTAAGCGTCCAACTCTTGATTTCGGCTCCAGTCATGATCTCATGGTTTTGTGGGCTCGAGCCCCACATCGGGCTCTGTTCTGACAGCTCAGAACCTGGAGCCCACTTGGGATTCTGTGTCTCCTTCTCTCTGCCCCTCCCCCACTCACACTCTGTCTCTGTCTCTTTCTCTTTCAAAAATAAATAAACATCAGGATGGCTCAATCAGTTAGGCACCTACTCTTTTTTTATATATTAATAGATTTTTTAAAGTTTATTTATTTATTTTGAGACAGAGACACCGCCAGCGGGGGGAGGGGGAGAGAGAAGAGAATTCCAAGCAGGCTCCGTGTGGTCAGCCCAGAGACCAATGTGGGGCTGGAACTCATGAACCATGAGATCATGATCTGAGGCAACATTGAGAGTCAGATGGTTAATCCAATGAGCCACCCAAGCACCTGTGAGTCCTTAAACTTTTATTTATGTTTCTTTTTAATTTTTTAATATTTATTTGTTTTTGAGAGACAGAGCATGGGCAGGGGAGGGGCAGAGAGAGAGAGGGAGACACAGAATCCAAAGCAGATTCCAGGCTCTGAGCTGTCAGCATAGAGCCTGATGCGAGGCTCGAACCCACAAACCGTGAGATCATGACCTGAGCGGAAGTTGGATGCTTAACCGACTGAGCCACCCAGGCACCCCCGTCCTTAAACTTTTAAAGAGAAGAGAATGAATTTTTGTATGTGACTTTAGTTTGGTACTCTATTATTCTGGATATAATCACAATCATTCATATTCATATTCACATCACTTTTTTTTTTAGCAAGAGAGGGAGAGAGAGAGAGAGAGAGAAAGCAGAGGAGAGGGGCAGATGAAGAGAGTCTCAAGCAGACTCTATGCTCAGCAAGGAGCACAACCCAGGGCACAATCCCATGACCCTGGCATCACGACCTCACCTGAAATCAAGAGTCAGAACTCAACAGACTGAGTCACCCAGGCGCTCCTGACACCACTTTTTTTTTGAAGTTTATTTTTTTTCATAATCTCTGCACCCAACATGAGGCTTGAACTCACAACCCTGAGATCAAGAGTTACGTGCTCTTCCCACTGAGCCAGGCAGGCACCCCCATATTCCTGTCACTTTTGTTCAAATGAACTATTGCTCCATCAAATTTAGTGTGGTTTTGTACGGTCATAAAAGCCAATTGCATCTCCTAACATCGCTCAATTGAAAAGAATTCCTTGTTGCTTTCTTAATTGCTCAATTA
The DNA here is from genome assembly GCF_003009895.1 of Hyaena hyaena. NCBI lineage: Eukaryota > Metazoa > Chordata > Mammalia > Carnivora > Hyaenidae > Hyaena > Hyaena hyaena. The sequence goes on from NW_024081399.1 coordinate 805,826, forward strand.
AACTACCATCGATTATTTGCAAGTGCACAGTTTGAAACGTTCAGAATTAGCCCGCGCACCCTATTTTAAAAAGACCTGGAAGGTGCCTTCTCCCCTCAAGATTCTTCTATGAATCTCTGTGTCCAGGAACAGAATACCTGTGATGTCAGAGCCCGAAGCAGTTCAGCAAGTTTTGGCATGGGAACAAGGCTCTGTGCTCACACCCTGGGTAGGATAGCCGTGTCAGCACCTGCAGCAGGCCTGATAGAGCTGTCTTTCAGTCTGTCTGCAGGCTGTGTTTACATTCTGCAGGGTAGCTAGAAATGCCCTCGCCACCGCCAATCCCCGAAAAAGACCTGTGGGTCAACTTGACATCTTCTAGACTCTCTGCGTACCGTATTTCTTTCTATAACACGCTCTCCCGCTATGTGACTTTATATGGCTTCTTTGCTGAGAGTAAATTAGGTTGCGTGTGTGAATGTATGAACTCTAGGGGTGTTGTCATCCAGCAGCAGGTTTGCATCGTGTTTTTTCTTTCTTTTTTTTTAATGTTTCGCCCAATGCAGGGCTCCGACTCACCAACCGTGAGATCGCCACCCCCCCCCGCCCCTGCCCCTGCCCTGAGCTGAAACCAAGAGTCGGATGCTTAACCGACTGAGCCGCCCAGGGCTCCCTGCATGGTATTCTTTCAACTGGAACTTGGGGTATTTCGGAGAGGGCTCAGGTAAGCCTGAAAGGTAGAGAGATCCATTCATGTTTGGAGTCTTCAGGGAGGTAACACTGGGACCCAAACATGGCTGCAAAGGGAAGGAAAAGGGAGAAGATATACATAGGTCTCACACACACACACACGTAGAACAATTATCTGATAACAAAGACCAGTCTCTCTCTTAACTGTTAACTGTTTGATATCTCCAGAGTTCTAGCCTTGGCCCCTGTACTTCGTGACCTACTTCTACATGGATATCCCCAAAAGCCCCATCCATATAGTTTTTCTGAGCCTCAGACCTCTGGATCCAACTGTCTCTTGAATATATATATATATATATATATATATATATATTTTTTTAGATTAAAAAATGTTTTCAAATGTTTATTTTTGAAGAAGAGAGAGACAGAACATGAGCAGGGGAAGAACAGAGACAGAGGGAGACACAGAATCCAAAGCAGGCTCCAGGCTCTGAGCTGTCAGCACAGAGCCCGACATGGGGCTCGAACTCACAAACAGCAAGATCATGACCGGAGCTGAGGTCGGACGCTTAACCAACTGAGCCACCCAGGCGCCCCTTGAATATATTTACTGTAGTGTCCCATGGGCCCTTAAACTTTGGTGGGACCAAACTACCTCATCATTTTACTTCCCAAAGCAACACGTTCTACTCCATTTTCCACCTTAATTAAACAGCGCCCAGGTGTGCCTAGACATTTGCTTTCCCCTTACACTCCAACCCGACTTCCTACCATTTCCAGAATTCATCTGTTCTTCATTCCCACTGCCTTAGCTTGTATTACTTGTCCATTACAGTGGAAGAAGTTACCCCCAAATGTCGGCGGCCTGAAATAACAGATACCTCAGCATTTCTGTGGGCTAGGAATCCAGGCACGGCTTAGCTAGCTCACAGTTTCTCCCAAGGCTGCCCTCAAGGTGTTGGCCAGAAGCACGGCTGTCCCAAGACTCCACGGGGTAAGAACTACATCCGAGGCCACTGATGTGGCTGTTGGCCTGTCTCCGAAGATCCCCTTCCCAGGTCACTCAAGTGGCTGCGGAAAGGCCTCTGGTCCTAGCTGGCTTTTGACCACAAACATGGGTCATTTGCCACATGGGGCTCTCCATTGGGCAGCTCACAACATGGCAGCTGGTATGGAAACTCACAGTCTTTCCGTAACCTCATCTTGGAAGTGATATCCCATCCCCTTTGCCATATTCTTTTCTTTGGAGTGAGGCAGTAGGTCCGGCCTGCACTCAAGGGGAGGAGACCACACAAGGGGGTGAATATCACAGGTGGAGGTCATTGCCCACCAGAGAGCCCTTGTCTGGAATATAACTCACGCACTAGCATCCTAACTGACCTCCAGGCCCCCAGAGTTTCCCCCCTTCCAGGTCACCCTCCTTGCGGAGACCCAGCTGATATTCCTGCAAAAACAATCTTATCGTGTGATTCTACTTCCCTCAAACCTCCGTTGGCAACCGGTGCTGCCCACGGGGCAAAGTCCGAAGTGGTTGAGAAGCCATTTCAGGCCTTCCATGATCTGTTCTTGGCTTCTTAACTCTCTGGCCTCGTTTCCTACCACTACCCACCTCCTACAGCAATACCAAACTTACGGTTCCCAGGTGCCCAGCCCTGGTTCCCAGCCTGTCACTCAGTACATGGAAATACACAGAAAAGACCCGATTCTTTTCGGCCCTTCCAACATTTCAGGTGAAGTAAAGAGTGTGGTCCTCTCACTGCCTGATCTAGTTTTCTGCCCCTCATTCTTCAGGGTTGCAGCCTCAGAGGTGCCTCCCCTGAGATGCCTGCCCTGATTTCCCTGCCTCGGTGTCCCCCAAGCTCTTGGGATGTGGCTCTATTTGAGGAACTTGCACAATGCCTGGCCCATACCATGAGACACTCGGTGAAGGTTTGTCCTTTTCTTCGATAAAATCAAATAATGCTAGAGCTGTAAGAATGTAAGAAAAGAACCAAAGAGCTTAGATCACTGAAGGCCAAATGAGGAAAGACTCGCACGGCCCAAGGAGAGAAAGGAGAGGGCTCGTCCAAGGTCACACTGCTGTTCAGTGGAGATCTGGAATAACTAATGCGCTGAGCTTGACCCGCTCACCCCAACCCAAGGGCTGCTGCCACTCCTATCAAAATGTTGTCACTACTTCTGGGCTCCCTGTGGCCCCTCCACACCCGAAATCTGTGATTCTCTCAAGGTTAGAAAAATAGGTATTTATTTACTTTTAGAATATTTCTCTCTCTCTCTCTCTCTTTTTTTTTTTAATTTGAGAGAAGGAGCATGTGAGTGGGGGCCAGAGCAGGGAGGAGGAGGAGAGAATCTCAAGCAGGCTCCATGCTCAGCACAGAGCCTGACACGCGGCTCGATCCCACGACCCTGGGATTGTGATCTGAGCCGAAGTCAAGAGTTGGACGCTCACCCGACTGAGCCACCCAGGCAACCCCAACAGAACTTTCTTAGTAGCTTTGCAGGTGGTGCTTCTTCATTCCTCTCCAGGTGCAGGGAAGCCCCGATGAGCTATTGCCAACTTGCACGAACCCAAACCTGCTTTATAGCAAGGTAGTGAGAATCACATTCTAATCTTGGCTAGAGAAACCTGGAGAAAGAGTTCACTCTTTGGCTTTTGTCATAGGGTTGAGCTTGCTTGTGGGATTTATGGGTCTCTGAGCCTCCCCGACAGTCACATCTGCCTCCATGTTCTGCAGGGCCAGCTGGCACTCTCCCTTCTGGGTATGTGGGTCTCCATTTCCAGGGCCAAGGACTCCAGGATTTCCTCGAAAGGAAAAGTACGGGCAGTCGGAAAGTTCTCGTTTCCTTCTTCTTCCTCTTCTACTGAATAAATCCTTAACATACCAAAAAGAGGCGGCCAGAGATAACAAGGACTCCCAGCATGTGCTGCTTGAGCAGCTACAGCAGCAATGGCAATGCCAGTGACAGTCCCGTCCCTGAAATCAGCAAGAACGAGGAATCTGACAGGAGGTGCCGAGGAGGATTATGCGGGAACAGCTCAAGAGGTGCTGATGGGGGGAGGGCCAGGGCCGGGCAGGGCAACCGGCAGTGCCGTCAAATCCCAAAGCTACGGCAAGCTCCTTGCTAGGTATTGTGTCCTTTCCACAGGCAGAGATGGGAATCGGGGCTCCAAGTGGAAAACCAGCGAGAAAGCCTTGCAGAACGTGGCCACTGTGATCAGACAGGCTTCAAATCTCAGCCCCTCCCAAGATCTGTCCATTAGCTGGCTTCCCTTGAACATGTTTTGTTTGTCTCTCTGAGACTCAAGTGGCTCTTCTGTAAAATGAGGATAAAAGTAGTCCTTACGTGCTGATGCATAGGGGCACATGGACCCCAATGTTCATAGCAGCACTCTCAACAGTAGCCAAATCATGGAAAGAGCCTAAGTGTCCATCAACGGACGAATGCATCAAGAAGATGTGGTTTATCTATACAATGGAATCCTACATGGCAATGAGAAAGAATGAAATCTGGCCATGTGTAGCAACATGGATGGACCTTGAGGGTGTTATGCTGAGCGAAATAAGTCAGGCAGAGAAGGACAAATACCATATGTTTGCACGTATAGGAGGATTAGGAGGAACTTCACTGAGGAACAAGGGGGAGAAGAAGGGGAGAAATGGTGGGGGAAAGGGAGAGAGGCAAACCATGAGAGACTCTTGAATGCTAAGAACAAACTGAGGGCTAATGGGGGTGGGGGGGAGGGGAAGGGGGTGATGGGCATGGAGGAGGGCACTTGTGGGGATGAGCACTGGGTGTTATATGGAAACCAACTTGACAATAAACTATTAAAAAAAAAACCAAGCTCAGCAAGACAGATATAAAAAAAAAGTAGTCCTTGCGTTATGGAGTTGCTCTAAGTTTAAATGGGATGATGCAGGGTGCCCAGGGGGCTCAGTCGGTTTAGCCTCTGACTTTGGCTCGGGTCATGATCCCAGAGTTGGTGGGTTTGAGTCCCGCATGGGGCTCTGTGCTGACAGCTCGGAGCCTGGAGCCTACTTTGGATTCTGTGTCTCCCTCTCTCTCTGCCCCTCCCTTGTTCACACTCTCTCCCCCCCTAAAATAAACATTAAAAAAATAAATGGGACGATGGAAAATATCTCCTTTATTATCCCAGACCTGGGAGAATCCAAAATGCCCACATTCCAAATGGAGCTTTCCAAGCCAGTGACTCTGCTTCCTAACTGTGTGGCTTTGGGCATGTTTCCCAACCTCTCTGAGCCTCCACTTTCCTTATCTAGAAAGTGGGAATAATAATGGTACTGACTTTATGTAATTGTAATAAAGCTTAAATTAAAAACTTGGCACAGATCCTGGATGATGATGATGATGATGATGATGATATACCAGCCTTTCTACAGCTTCATGCAACCCCGGTTTATGCCCCTGCTGCAGTGGAGAGAACACAGGCTCTGCAATAAAGCAGATCTCAGTTTGAAATGTTTGGAGTATAGGTTCCAGAGTCTCAGTGCCAGCCCCGTCACTTATGAGCTGCGAGAACTTGGGTAAGAACTTCAACTAGAAGTCAGAGACTCACCTTAGATCCTTTGTTTCTATTCCAATAGCGCACACTGGCCTTAGAATATTCAGAAGCAGTTTCTGTAACTGTGTAAACCCTTTCGTGGCCTCTGTGCATTATTTGGACCTCTCTATTCCTTAGTCTCCTCGTCTGTAAAATCCTGATGAGAACAGCCTCAGAGCCAAGTTGTGGCAACCCCCCCCAAATTTGGTTCCAATGTCAACATTGATGACAAACACCAAGATGGTATGAAAAGCCTCATTATACACACAGTGGGTTTTTTCTGCGGGGAGCAGGGCAGACTTTGCAAGTTGGTCCAGAAATGGCTTCAGAGAGCAAGGAAAGGAGACTGTGCAGATTGTATGGTGGTTGGGGATGGGCGGGGGTGAGGGCTTCCACACATGGGCAGGGGCTCCTGTGGTTTGAATCTCCTCCTGGCACTAAAGGAGGGGGTTCCTGAGCTTTCCTATCAGCTTGCCCAGATGTAGGGAACAATGGAAAGGGAGTGGCGAGGCTTAAAAAGCTGCCAGTAGTGAAACATTAAAAATGGAGACTGGGGTGCCTGGGTGGCTCAGTCGGTTAAGCATCTGACTCTTGATCTCGGCTCAGGTTCTTGAACTCCATCCCCATGTGACACTCCGTGCTGACAGCATGGAGCCGGCTTCAGATTCCCTCTTGTTCTCTCCCTTTCTCTGTCTCTCTCTCTCTCTCTCTCTCTCTCTCTCCCCCTCCCTCCCTCAAAATAAATAAATAAATAAATATTTTAAAAAATGGAATCAGACTCCTTATTACATGTTGTGATCTAATAAATGAGAGAACACACATAAAATACTCAAACAAACAATGGCTGTTATTATTCAAACCACAATTTTTTTTTTTGAGTGAGAGAGAGAGAGAGAGAGAGAGAGAGTGAGCAGGGGAGAGGGGCAGAGGGAGAGAGAAAGAATCTCAAGCAGACTGCACAACCCAGCATGGAGCCAGACTCAGGGCTTGATCCCACAACCTGAGATCATGACCTGAACCGAAATCAAGAGTTAGACGCTCAACCAACTGAGCCCCCCAGGCGCCCCTCAAAATGCAAATCTTGATAGAGTCATTGGCCTGCTCTATTGGAAGCATGTATATTGGGGGTGGAGTTCATAGGGCCATTGGGCAACTTGAGGTCTGCCCTTCGTTAGCTCTTGTGAACTTAGCTTAGTCAGTTCTGTTCTGGGTCTCTGGTGTAAAATGAGGGGGCAGGATGAGATGTTCTCCAAGGTTCCCTGTGGGTCTAACAGGGTCTGAAGGCCAGGGTGGTTGGCTCACTCATTATGGTAGCATTGCTATGGAATGAAGAACCACTGTTTTCTTTTTCAGCCCACTTTCTACCACGTTCCAGACGTTGGTGCACCCCATTCTGTTCATCATGTCTTTAAGACAGAGTTAAACCAGCAGAGTAAAGAAGTAAACCAAAAATGGAGACTAAAAAGACTAGCTCTAGCTCAAGTCCCAATAGATTAACAATGCTCCCACACGTTCCTGCAGTCTGACAAGAATGCTACATACCCTCCTTGTCTGAAAAATACTTAATTTCACCATTCTTACGTTCTTTTGTGTCTTCCCTGTAAAGACATGTTTATTGAAAACTCATTTGGAATGAAAAAGGACAGAAGATATGGAAAAGTCCTAGAGATAGAGAAACATTCAGATTTTCTTAAATGTTTATTTATTTTAGGGAGGGGGAAGCCCAAGAGCACATGTGCACATGAGCAGGGGAGTGGTGGGGGATGGGGGAACAGGGGATCCAAAGCGGGCTCTGTGGTGACAGCGGAGAGCCCGATGCGGGGCTCAAACCTACAAGCTGTGAGATCATGACCTGAGCCAAAGTCAGATGCTCAACTGACTGAGCCACCCAGGCACCCCGAGATGTAGAAACATTTATAGAGTCATACCCAGAAAATGGAAGATCATATGCCCCCAGCATAAATTACTATTTCCATCCAAAGAATGCTTCCAGGGACGCTTGGGTGGCTCAGTCGGTTCAGTGTCCAACTCTTGATTTCTGCTCAGGTCACCATCTCACGGTCATGAGAGTCTGGGTGTGGAGCCTGCTTGGGATTCTCTCTCTCCCTCTGCCCCTCCCCCAGCAAAAAGAGATAAAAATGAGAAAATAAAAAACACAGAACGTTTCCATGGGTGAGTAGGCCATTACTAGCGTGTCTGAAGGGAATACCAGTGTGCGGGACAAGACACAGAACTACAGCAAGTCTTTGATGGATGTTTCTCAGGGACAAATGAGGTTGAAAAGCAATTGCCCAAGGGGTTGGAACTTGTTTACTCAGAGCAATTCCCGATGTCTGAACTCTCAGATGTCCCTCAACTCAGCCACACATATGAACATTCTTGTCGACAGTGAGTTTCAATCTACTTTTGATCACTTTCTTCAAGCTTGTCAGCACGTCACTGGCAGTTCACTTGGGGAGGGTGGAAGGGTCTAGGCTATGAAAGGGCACAGCAGACTATGAGGTAAGCCACCTCCCAAGAGGGTATCACCCAGGATTGTGCTTGCTAAAAAGTTGGCAACCACGTCTACCTTCATCAGGATCACTCTACCTTCCTTGGATCTGGGGACGTCATAGGGTGTGTCTGTGTTTTTTCTGGTAGATGAGGCGCGCCATAGTTTTCTACTGACTCTTACAGCTGAGATATATATCGGTACATGAATGGCCTAGAGGAGACACTCTACTATTTCCACATGTTCCAGAGTATCATGTGTCATACGCCATGCATCTCAGAGTCACAGCCACATCACATTTGAGTCTCCTTTTCAGCATCCAGCCAAGTGGATGGCCAGCTTGAGTACTTTCGGGGATGAACAAATCACTACCATGTGGGGCCATGTGTCCCCTATTAAGGAAGCTCTTACACATTATTCTGTGCTGTGCCTCCCACTCGCTCCTAGTTGGGACTGACTGGGCAGCCCAGTGCTCTAAGGTTGTTCCTGTACAGGCTAGTCATTCTCACTCCTCTCTGCTGTTTCTCATGTGGATGGTTCTAGGTCCTCTTGAGCATCCTGGTGTCTCTCCTTACAAAAATTTATAACAATACATTTTCATCCACCAGCCAAGTGTACCAGACAGCATCGAACACACTAGTCCTCCTGGGTGGGGTCTGGCTAGCGCAGAGCAGTGTCGAGCTCACTTCCCCGGTCTAGAGAGCAACTTTCACCAGTCCAGAAGTCCCTGGACAAGCACACGGCACTGTCGACTCACCTTAAATTTCATATTATTTAATTTAGCCACTCAGTCCAGCTTGTACTGTCAGGTCCTGATTTCTGTCATCCAACATAGCCTTCCTGGTGGTTATTCCATGGAGGCAGCTAGGCCCAATTTTATTTACATGTATAGGATAATAATTTCTGCATATAAATAAATATATAACATACATTTATCATATATAGTGGGTATATATCATATATAGAGGATATAAACAGATAGATATAGATGTACATATAGATGTAGATATAGATGATGTAGATATAGATGATGTAGATATAGATACATATATACATATACATATACATATACATATACATATACATATACATACATTATACCGGGATTGCCACTTAGAATTAAAGAATTAAAGAAAGCTCATTCTGATCACTGAGTAAGCACCTACCTATAGTTTTATTTCCCCCATTTGGATAATAGAGTGAAGAAGACACTCATTTCTAGTCTGGTTCACCTTCCAGTTCTGTGCATTTATATAACCTACCTCTGGACCTGTACCCATTTGATTCCTCGCATGTCATTCGAACCTTATTCTTGTCATATCCATACCGAACTCTCGACCTACACTCTGTAAAGTCACCAGCACACTGCACTCTTAGGCCCCTTGACCCAAGACCCAGAATTTCAGCTTGAACCTTAACCCAAAGGAACCATGTCAGCTCTGAAAAGAAGTGACTCAGATGGCAAGGGCCTAAGGCCACTGGGGCAGGCTCCTGACAGAGGCCGGGGCTCCTTCTCCAAGACCAGCTCTGGAGGTGCTGCTGGAAGCTCTTTTCAGGGAAGGAGTCTTAACGGGGGGGGGCGGCGGGGGCATAAAGAGTCATCTTTTTACATAGTTAGACCTTGGCCCCTTAGAGAGAGCTACTAGAAAACACCCCACCCATCAGGAATAAGAACTTCAGTGACGGTGTTGCCTTTAAGCTTCAACCCCTCACAGCCACCTAGGGAGTCACTTGCTGTTCTAATAATTCAGGGCCAGACTGAAGTCAAGAGAGACATGGTTGTATGTCATAGAGGATGATTTTAAAATCTGGAAAGTCCATGAAATCCCAGGATCTGATTTCCATGGGGCTGTTACATTAAACAGTTTATACTATTTTGTCCCAAATATTAGCAACACCTTCCAGGTTTCCGTAGGTAGGGAAACTCCTTGCTAAAACTCTTGCTTCTCAGCAACATCCTTTGAATCTATCAGTAGCTGCCAAATTCCAAGAGCCTCTACTCTTGTGATTCACTGACATTGTCATTGACCATGGAATGTATTCAGTCTTTTCTTTTACTGGTATCTAAACATATAGGAAAGAGTGTTTCTCTAGTTGTGCAAAGATTAAATGTAACATCTTGAGTTATATACCCCAAGTGCTAAAGCATTTTTATTCTCTGAAGCAGATAAATGGAAGGAAGCGGGCACACACACACACACACACACACACATTCATAGAATTCTATGGGAGGGCCAGAGATGTCATATTCTAGTCCAAACCTCTCCTCTTAAAAATGAGAAATGCAGGCCCAGGAAAGGGAAGGAATTTCATCAAGATCACACCAGGATTTGGTGGTGAAGCCTAGGCTAGGACATGGGGCTCTTGACCGCCAGCTCAGAGTCCTTGCCACCAGACAGTGTTAAAAATTATTTTTTTAAGTTTATTTATTTATTTAGAGAGAGAGAGCAAGCATGAGTGGGGGAGGGGCAGAGACAGAGAATCCCAAGCAGGTTCTGCACTTGCCAGTGTGGAGCCCAATGTGGGTCTTGAACTCATGAGATCATGACTTGAGCCAAAATCAAGAGTTGGACACTTAACCAACTGAGCCACCCAGGTGCCCCCAAAACTAATTTTAAAGTAAATATCTCACATATCCTTGTTGATGACTGCAGGGAACTCTGCTAGAGAATACCAATATTGCATCTAGAGTGAAGAGTGCTTTCTTTTTCCTTTCTTTCCTTTGGGAAAAACTAAACATTCTTCAGAATTTGTTTTGAAATGTATTCATTCACTCATGAAAATGAATGTCTAGATAAATTAAAAATTGTATTTAAAAATTCAAATATGAGGGTGCCTGGGTGGCTCAGTCAGTTAAGCATCCTACTTCGGGTCAGGTCACGATTTCATGGTTCATGGGTTCAAGCCTCACATCAGGCTCCATGCTGACAGTTCAGAGCCTGCTTGGGATTCTCTCTCTCCCTCTCTCTCTCTGCCCTGCCCCCACTTTCACTTTCTCTCTTAAAATAAAGAAACTTTAATAATGTTTAAAAAAAATAAAAACTCAAATATGTATGTACAGTGGGTGTTCAAGAAACACCACTAAAGGGGTCCCTAGTGGCTCAGACGGGTAAGCATCCGACTTCAGCTAAGGTCATGATCTCACAGTCCGTGAGTTTGAGCCCAGTATCAGGCTCTATGCCAACAGCTCAGAGCCTGGAGCCTGCTTCCGATTCTGTGTCTCCCTCTCTCTCTGCCCCTCCGTCGCTCACTCTCTGTCTCTGTCTCTCAAAATTAAATAAAGACATAAAAAAATTTAAAAAGAAACATCACTATGCATACACAAAGGAGTATAACGATATATATAATGCTGGTCCTGAGTTCAAAGGCTCACTACGCCTTAACTACATTTACATTTGGCCGACAACAAGATCAAATCTTTGTTTCAACACTGTGGTCACCATTTACATAATTTTATATGATGATTAATGTGTTTCATATGACAACATACAACATGACAGCACGTAGTATAAATCAAAAGAATTAAAACACTTTGCCCAGCTTTTGCAGAACTGAGAGCTGATGTTAAATTTTTCAGTTTGGTTTTCATCTGCTTTCTCAGCCTGGTTTTCCTCAGTTAGGGCTGTTCGTTGACCCCTGGACATCTCATCCATATGTGGGCAGAAAGGTCCTTCTCACTCGAGAACTAAAGAAATGTCTGCTTAAGAAAGCACTTTTCCTTTATGCGGCTTAATTTCTTACCAGCAGCTACTGAGCATACTTGAACTCTGTTTCCCTAACAGCCCATTTTCTAATTGGATTTTTGTTGTTATTTTTATTACTGGTGAGTTTTGAGAAGGATTCTATTTTTTTAAATAGTTTTTATTTGTTTTTGAGACAGAGAGAGACAGAGCATGAGTGGGGGAGGGTCAGAGAGAGAGAGAGAGACACAGAATCTGAAACAGGCTCCAGGCTCTGAGCTGCCAGCACAGAGCCTCACGTGGGGCTCGAACTCACGAACTGTGAGATCACGACCTGAGCCGAAGTCAGGAGCTTAACAGATGGAGCCACCTAGACGCCCCATGAGAGGGATTCTAGATCGTAGTCCTTTGTCAGATATGTGGTTTCTTAAAATACTTCCTCTCAGGGAATAGCTTGTTTTTTTTTTTTAATCTTCTTCATGGGGTCTTTTCCAAAACAGAATGTTTTAGGGTTTTAAGTCCATTTACTTATTTTCAGAGAGAGAGAGAGAGAGAGAGAGAGAGAGAATGAATGAGAGAGAGTGGGGGAGGGGAGGGAGGAGGGGCAGAGAGAGCTGGGGGAGAGAGAATCCCAAGCAGGCTCTGCACTGTCAGTGTGGAGCTTGACGCCTGGCTCAATCCTACCAACCGCGAGATCATAACCTGGGCCAAAATCAAGAGTTGAATGCCCAGCTGACTGAGACAACTAGGCCCCCTCCAAGTGTAAAAAGTCTTGATTAAGCCCAAGATTCCAAAGATTTCTGTTGTGCCCTTTTCTTTAAAGTTCTACTGTTTTACATTTTATAACTACGTCTGTGATTCATCTGAGCTAATGTCTGCATGAAGTGTAACTTTAGGCGGATATGATTTTTTTTTTTTTTTTTTTTTTTTTTTGCCTACAGATGTCATTTGTTGACAATAGTGTTGAATTGCTTTTGTACCTTTGTCAAAAATCCCTTGGGCTCATTTGTATGAGTCCATTTCTGCCTTCTCTCTTCTGTCCCATCAATCCGTGTATCTATCCCACTGCCAATACCACACTGTCATGATCGCTGCAGCTTTATAAGTGAGCTTCATTTTTTAAAATTATTTTAAGTTTATTTTTATTTATTTTGAGAGAGATACACAGAGCAAGCAGAGGAGAGGGGCAGAGGGACAGGGAGAGAGAGAATCCCAAGCAGGCTCCATGCTGTGAGCGCAGAGCCCAACGTGGGGCTCGAACTCACGAACTGTGAGATCATGACCTGAGCTGAAATCAAGAGTCGGATGCTTAACCAACTGAGCCATGCAGACACCCCTACAGGAGCTTTAATATGTGATACAGTGACTCTTTCTGTGTTGTTCTTCATTTTAAGGCTCTCTAAGCTATTCTAGGGGCCTGTGATTTCCCAAGGTAAATTTTGAAATGTTTGTGTATGTCTGCCGATAAAAACAAGACCAGCTTTTACTCAGCTTAAGCCTGGTGTTAAAATTATCTGCAGACAATGCTCCCTATTATTGCATGCACTTGGGGTAGGTGGCTCTTGCTACCCCACCCTTAGTAGGCCGCTGCCCCAAACTTCTTTTTTTCTTAAGAATTTTTTTAAGTTTAGGGGCACCTGAGTGGCTCAGTCGGTCAAGCATCCAGCTTCATCTCAGGTCATGATCTCGTGGTTCATGGGTTCGAACCCCGTGTCAGGCTCTGTGCTGACAGCTAGCTCAGAGCCTGGAGCCTGCTTCGGATACTGTGTCTCGCTCTCTCTCTGACCCTTCCCTCCTCATGCTGTCTATATCTCTCTCTCAAAAATAAATAAAACATTAAAAATTTTTTTAATTAAAGAATAATTTTTTTAAGTTCATTTATTTGTTTGAGGGAGAGTGAAGGAAAGGGAGGAGCAGAGAGAGGGAGAGAGAAATCCATCCAAGAAGGATCTGTGGTGTCAGTGCAGAGCCTGACATGGGGCTCAATCCCACAAACTATGAGATCATGACCTGAGCCAAAATCAAGAGTCAGACGCTTAACCGACTGAGCCACCCAGATGCCCACCATCCCAAGCTTCTTAATAGGAAAGTGTCCTAAAACAAAAGCAAAAATAAACTATTGGGAGTACACTAAAGTAAAAAGCTTCTGCACAGCAAAGGAAACCTTCAACAAAACAGAAAGGCAACTTACTGAATGGGAGAAGTTATTTGCAAATGTATATCCAATAAGGGGCTAATGTCCAAAATATATAAAGAACGTATACAACTCAATGCCAAAAAAAAAAAAAAAAAAAAAAAAAAAAAAAAAAAAAAAAAAAACCTAAAGATCCTGAGCAGAGGACCTGAACAGACATGTTTCCAAAGAAGACATACAGATGACCGAGACACATGAAAAGATGTTCAACATCACTCATCATCAGGGAAGTGCAAATCAAAGCCACAATGAGATATCATCTCACACCTGTCAGAATGGCTTAGTATGAAAAAGACAAGAAATAACAAGGGTTGGTGAGAATGTGGAGAAAAGGGAACCATCATCCACTGTTGGTGGGAATGTAAATTGGTACAGCCGCTCTGGAAAACAGTATGGAGGTGCCTCCAAAAATTAACAATAGAATTACCCTATGATCCAGTCATTCTACTATTGGTATTTACCCAAAGGGGGGAAAAAGCACTAAGTGGAAAAGACATACACATCCCTATGTTTATTGCAGCACTGTTTGTAATAGCCAAGATATACAAAGAGCCCAAGTGTCCATTGGTAGACGAATGGATAATGAAGATGTGGTATACATATAATGGACTATTACACAGCCACAAAAAAGAATGAGATTTTGCCATTTGCGACAACATAGACGGACCTAGAGGGTATAATGCTAAGTGAGATAGGTCAGAGAAGGACAAATACCATAACGATTTCACTTATATGTGGAATCTAAAAAATAAATGAACAAATGAACAAAAAACCCAAACAGACTCTTCAATACATAGAACAAACTGGTGGTTGCCAGAGGTGAAGATGGTTGGGAAATGGGTGAAATAGGTAAAGGGGACTAAGAGGTACAGATTTCCAGTTATAAAAAAAAAAATGAGTCACAGAGATGAAAAGTACAGCATACGGAATATAGTCAATAATATTGTAATAACATTGTGTGGGGACAGATGGTGACCACACTTACTGTGGTGAGTATTGTGTAATGTATCGAATCATTGAATCAATTTGTTGCCCAGCTGAAACCAATATTACATTTTATACTAATTATACTTCAATAAAAAAAAGAAAAAAGAGGGGCGTGTTGGCAGGTCATGATCTTGCAGTTTGTGAGTTTGAGCCCTGTGTCGGGCTCTGTGCTGACAGTTCGGAGCCTGGAGCCTGCTTTGGATTCTGTGTCTCCCTCTCTCTCTGCCCCTCCACCACTCATGCTCATTCTCTCTCTTTCTATCTCTGTCTCTGTCAAAAATAAAAATTAAAAAAATAAAAAGAAAGTTCCCTAATTTGTGTGGGGTTTGTGGCCTCCAGATACCATTATTCGAGTGTGTGGGGTGCTGTCAGTGACTTTCTATTGGGTGGTTTTGGTCCTGAAGAGCTTTTAGTTGCCAACACCCATGGAAGCACCAAGTCCCTTTTCCTACTTGCCCATGGAGTGCTGTGCTGAGGTAATTTGCCTTCCATGCCCAGCCCTGACCTTCTCCTCCTCTGGCTAAAGCCTGGGCTGACTGCGGACCCGCTGACCTGGCCCCCGGCCCTGCAGGCCCCCACGTCCTGCTCACGCACCAGCTCCTTCCCTTCCTTCCCTCCCCAGCATCAGAGAATTCAGAGAAACGGAAACAGTTCTCTTTTCCAATCTCGTTGATTTTTACTTTAACCATCACTACTGGTATATATACCCTGTAGGCGGTAAGATTTGGTTTCTGCAAGGTTAACCGTTTCTCCGTGGCCTTTTCTGGAGATACAACAGGTAGTTTTAGGTCTCTGGGCCTCATTCTGCACAGGGAATTTCTTGGATTGGTGGAGTTCTCCAGAATCTCTTGGTTCTGATTCTGTTCCTTATTCAATATCTGACAACAGACGACTATTGTTGGCCTAGTGTCTCTCTTGTGCTTTCCTGAACAAGTGATTTGGTGCACACATTTGCAGGGGCAAACCTACTTACGTGGCTGTCTTTTGCACCCAGAGGTGCAACAGGGTGAGCACAGAGGGTACCAGTTTTGGTGAAGAGGATGGAGAGCAGGTGGGAAGGAGGAGTCATGAGACAGGGTACAGGCTGAGGAGGAGTCTTGGGTGAGGCATCGATGGGGACAAAGAGGGACATGGGTAGGGTCATCTGACCTTGGCACTGTCTCTGCATCTGCATTGACAAGGGGTCCTTCTCTTCTTCCTTTCTTGAGCACTTGTGGTTGGTCCATATCTGTGCTATGTTGATGTTTCCCGGTGGTTTACCCCTCGTGTCCTATCCTCTCTATATATGCTTCACCCAAAGAGCAATGAAGAACCTTTCCCTTTATCTTTGGTTATCAAGCCCTGCTCCAGCCTTTGGTAGCCTTGTGATGCTTCACCGTCACAAAGCCCTGCTCCTGAATATATGGCAGAAAGAGGGTTTTTCTTCCAGGTCATTCCCTACGGCCCCCTAATCAGCAAGTGATTCATTTTGACCTCTCTTCTCCTTTTCATTACCTAGCATTTTTGAGGGTCTTACCTAAAACTCCTCCAGGCTAACGTGGCTATACTTAAATGTGTGTAGAGATGTGAATGATCACATTTGCCTTCAACACTTTTTTCTTATTTGTTTGTTTTCATATGGCCTTCAAGCTAAGCATGGTTTTTACATTTTTAAATGATTGAAAAAAGGAAGGGAAAAAGATTTCATGACACATGAGACTTGCATGAAATTCAGAGTGCAGCATCCATAAATAAAGTTTTATTAGAACACATATATGTTTCATTCATTTACGTATCGTCTATGGCCACTTTTGTGCCAAAACAGAATAGTTGAGTAGTTGGAACAGAGAGTAAAGTATTTACTGTCTGGCCCATTAAGAAAACGTTTGCCAACTCCTTTTCTGCTCTGTTCTATTGATATATTTGCCTAATCTTCTCAGTTTAGGTTTACTGGTCTTTCTTTCTAGTTAAGAAAAAAAAAAGTTTATTTATTTTGAGAGAGCGAGAATGCAAGCAGGTGAGGGTCAGAGACGGGGGAAGAGAGAATTCCAAGCAGGCTCCACACTCAGCATGGAGCCTGACATGGGGCTTGATCTCGTGACCATGAGATCACGACCTGAGCCAAAATCAAGAGTCAGACACTGAGCCGACTGAACCACTCAGGTGCCCCTGTTCTTTCTAGTTTCTTAAGGAAGAAACTGAGGCCACTGATTTGAGATCTTCTTTTCTACCACAGGCATTTAGTGCTATATAAATCCCTCTTCCGTACCTACTTCTTTAGCAACTTCCCACAGATGTTTAAATGTTATATTTTCACGTGCACAATTCAAACTACTTCCTAATTGCACTGTTGAGTTCTCTTTAGCCCATGGTTCATTTAAAAATATGTTATTTAGTGTGTAAATACTTAAGGATTTTCAAGAGATCTTTCCATCATTGATTTTTTTTTTTTTTTTAGAGAGAGAGAGGATGCTAGTGAGCGAGGGACAGCGAGAAAGAGAGAGAGAGAGAGAATCTTGGGGGCTGGGGGCAGAGAGAGAGACAGGGAGAGAGAGAGAAGTGAGGCTCACCCAAAGCGGGACTCGTGCTCACCTGAAGTGGGACTCAAACTCACGAACTGTGAGATTATGACCTGAGCTGAAGTAAGAGGCATAACGACTGAGCCACCCAAGTGCCCCTCCAACCTTGATTTTTTAACTTAATTCTCTGTGATCAGAGAACAGACTTTGTGTGACTTGAAGTTTTCTAAATGTATTGAGACTCACTGTATGGTCCACAATATGGTCTGTGCTGGTTCACATTTCATGTGTCCTCAACCAAGTGTGTATTCCATCGCTGTTTTGTGGAGTGCTCCATAAGGGTCAGTTAAGCCCATTAACAGAACTGTTCAGGTCTACAGTCTACTTACACTGAATTCCAAGATTGAGACTTGCCTTGAAATCCTATGCATTCTTAAAGCTGAGGTGAAAAGAGCAAACAGTTGAGAAGTGTACAGACTTCAGTTAAAATCACAACTCTACCACTCACTGTTGGCGTGACCTTACATTTAGTCAGTTCACCTATCTGGGCTTCCGTTTCCTCATCTGTAAAATGAGCATCATTATAGTATCTTTTCCACACATTCACTGTAGCATTGTGTCAGAAAGCGAGGTAGAGATTTCTCAAATGGGGAGTTTCACAGGGTAAGAATTGCTTCCCACAAATTTTCATATTCTTTGGAAACAACCGCCTTTACTGGCCACGTAGGCACCAGCAGTTTAACCAAAAGAGATGTAGCGTTGGGTGTTAAATGATTCCAGAGCAATAGCTGGATATAATATAAGTAGATTTCAAGTAAATAACAGTTGGTGGTTAACAGTTCTTCTCCTCCTCTAGCCCCACCCAAAGAAAGATTGAGAAATAATGGGTTTAATAAATACAACAACAACAATACAGACATTATAAAGAACTAGATGCATGAGGTGTCTTGTTATTGTTTACTTTCCAGGCTGGCTATTACAGAAATATCCTGGCAACAGATTGTCCATTGCATCTTAGGTCAGAGTGCACTAGAAAGAAACCAACCAACCAACCAAACGAGACCATTTAAGTGGGCTTTCAAAAATCAGACTAATGAGAAGTTGCAGATAAAAGGCAGTTGCTCATTCTTTCTGCTGAAAAACAGCCTCTCAAATAGATCATTTTTTTTGGCGTCCAAGGAAGTTCTGTTCAAGGGCAGCAGCACGGGAGTGCCTTGGGCATGAACTATAAAATCAGAAAAAAACTAAGGCTGAATTCCATATTTGCAGCTCACCATCCATGTGACCTGACCGAGGCAGATCTCGTGTGTGTAGGAAATGGAGCCCGTGATGCCTAGCTTCCTGTGTCGTGGTGAGGGTTGTTTGGAGCCCAGCACTCTGCCTGACCCGGGGAGAGGAGCAGCTCATCTCATCTTTGGAAGGAGCTCCTTTAGCTTTCTTATCCTTCTTTTCATCAACACCTGTTACTCAAGGTCTCAAGCTTGGGCTTTTTGGCCTGCTGTTCCTATGCAACATACATCCTCTGAACTTTCTGTTGTTTCTGTATCTGGTCTCTTCCAGAGAAAAGCCATCCAGCTCAATGGACTCACGGGCTGCGAAATCATCTGGGCCCACTATCTCAGCCTGAAATTCCCTTGCCTTTGGTCAACTTCCTATCCTGCCCAACTATTTAACCTTAACCACTCAGACGCAAGCCCCTGAACTGACTGCCCCGTCCCACACTCAGCAGGTGACCTTGCTGCCTCTCTCACAAGGAAAATCCCTCAGATTCCTGAGCAACACTCTGCTCACTTGTTTCCACACTCATGTTTTCCTTATCAGTTCCCTTTCTCTCAAAAGACCTGCCTCTCCTTTTTCTAACCTGGGCTTTACAGCTCTACTTTCCTGACCCCTTAGGCACTCCTTCCCATCAATTCCCCTCAGCCCTTCCGGATTTCTATCTCATCTTCTCTAATAGAGCCTTCCAATAATCCTGGAAACATGATCAAATTTCTCTTATCATCATACCAAGACCAACTTCTCTCAACCTAACATCTTTTACAGTTATTGCCCTAACTGCCCCTCCCTTTACGGATGACCTTCTTGAAAGAGTTGTCTACATTCACAGTCTCTAGTTCCTCAACTATCATATAACTTCTGTGTTCACCAATCCACTGAATCTATTACCATTCAGGTAAGTAATGAGTCTCCTACTGTACACATATTAGTTGGGATATAGATTCTGTTGCTGTAAAAGTAACCCAAGAGAGGCTCAAAGAAGATGGAAGTTGATTTCTGTCATGTAAGCATCTGGAGGTGGGCAGCCCAGGGCTGGTATAGTGACACGGCTCAGTGAATTATCCAGGAGCCCAGGTTCCTTCTACCATGATACTCGGCCATCCTTAGGACATTATTCTATGTGTATGATCCATGGTGTTTCACCATGATGTCTAGCCAGTGGGGAGGGCACACAAGGGGAGGGTGAGGAATGTCTTTTCAAATTTTGAAAATGTTCATTTATTTTTGAGAGAAAGAGAGAGCGACAGACTGCGAGTGGGAGAGGTGTAGAGAGAGAGGGAGACACAGAATCTGAAGCAGACTCTAGGCTCTGAGCTGTCGGCACAGAGCCCGACCCAAGGCTCAAACCCATGAACCGTAGGATCATGACCTGACCTGAAGTTGGACACTTAACCAACTGAGCCACCCAGGTGCCCCAGGAATGTCTTTTCTATTTAAGGCAACAACCGAGATATTGCACACATCACTTCTGCTCACATTCCAATAGCCGAAATTTAGTCTTTTGGCCAAACCTAGCTCTGCAATGGAGGCTGGAAATACAGCCTTCATCCTGGATGGTCATGTGCCCAGCTCAATAGTGTTATTATAAAGGAAGGAGTGAGGAAATATTGGGTAGCAACTAGCAGGCTCTGCCATGCTAACCACACCATCTTAAAAATCACGTTAGCACGTGTGATGTCAGAGGCTGGCTTCTAGACATGCCTACCCTTCTAGAATCCACTGCACCAGCTGTCAGAGCTGACTTACACCCCTGAACTCCTGAACTTCTGTTGTGGATGCTGGGATCTTTCTCAGGCTTGCACAGGAACGTGGTAACACAGGGTGAGAGCAAAGAAAGGGAAAGCTTCATGAAACAGAATTCTTGCCTCGCTTGGTCATCACTGTATCTCTGTAACCTAGTAAGATGTCTAACACATAGTAAGTACTTAGTAAATATTTGCCAAAAGAATGGATATGTATACGTGCATTTAGTTAAGGGAAGATGGTGACAGGTTGGTACCATCCTGAAGACCTTGAAAAGACCCAGGAACCAGCTTGAGTTTGGGACAGTAGAAGGAGTGAGAGTGATTTGATAAATCTGAAGATGTCACTCCCCCCTCCTTGAGATTTGTTAGTTTCCCCATTACTTTACAGCAGAAGTCAGTCTTATCCTAACACCCTCTGTCAATCATAGTTTCTGTCTAGGTGATCAGCTGGATGAATGGGTACGTGGGTGCAGGATTAGCCCACTCTACTCAGGAATTTAAGGGCAACTAAAAAAACCTCCTTATGCGCTTAATAGGGAGGGTGAGAGTTGGGAATTAAAGCAGTCTAGAATTTTGGAGGCTTGGCTGGAGTCATCCATGTTTACAAGACGGGATTGTCCTGGTTTGCTCTGGGGAGGTCAGGCCAAGAGCAAGTGGACAAATTACTAAATTCTTCACACTGGGTAAAAAACACTGCTGGCTATTCTAACGGCCCCCCAATCACGTATGAAAAGTCATTTTCTTAGGTATTCCCCTCATGGACTTGATGCAGGATCTTTGCTCTGGAGAGGTCCAGATGCATGACCAGCTGGGCACCTCTGAATTGACAGAAGAGGGAAGACATGAGCGGGAGCAAGTCTCCCACCATCTCGGGGCTGAGCTCCCAGTTCCCTTCTCTCTTCTCCTTTTTGAAAATGGCTTATGGATCCCATTTGTTTTCAGCTTTAAATTCAGGAGGGTAGCACTTGCAGGTTGAATAACGAATACCGTTTTCATCCTGGGACTTAGACAGAGACGCTCGTTATGTCCTGCCCAGATAGGGCAGACACACCAGTGCCAAGCGAGACTGGCCAAAAGGTAAAGCGGGATCACAGACACAGTCCTTGGAGCTCAATCAGTTCAAATTGGATCCTATATTCCTTCTACGCCACCAGAAATTCTCTTGACAAACACTATCAGGTTAGACATATGAGACTGATGGCTAATGCCATTTTTCAGGCCTGAAAAATTTTGCAACATTACCGAGTTGCCAAAAAAAAAAAAAAAAAAATCTCTTGGAAAGAATTATAACGGCACTGCAGGGGCAGAGGTGCTGATAGATTAGCTCCTTCCAATTCCCTGAGTAAAATCCTGCTGTTAAGCAAATCATTTTGGCTGGATACCTAAATACTCATTACCAATCATTATGTGTCCTTGTTATAGAAGCTAGAAAAACTAAGTACTGATTCTTCCAGCGCTCTTTAAAGTCTGGGTGGCCATGTAACACAATTCCAGCCAATGAGTTATAAGCTCCAATCTGCTGGGGGCTCTGGGGAACATGTTTGCTTTCCTGAGAACCGACGGTCACTTTTCCCCTTTTAATTTCCTTGAACGTGGACGTGATGCCTGGAGCCATGGTGGCCATCTTGTGACCATGAGGCAATAAGCATGAGGGTGAAAGCCAACACAATCACGATAATGAATTTGAAGACCGTGCCTGTCTGGGCTCCAAGAACATTACTGAGCTTCTGAACCCAAACCAGCAACTGCCTGTCTTTAGACTTCTTATTATATTTGAGAAAAATATATTACCAGATGTTCTGCTACTTGTGACCAATGTATTCTTAACCAGTAATTCTTACATGGTTCCCTGTGCCCTCCTGATAAGGTCCACATTCCTTAACGTGATAAATAAGGCCCCGCATGATCTAGCCCCTGCCTATCTCCCATCCTCTGTCTCACCCACATTTGCTCTTGAATTGCAGGATCTGGTAACACGAAGCTACTTCTGTTACCCTAAGCCAGCCATGCTGTCTCATGCCTCCTAGCTTTAAAATGTAGCACAGTGACATATACACAAGGAGCTGCATGGACATGCTGACCCTCTTTTGATAACAAAATAATTACTTAATGGCCCTGGTACATTTTCAGCATCACTTCATGTTCTCCAGAGTATGCTAGGCTGCTGTACTGATAGCGAAAGGTCTGTACGGCATAGCATTTCATTAATAAAACAAATCTCAGAAGGATGAGGCTGGTATGATTCATCCATGTAAAAAACAAAACTCAATAAAACTATGTTTCTCCGTGTGCACATGTGTGTATAATAGATATAGATATAGATCCGGGATAGACATAGGTATATAACCATATAGCAGAAGCAGAGAATGAGCCTTGGAAATATAGAAACCAAAATGTTAGCAGCGGTACTCTTCAGGAGGGGCAAGGCCTGTGGATTCTACTTTTCACTCTCTACAAAGTCTCTATGGTTTGAATTTTTACAGCAGGGATGCATTCACATGTAACTTGTCAAGTTAAAAGCATACAACTCAAAAGGCAGGAAGAAGCAGGAGAAGAAAAAATATGGGAGATGGAACCTAACAGATTTAGACTCAAGTCCCTGCTCTGCCAGCAACTAGCTGTGTGGCCTTAAGGGAGATGCTTTGCCTCTCTGAGCCTCAGTTTCTCATCTGTGAAATGGCAGTTCATTCATTTGTTCTTTCATTCGCTCAACAAACATTTGTTGAGCACATACTTAGGTACCAAGCACTGTTCTCGGCACTGAGGATCCAATGAAGAGCCTGTAAACCCCGATCCTCACGGAGTTACAATTTAGTGGGGCCAGTAGATGATAGTCAAATAGCCGTATCTGTGTAAAATTACGTGTGTGAACATGCTAGAAAGGGGAAAAATCCATGGTGTCATGGCAGCCAGTAACAGGAAAATGTGATGCAATCAGAGGAGCCTGGGCTCTGAAGGGGGTAGTTATGAAGCGGGAGAGGTCTGCTTGAGACAGGTGAAGAAGGACATTCCAGAAAGGAAGGCCTTATTACGGGGCACCTGGGTGACTCAGTCAGCTGGGTAGCCGACTTCCTCTCAGGTCCTGATCTCATGGTTCATGAGTTCAAGCCCCGTGTCAGGCTCTGTGCTGACAGTGCAGAACATGCTTGGGATTCTCTCTCTCTCTCTCTCTCTCTCTCTGCCCCTCCTACACTTGTGTTGTGTCTTTTTAAATAAATCAACTTAAAAAAAAACTAAAAGGCCTTAGCATAGCAAGAATGTAACTTGTTTAAGATCGTCAAATAAAACTAGTGTGGCTGGTGTGTGTTTGTGTGTGTTGCGGGTGGGAGGCAATACTGTGTAAAATGGATCACAAGTTTGGTCTTCAATCTACTGGTAAACGGCTATGTGATGTCTCCGAAGCTTTGAGCAAGGTGAAAGCATGGTCCAACTTGAGTCTTTAAAAAGTCCCTCTGGCTGCTGTGAGAACAAGTCAGGAGGCCACTGCATTGGACCAGGTGAGAGTAGCTGGGGCCTCGCATCGCCGTGATGATGATGGAGATGAGGAAACGCCCACGGCCTGGAGACAAGCATTCAGGAGGTAGACTCAACAGACCTCGGTGATGGATTGGCTGTAGCGACACAGGTGTGGGGAAAGGAGAAAGTGTGGAGCCAGGGATGATGCCTAGCTTTCTGGCTTGACTAACTGGATAGATAGTGGGGTCATCTCTTGAGATTGAGATCACTGGGAAAGGAATAGGTTTTGAGGGGGAAAGAGGGGGTGGGTTTGGAACCTGCCTCCCTCACATCCTTTACCTCCCTTACTCAAATGCTACATCGATGAGGTCTTCTGTCTCCACCCTACCTAAAATTTCAATACTCCTCCATTTCATATTCTCTTCTCTGCTTTATTTTTTACCCTAGCTCGTCTTACCATCTAGATATTTTCCTTTTTTCCCCTCACTTTTTGTGTTTGCCTCACCAGAATATAAGCTTCACGAGAAAGGGATTTTGGTCTATATTATATACTATTATAATCGTCAGCATCTGTGCTGGTTGTATAGTAGGTGTTCAATAAAACTTTGCCAAATGAATGCATGAACAAAATTCAAGTAAGAAGACAGGAGGCAATTGGAAATACTGGTCTGGAATGTTCAGAGAAGTCTGGGCTAGATAAAAGCATTTGTCATCCACCTGAGGATAGATACTAACTATAGTTGTGGGTATTGATGAGATCACATAGAGGGAGTGAAATGAGAAAAAGGAGCAAAGTAGTACCTGCCTTGGAGGAGGATTATTATGAGGATTAAATGAGATAATGGTGGGGCGCCTGGGCGGCTTGGTCGATGAAGTGTCTGACTCTGGGTTTCAGCTCAGGTCATGATCTCACGGTTGGTGAGTTCGAGCCTGCGCTGACTCTGCAGAATCTGCTTGGGATTCTCTCTCTCTCTCTGCCCCTCCCTTGCTTGTGCTCTCTCAGTCTCTCTCAAAATAAATAAATAAATAAACTCCAAAAAAATTTTTAATGAGGTAACGCAATTCAAGTCTTTTGTCCTGTACCTGGTATGTCCGACTTGTAGAACAGCAGAGTTGAGTAGTCAGGATGTGGCCCCCAATACTGTCACCCTTCAACATGGCAATGCTTTCCTCATAGGACCGAGAGGATGTGCCCGGCACCAAGTCAACCCCCAGTCCCCAGCGACTTGCCCAGTGCTACTGGCACCCAGTAAGGGCTCAGCAGGTCATTGGTTCGTGGAAAGCGCATCGGGCTTGGAGTCAGCAGATCCTTCCCAGCTCCCCTATTTATCCCATCTAGGTCACGGGACTGTTTTGAGCATCAAGTGAGATTGCGGTATTTTTAAAAGGATGATTTACTTATGCTTTGCTTCATTCCAAAAAAGATTTGTGGTGGGTCACAGAGACAGATCAGCTTCAACAGGAGAAAAAAAAAACCCACAACAGATAACAAAACCGAGACAGAGATAAAACAAGGGTGGGGTCGTAAGAAGGACTTAGAGCTAAAAAACGTTAGGTAAAGTCTATTCCGGGGGAGTCGAAGTCTAATAAAACAGTGTGAGCGGTCACAGCACATGGTGGTAATTGTCCCTCTCTTGTTTGTCTCCTCCCATCCAGTGCAGGCCCACCGGGAGACTCAGGTGGTGCTTAAAAATAACAGCAGTGCCAGCCGCCACCTGCCTCCTTGCGAAGATCCCTTAGGGCTCTTGGCAGAAGAGTGAGGCCGCCCGTCCACGTCTGCGCCCTCCCCAGCGGTTTCTTGGGCTATTCCCAGCAGACCGCAGCGGCTCATTTCCTTTCTCATCTCTTCTAGAAATCTGGAGTGCTCCCTTAACCTGCTCATGGACAATTCACGTGACTGCTCAGGGGGTTACACCAATCTCTTCCCCTAAGTGTCCCACTAGTTTCACTCATTTATTATTTACTTTTTAAACGTTGTATTTATTTCTGAGAGAGAGAGAGAGGCAGCATGAGCAGGGGAGGGTCAGAGAGAGAGGAAGACACAGAGTCCGAAGCAGGCTCCAGGCTCTGAGCTAGCTGTCAGCACAGAGCCTGATGCGGGGCTCGAACCCACGAACCATGAGATCATGACCTGAGCCAAAGTAGGACGCTTTACCGACTGAGCCACCCAGGCGCCCCTAGTTCCACTCATTTAATATCAGTTTGATTCCAAGTATTCCACTAGTGTCCTGAAAAAAAAAATGCCTTTTCAAACATACACCATCCCTGGCTCAACCCTCAAGGCAGGGTTTCCCCCAATTCAGGGGGCTGTTTGATAAGTGTACAGTTATGCTGCATCCTGGGTCAACGATCTGAACTTTGGAGTACCCCAGAATTGCCCCACTATCTTTAAAATAGTGTGTGAAGATCTGATTAAACTTTGTTGAGCACGTCCTATGTGCTAGTCACTAAACTGAAGACGAGGAGTACAAAGATTAACACTAGTCCCTAACTTCTAGTAGCTCACAATTTAGGGTGGGAATTACAGTGCTATATTACAAGTAGCTAGAATTTACTGAGTGCTTGTTATATGTCAGGCCCGATTATTTACAAGTAATGTCCCGCATCATCCTATAAATAACTCCTGTGAGTAGATATCATTGTTATTTCTAATATACAGATGATGAAACGGGGCTCAAAGCGTTTACCGAAAGTCACACAGGCTTTCTAAGCCTGGTCTCGGGAGTCCCAAGCTTGTGTTTTCAACATTTGGTTACACAAGGAATGTTGGGTCAAGTTCTTAACAGAAATAGTAAGTGTCCTGGGCGGTAAAAGGGAAGGAGAGGGTCTGGTTTATTTGAGGAGGACATTGACCATAACCGGTTGATTGGACTATGCCAAAGGCAGATGTGGGGAAGAACACAGAGGCGGGGAAATACAGGGCAGGTTTGGTGATGTGGTCAGAGTGGTGGGGGGGGGCAGGGGGCCAAATAATGGCATTGGGGTTGGAAAGGGAGACTAGGGCCAGACACGGAGAGTCGGTCAGTAGGCCCCTGGACGCCCCAAGTCAAGAAGATGAACCGTGGCTGCCTTTGGCCTCAGCGACGACACTCTTCTGGCTCATTGTCGTCTTGCATTGAGTGGGACCGTCCTGGCGTCCAGGTGGCTACGGCCAAGCTGTCCCTTGCTGGCCGCCCATTTCAAGGCCTTTGCCGTGGGCACACTCCTCCACCTCCTTCAGGGACGAGCTCCTGCCCCCAGGGGAAAGTAGAGCCACTCACACGCTGCTACGTATTGCCACCGCTCCCTTTGGGGCACCCCTTGACCCCAGGGCACCCTAACTGCCGGGCACACGCCTCGTTTCCCCAGGACAGATCAGGTCTGCAGCCGTGGAGCCCAGCGCGCTGCGGGCCTCGGTATTCTGTTCCAGAGAGGAGGGGGGTGGAGGGGCTCTTCCTCACCCCAATAACCTCTTTATCAGGATTCAAAGCGCTGAATCCCACAGAACGGGAGCGCAACAATCCTCCCGCCTCTGCACCCTCCGTGTTCTGTGGTTAACAATGTCCACACAGTACACCCCACTTCAGCCCGATGGGCCGCTCTGGCTGCTGGAGCGCTGCAGGGACGCAGCGTGGGGAGGCGCGGGCCGAGGCTGTGCACAGCATCCGCACCTCTCACGGGGACTTCGTCGTCCTGCGGGCCTCGCCGGGCTCGTCTTCCGTACTCCCCGCCGGCAGCCAAGTGCTCCCCGCCGGACGAGTGGCCGCGGGCCGGCGGGGACGCGCCGCCCTCCCACGCTTGTTCTGGCAGCACGGAGACAATGGGCGCTGACTCATCCCTACCTTCGCTGACCCTCCTTTCTGGCTCTACACTGCCTAGAAACGAGGCCCAGGGAAAGGCTGGCTCGAATTAGAAGAGGCCCTCGTCCCCTGCTCCCCTTTATTCTCGGGCCCCGAGGGGTGGGGCGCCGGGGCTGGGCACCAAGCAGGACACAGGCTGGACAGGAGCGGACGCGGCGCTCCCCCGGACATTGCGGGCCATCTGCTCCCCGAGTCCTCACTGTCAATCTGTCAGCTCTGAATTCTTCTCCCTACTTGAGACGCGGGGAAGCAGACATTCGAGACAGCGAGGCCGTCCCTTAGCAAGGTGGGAGTCGGGAAGGTTCCAGGCTCCAGGAGTGCCCTTGACCACCATACGCTCCCCTGGCCGGAGGCACACGCTCTCCTTTCAGCCTCCGCTTGTGAGTCCGAGGCACGGAGGCCACTACTGCGAGGACCCTGTTCTCAGCAAGCGTCCTGCCTTCGTTACCTGCCCGCGGGTCCACCCGAGTCTCATCCCTGCCCCAGTTCCGGGGTCGCCGGGCAGCGCCGTGTGGTGGGCAGGCCGTGGTCTTCTATCCTTTCCTTTTTTTTCCCCAGATTTCAATGACCTTTTCCCTCTGATGATTCAACGAGCGCACCTCGTTGTAAACACCAACGAGCAGAAAGCTGGAGAATTACATGGAAGAAAAGAAATCACTTCTAAGCCACACTTGGCCACTCTTAACACCCGGGGCCTCCCTCTGGCAGACATTTTTCTCAACACAAACACATGTTCGTAAAGCCGGGATGACACCACTCCTGCCATCCTGTCGCCTGTTGTATTTTTTTTTTTAATTCACAACCTATGTATCGTCTCATTTAGGCCTTATGACGCCCCCGGACGCAGTGTGTATGCTTATCCCCTTATTAACTCCAAGTACGTGACCGCCTACCAGGCACTGTGCAGCCTGTATCTAGTAGTGCTGGAATCTGAGCTGAGATCTGTCGACTCCTAAAACCCACGCTGGCCTCACGCATGACAAATGGCTCTTAGCACACGTGAGGATACCAAGATGAGTACTGGTGTCCAACCCAAGAGACAGACTCCCTCCATTCATTTGTATCCCGCGGAGAGTCACGACCCGCTTACTACAGGCCAGGGCTTCTTCCGAAGACTGCAGATAAAGCTGTAAACGAGAGAGTGCCCCTTACGCTCGTGGAGCCTGGGGAAGAAGGCAGGGGATAAACACAAAAGCAGACATGCAATGGACGAACAGGAAGTGACGAGTGCTGTGAAGCCCTATAGATCTAAGGAGACAGAGAGTGGCAGAGGGGCGATTTGTTCCTTCAAAGAAGGAAGTCCTCTTCGAGGAGGTGAGATGGGAGCAGTGAGCTGAATGAATCAAGGGACCGAGCTATCGGGGAGAAGGGTGTCCTAGGAAGAGGCAGGAGGCAATGTGAAGACCCTGAGTCATGGGTGACGTGTTTGAGAAGAGCAGTTTTTGGGGAGAAGAGCCTACGAGATAGATGGCGGTGGGCACGCAGGCTACAGGGTCAGCCTTCCCACTTTATTCCATGCCCAAGCCAGTGTAGGGTTCTGAGCAGAGGAGGGACATGACCTGAATCCCCCTATGAGGAGTCCACTCTAGCCACAGACCCGAGCGGGTAAGAGTAGAAAGAGGGGTGCAGGCGACGAGGTGCGGGTGCGGCATGAGGAAGACGTGCTGACCACTTAGGGAAAATATGAGCCTGGATTTAGTTAATGAATGACGGGGTTACGGAGACAAATACAAGGTTGCTGTGGGCTCTGCAAAGTCCACAGTGGAGCAGATGAGGGTGGGGGTGACAATTCATGGGAGCCAGCGGTGGCGGGCTTCTGTGCCCTGAGCTCTGGAAACCGGCCCGAGTTGCCATTTGCCTGGGGTCCAGTGTGAGGAAAGCCTTCACAAAGGACTGATTTGGTTAAAATCCTAAAGGCTCAACAGGAGGCGGGTGGGGAAGAAGAGAGGACGTGGAATGGCAGAGGGACCACATATGCAAAGGCTCTTAGGGGACATGCTCCAGCCACTTTTGGGAACTGCCCTTTCATTTGTTTGTGCCAGATCTGCTCAGAGTCGACGATGAGCAGGTAAATCAAGGCCGCGAGTGTAGCTGGGTTTATCATGGATTCCAGCGCAGGAACTTCAGACACGTTAGAACACTGGAAATAGCAAACAGCCATCTAGTGCGCAGGAGGGCAAAGTTTCCTGTAAAGGGCTAGATAAAAAATGTCTGAGGCACTGTGGGGCCAGATGGTTTCTTCTGCAGCCATTCAACTCTGCCAGTGTAGTGTGAAGGCAGCCATGGGAAGTGGGTAACAAGCGGGCACGGCTGTGTTCCAATAAAGCTTCAACTGCAAAACCGGGCGGCGGGCCGGATTTGGCCCGTGGGCTATAGTTTGCCACCCAGTGTTGTGCTAGCGCCCCAACACCCCAGTTCTGTGTTCAACCCTCACTCCACAGGTGCCTGTTGAGGGGCTGGTGGCCGGGGCTAGGGTCATTCATTCTGGTTGAGTTAGCAATCCCTTCTGGAGATGACTGACACCACGAAATCAGTGTGTTTTGAATGTGTATTTTTGAAAGAGAGAGAAACAGAGCATCAGCGGGGGAGGGGCAGAGACTGAGAATGAGACACAGAATCCGAAGCAGGCTCCGGGCTCTGAGCTGTCAGCACAGATACGGGGCTCGAACCCACGAACCAAGAGATCATGACCCCAGCCGAGGTCAGACCCTTAACCGACTGAGCCACCCAGACGCCCATAAATCAGTTTTTTAAAATAATTCTTTAATGTTTATTTCTTTTTGAGAGAGACAGACAGAGACAGAGAGACAGAGACAGAGTGTGAGCGGTGGAGGGGCAGAGAAAGGGAGACACAGAATCCAAAGTCGATTCCAGGCTCGAGCTGTCAGCACAGAGCCCGACATGGCACTCGAACCCACGAACTGGGAGATCATGACCTGAGCCAAAGTCCGTCACTTAGATGACTGAGCAACACAGGAGCCCCTCCCGAAGTCAGTTTTAAAGCAAAAGATGAAAATGCAGGAGTTTTATGCCAAAGCAGATGTTAATGCTTGTAAGAGGAGACAGGGCTGAGGCACTGGTCCTAAGAACCATGTCTGAAATAAAGTAACAATTATTATAAGGTCGATAATTCAGGAGATAAAAGGCACAGACTACACAGCTTTTATGTTTAATCTGGAATCTGCATAGAGCCCTGACAATGTCTCTGTCTGTCCCTATTTTAAAGCTTCGGTGTAATTTCAAATGATTTTCTTACACTGCGCTATTGAAATTGGATCACACCAATGACAACTGTAGACCTTTCTGTCTACCTATCTCCATATATATCATTCATTTCCCAACTATTAAGGAACACAAAAGAAATAAATATTCATACTGCAATGACAATGATTTCAGGGCAGTAATCTCTGCAATTCTCAACACGACTCTAACAAAACCCTATTCTGACTACAAAAAAGGCAGGCTCTGCCAAATCCAGGTCCTGCTCTTGAAATGGACCACGTTAGCTTCCATACTGGGCTATGTATTGATTAGTTGCCACAGTTTATTTGTCATTTTCCTTTTAATTTCATCCTAGAGCATCACCCTTGGCTAAATGTCTTGAATGGCATCACTTGATCAGACATGCTGTCACTTCCAACATTTCCAGGGACTTGATGCCCAGAACAACGCATTTGCCTTTCCTCACATTGGCCATCTTGATGACCAATGGCTTCCCATAGGAGATGTGTTCTCCACAGTCTTTCCGCAATGCCTCTCTGAGGAGAGGAAGGCAAATTTTTAGGAAATCTGAAAGAAATCCTTTGGGACACGGTGAGAACTTTCGGCAAGGACAAATCTCCAAGCTGACATCATCATAGTTCCCACTTGCCAGGCACTGCTCTATGCATCTTTCCATCTTTTAATTCCTCATAACAACTCATAAAATGTTATCCTCATTTTGCTGAGGCACGAAGAGCTTATGTGTTTTGCCCAGGCTCTCACAGCAAGAAAAGCGGCCGATCCAGGATCTGAACTGAAACAGTCAGACACTGGTCCGTGCACTTCACCCCAAACCACCCAACACAGCCTTTCGGTTGGGTTCTGGAGAGACTATGTCTTAGCTTTGAATTATTAGCCAAACTCATGTTAAATGTAGTATTATTAGGTTCTTTGTGATGTCTTAATGTTTTTCACATAGTGAAACTAAGTTTGTTAGGCAAAAAGCAACTTTGCTTTTTTCCCTGGTGGAGAAGTATATCATCTCCATAAAATAAGCCCAGTTCAAGACGTAGGAAACTTCCGCTAGCATTCTAGGTCTTATTTCTCATAAAATACTACTAAGAATGTTCATGTAAGTTCTTTTAATAGATGCAGACAACATATAGATGAGTCAGTAAATGAAAGCTGAGTCAGTAAATAACTTGGTCATAGTCATAAAGTCAGGAACAAGGCCACACTTTTCCTTCTATCTGTGTTTCCTTCCTGGACAGGAAGTGCCTTGTTCAAGTGATTGGAATTGATTGATTCTACTACATTTGTGACAATGTCAGGATCATATGGTACTTTTAATGTTTTGAGGAACCTCCATGCTGTTTTCCACAGCATGTACCAATTTACGTTCCCCCAACAGTACACAACAGTTCCCTTTCCTCCACATTGTTGCCAATACTTGTTATTTCTCATCTTTTTGATAATAGCCCTTCTAACCATTATGAGGGGACATCTCATTGCGGTTTGGATTTGCATCTCCCTGATGATGAGTGGTGTTGAGCATCTTTTCACGTGACTGTTGGCCATCTGTGTATCTTCTTTTTTTTTTTTTTGAAAAATGCCTATTCAGATCTGCCAATTTTAAAACCAGATTGTTTATTTGTTCTTGAGTTATATATGTTATTTACGTATTTTGGAGAGAAAACGGGGACCCTAGGCACCTTTACCCCCTACTAGCTTATAGGGCAGAGGTTTCACACTGGGAGAGGTAAGCCAAGGAAGGAGACCAGAGACTCCCATCCCTGTCCAGTGCTCAAACGATGCCTCAGTGGGAGATTCAGTTCATAAGAACAGAAAGCTCTGCAGCCCTCCCCAAAGGAACTGACTTCATTGGAAAGAGTATGTGGAAATTCAAGCCTCAGAGTGCTCTAGAAACAAAGGAGATTTTTAAAAACATATTTTTAAAGGATCAAATGGAACTCTTCTTAAGTTTATTTATTTATTTTAAGAAAAAGAGAGCAAAAGTGGGGGAGAGGCAGAGAGAGAGAGAGAGAGAGAGAGAGAGAAAGAGAATCAGACAGAATCCCAAGCAGGCTCTGCACTGTCCATGCAGAGCCCGACACAGGGCTCGATCTCACAAGCCATGAGATCATGACCTGAGCCGAAACCAACAGTTGGATGCTTAACCTACGGATCCACACAGGAGCCCCGAAACAGACTGCAATGTTGATGATGAGCAGGTAAGTGGAGGCTGGTAGCTCTCTGAGAGACTAACAAAGACTAAGAAGAGCCCTCCCCGAGTTAAAACAAACTTCAAAGACCTTCAGCATGAAGCTAACTCCGCCTGAATTGAATTGACTCAAACAATGCCCCAAGAATTGTTGACAGCAATAGATAAATCAGCGAGAAATTAGTGAAGACTAACGGAAGGAGGCAGACAGCTTTACATAGGTATCAGGGAAAGAGATGGAGGGCGCTGCGAAAACCACGCATCTTTTGTTTGTGCTTCTTCCATTTTCATTTACCCCAGAAGCCACAATGAGCCTCCCCAAAAAGGTAGATTTTGTGACAATTTAATCTCCTTCCTAGTGTACTTTGTGGCACAATTACTTGGCCACCTTCAGCACTGGAGTAGCCAACATGTCAAATAGAGACATAGGGCAGGTTGAGAGGGTCTGATGAGGTTCGTTTCTTTCACTCTATACCTGGTAGAGGTCTTGGTGCTTGGTTTCGGGCCTGCTTTGATGTGTCTTCTAAGTCTATTTAAGATGACCACAGGACACACACCCAAACATAGCTCAGAAAATAAGAGCAAGTAGCAAGTATCATCTCTTTTGCAAAATTTCTTCCTTTGGAAGTCGCTCTTAGAGCTGAATGGTACAGGCCGACCTCAAATTTGGTACATCCAAAATTGAGCTCAGTACTCCCCTCACCCCTCTTTTATATTTCCAGGACCAGCAAGACACAAAGCAGGAAACGAAGAGTTATCATAGAAGCCCCCTCCCTCCCAGCCACACATCCCATCAGTCACCCATGCATCTACCTTCCCAACAACTCACATTGCTCTGCTGTCTTTTCTCCTCCTCGTGGCCTAGCTCAGACCCTCACTCGCTCTCCCTTGGACCTTCATAGCCCAGTGCCTCCTAGCTTGTACTAGGATACAAGCCTTTAGTCTTATCTCTGTCGGATATGGGTTGTTTTGTTTTGTTTTGTTTTACACAGAATCAAGTCCAAGTTCTTCAGTTCCTTTACCGTGGCGTATAAAGGCCTTCATTATCTGATCACTGTTTATCATCCAAGATTCACCCCTCAACACTCCATGCTCAGGCCAATCTCCATGCTCTTGACCATGCTCTTCCCCCTGTTTGGACTGACATTGCCCATATTTTTCAACCACCTAACTCCAGTTCATCCCTTCAGAATCAGCTCAGGAGTCACCTCGTCCGGGGAATGTTCCCTGGCCTCCAGGCTGCATTTATGGCCCTCGCTCTCTTTTCCTTCAGCTCCTTCTACATTACCCCATCTCTGTACTGTACTGAGAGTCTTAGTTTACTTGGAGGTTTTCCCTGTTAGACTGGGAGCTCCTTACAGACATGGCCTGCATCTTCTTTGTCTTTATGTCTCCAATTCCTAGCACAGGACTTGACCCAGAGGGCATGCTTAACATACGTGCTGCAAGAGCAACTCCCAAGTTGTTGCTCAATCACCATTTATCAACTTTAAACTTCCCGATTCTTTTTTTAAAAACTTTTTTTCCTAATTTATAAGTGATCTCTACACCCAACGCGAGGCTCCAATTCACAACTCCAAGGTCAAGAGTCGCATGCTCTACCAACTGAGCCAGCCAGGCGCCCCAAACTTCCTGACTCTTGACACTTGATGATGTAGTCGATAGCTGATCAGGTGCACCTCTTATATGTTCCCAGACTGAGCCCCTGCCACTGGGATTACCACCCTCTACTTGAATGGCGTTTTCTTGTCTATTTACCTCCCTGACTCCTCACTAAATGATATCAGCTCCCGGAGAAAAGGGCCTGGGTCTTGTCTTACTCACCGCCGAATCGTTGGTGCAGAGCTTACCCAGGGTGCATGGCAGAAAGTACCCTCTGGGCAGGCAAGCAGGTGTGAAAGGAGGGACTGCTCTGGTCATGGCTAGTTCTTCTGCCCCATCACACTAAGCAGATGGAGTGCTGCAAAATGGCAGAAGTCTTCCCAGTGCAGACACAAGCGCAGAGAAGTGGAGGAGCCCACCAGCAATGATTACCAGCTAAGCTAGATTAACACTGTGGCCCTAACTTTCAGTATGGCCCACTTGTTTCCACACAGAGCCTTTTGAAGGAGTCTTCTTCCTTGTCAACTACTGAAGAGTTAAGAGTAAAGATAGAATCTAAGGGGAGGAAGTATAACTGTTCCAGAGGGCTGGGCGGAGAATTGAACTCGTCATTGCAGAATGGGCATCCGTTGTAACCAATTTGGCCTCAAATATAGTATTTTAAAGGGAGCATGCCTGCGGTCAAGTAGATTAAACCACAGAATCTTTAATAGCATGCCGGCGTTCAGGTATTGATAAAGTGCAAAATGTCTCCCCTCCCACACTCTTCCAGTCCTCTCTCCTTCCCCATTAAGGCCACGGTTTTCAGCACACAAGCACCGACAGAATTACAAGTGTCCCTCTAAAGACCAAGAAGGATAAGCTGACCACTTTTCAGTGCTACCGGCATGAAAACACAGAGACTTACTGAATATTCGTCAGTGCCAGGGTTATAGGAGTCAGCCCACGCAGAGGCAAGCAAACTTCATCCTCTCTCCCAAATGAGCCAGTGGCAAAGGGAAACGATATTTATATGATCAGGCCCATGTCACTGCCACTTTGAACACAAGACGCTGGTCCGATGTCCCAGCGTAGACCATTATTGAGAGAAGCTTCGCCAGAGAAGAAATTGTTTTGGAGTCAGACTCTGGGATGCCTGAGTTTGCTATGCGCCCACTCTATGAACCACCTCCTAGATGTCCTAACTCTACTTTTAATTTCTAACATAAAGGTTGAACAAAGCTACTTTTATTTGGGAATTTTCTTGAGATTTCCGGTGACGACCACAGACACCGTAAAGTGGGGTTGAGCCTTAAATCTGGGTTCTGCTCCTCTAGAAAACTGGAAAGGATGTGAACATTCATTGAGTGTCCACCGTGAATCAGATACTGAGCTAGGCACGTTACATGCGCTCTTTCCTTGAGCCCTTGAAATAAGCCATCGAGGCAGGCATTCACATCCCTGTTTGCCAAATAAAGTGATCAAGGTTCAAGAAGAGCAAAAAAAGAAGAGTAAAAAATTTCTCAAGGTCACAAGGCCATTGCAAATCCAGCTCAGGCTTACTCCGAAGCACACATGCTTGCTGGCCACTCCAAACAGCACTCTTAGCTCCTGGATGCTGGAGAGAACTGCGGCTACCCAGAGGTGATCTGCACCTTCTACAAGTCAGCATTCTGGAAGGTCATCAATTCTCGGGGCGATTGTTTTACGATGGCTTTTACATTTGCAATGCAGAGAGACAGCAATACACCAATGGAGTATATTTCACCGAAGGCCCATTGAGGCTTTGACCAAATTCTTTGAATTATAGGTCAAACACCAAACGAAGGGACTTATTAGGCAAACACAGCTAAAATGCATAGCTTTTCTGAAAGGCTGCTGATGGTGGATGCGTGTGCATCCCATCTGTACAGGCACTATTAATGTTTAATTTATCGTCTGCATAGAGTGTACCTCCAGATGACATTTTTGGGAGTCTCTAATTGGGAAGTGTTCCAGGATGACTACTGGGGTGGGAAGGATATTCCAAACCCATACCTGTTCAGATAAATGGAAACATCATTAGCAAAGAAGTAAGTGATCATGGCTTCTCTCGTTTTTCATAAATTACACTAAATAACCATAATGCTGCAATTTAGTGGTCCAAAGTTCATTCTATTCAGCAGGCCATCCATAGTCAACAGTTTAAAGAAAAGAGACCTGCTGAGAAAATAGTGGTCTAATCAGAATGCCATAAAATCGAGCTGATGAGATGAGTCCCATTTCTTTTTTTGTACGGGGATTCTAATGAAGCAATGCTCAGAGGGGATTCAGAACTTTGGGCCCCCTGTTTCATTATTCAGGTCAGCTGTACCCGGTTCCAAATGGAGCTGAGGAACCTAATCCCACAGACTATCTGTAGATATGCCGGGCTGCGCAGGTGACTTCTGAAATCTGAAATTCCTTGCGGCCGAATTGTATACATTGTCTTGGTTCTTAAATGGGTTTTGAGGAAGCTTGGAGGAACAAAAAGCAAATCAAAGAGAACGGTAATCAAATTAAAGGCACAGAAGGATGGGGCCTCAAAAACAAATTCATCAGATGTTGAATGTGGGGGACAGGAGTAGCCATTTGTGTATGCAACATACCAGCTCGCGCAAGGAGGCACACACCCCTAAGGCTCAGGAGGGCAAACACAGGCAGGTTCAAGAGGGAAGTTTCCATGATGTATCTAGCACATCTTCCTCTCCGGAAAGGGCCGAGGAGGCAGGGGAAGGCAGCGTGACCATCTACCTAACATCTGCCAGTGAGGCCTGTGGGCCTCGAGAAATCATCCACCTATCAATGTAGAAGTATCTCCTCTGGGGCGGTGGGGTGGCAGGGTGAAAACGGCTGATAGTTCCTAAATTTCTTCTGTTTATACTTTCTCACTGGAATATAATTTCTTTCTTTCTTTCTTTCTTTCTTTTTTTTTTTTTTTTAACGTTTATTTATCCTTGAGAGAGTGAGAGAGACAGAGAATGAGCAGGGAAGGAGCAGAGCGAGAGAGGGACACAGAATCTGAAACAGGCTCCAGGCTCTGAGCTGTCAGCACAGAGCCCGACGCGGGGCTCGAACCCACGAACTGTGAGATCATGACCTGAGCCAAAGTCGGACACTTAACTGACTGAGCCACGCAGGCGCCCCTGGAATATAATTTCTCATGGGAATTATTTTTGAAGCACTTCCAATATGGTAAGTAGCAAATGGATATATTTCCTTTGGGCGGCACTGAGTAGATCGGGGATGCAGTTTTGATGCCCTACCTTCAGTACCGGAAGCCACACAAGGGACTGGGTCAGCACCTTCCATCTCCTCAGATCCCTGCCCCTATCACCTGCTCGCATCTCACTTTCGTACATGGGAACCTAGGGCCCTGGAGAGAAAGAAGCTCAAGCTGCTAATGCTGAATGAGGCAATGGGAACAAAGTTCCTAGCAAGGTGCTCGGTATATAATAAGCACTCAAATAATAACTAATATT
The DNA here is from genome assembly GCF_003009895.1 of Hyaena hyaena. Taxonomy (NCBI): domain Eukaryota; kingdom Metazoa; phylum Chordata; class Mammalia; order Carnivora; family Hyaenidae; genus Hyaena; species Hyaena hyaena. The sequence continues at coordinate 843,727 of NW_024081399.1, forward strand.
GTTGTTGTTATTATTACTATTACCATCACTGTCATTATCATAGGAGAGAGTAAGTCACTTTTTAATGTTCTCTTTAATAGTTATTTATTTCTATTTTATTTTATCGTGGACAGAACACTTAACGTGAGATCTACCTTTAACAAATTTTAAGTATACCATATGTTATCGTTGACGAGAGGTACAATGTTGTACAGCAGAACTCTAGAATTTATTCATCTTGCTTGACTGAGAATTTATACCCATTGATGAGTGACTCCCCATTCCCCCCTGCCCCCCAGGCCCCAGCAACCACCATTTCACTCTCTGATTCTATGAACTTGACTATTCTAGGTACCTCATGTACGTGCAATCACGCAGTATTTGTCTTTCAGTGACTGGCTCAATTGGCTCATTTCGCCTCATATAATGTCTTCAAGGTTCATGTTCTCAGTGTCCTCAAGGTTTAATATCCAATAACATGGAATTTCCTGCTTTTTTAAGAAGCTGAAAAGTATTCATTATATGAACATACCACAGTTTCTTTATCCATCCATCGGTCAATGGGCATTTAGATTGTGTTTCCACATCTTGGTTATTGTAAATAGTGCTGCCATGAACATAGGAAGGCTAATATCTCTTCGAGCTGCTGATTTTAATTCTCCTGGATAAATACCCAGAAGTGGAATTGCTGGATCATATAGTAGTTCTGTTTTTAATTTCTTGAGAAACCTCCACACCGTAGTGGCTGCGTCATTTTGCATTCCCACCAATAGTGTACAAAGGTTCCAATTCCTCCACATTCTTGCCAAAACTTGTTGTCTTTTGTTGTTTTGATAAGGGTCATGTGATGTGTGTAAGGTCTTCTTTAAAGAAATTTCTATTCAAGTCCTTAGCCATTTTTGATTGGGTTATTGGGATTTTCTTAAACTATTGACTTTTAAGGATTCCTTGTATATTTTGGAGACTAATCTTGTATAACACATACGGTTTGGAAATATTTCGTCCCACTCCATAGGTTGCCTCTTCTCTCTGATGATCGTTTCCTTTCCTGTGCAGAAACTTTCTGGTTTGATGCAATTCCACTTATTTATTATTCTGTTGCCTGTGTTTTTGGTGGGATATCCATGAACTCATTGGCAAGACCGATGTCATGAAGCTTTCCCGTTTTTGTCAGGAAGTTTTATAGTTTTGGGTCTTACAGTTAAGTCTTTAATCCACTTGGAGTTGATTTTTGTGTATGACACAAGACAAGGGTCCAATTAAAATTCTTTTGAATGTAAACATTCCGTTTCCACGGCACCAGTGGTTGAAGAGAAAATCCTTTCTCCATTGTTTAGGGTTAGCATCCCTGCCACAGATCAGCTGACTCTGTATGCGTGGAATTATTTCTGGGCTTTCTGTTCTTCTCCATTGGTCTATATGCCTGTCTTTTTGCCAGTGTCTTACTGTTCTGATTACTGGAGCTTTAGAATATATTTTGAAATCAGCAAGTGTGATACCTCCAGGTTTGTTCTTCTCTCTCAAGATTGAATGACTATTTGTGGTCTTTTCTGGGTCCGTATGAATTTTATTGTTTTTTCTATTTCTGTAAAAAATAGATTTTAATAGATTTTAATAGAGATTGCATGGAGCTGTAGATTGCTTTGGGTAGTATGGACACTTTAACATTCTTAATGCTTAACATGGGATGTCTTTCCATTTGCCTGCATCTTGCAAAATTTCCTTCATCAGTGTTTTGCAGTTTTCAGGGCACAAGTCTTTCAGTTCCCTAGTTAAGTTTATTCCTAAGTATTTTATTCTTTTTGGCATTATTGTAAATGGGATTGCTCTCCTAATTTCCTTTCCAGATAGTTCTTTTTAGTGTATAGAAAAGCAACTGATTTTTTTTAAATGTATTTACTTTTAAGTATTTTATTTTTATCTCTACATCCAACGCGGGGCTTGAACTCACCACCCCGAGATCAAGAGCCGCACACTCTACTGACTGAACCAGCCAGGCGCCCCGAAAAGCAACCGATTTTTTAAGGCTGATTTCTGTATATTGCAACTTTACTAAACGTATTTATTCATTCTAACAGTTTTTTAAAAATGTAGTCTTTGGGATTTTCTATAAGTAAGATCATGTCATCAGCAAACAGAGACAATTTAACTTCTTCCTTTCTGATTTGTATGCTTTTTATTTCTTGTCCTTGACTGATTTCTCTAGCTAGGACTTCTACTACTATGTCGAATAGGAGTGGCTTGAATGGGCATCTTTGTGTTGTCCCTGATTTTAGAGGTAAAGCTTTCCATTTTTCACCATTGAGTATGTTAGCTGTGAACTTGCAGTATATGGACTTTATTATGTTGAGGTACGTTCCTTCCACACTCAGTTTGTTGAGTTTTATTTTTAGTCATGAAAGGGAGTTGAAGTTTGTCAAATGCTTTTTTTTGCCTCTACTGAGATGATTGTGTGATTTTTATCTTTTATTCTGTTAATGCGGTGGATCACATTAATTGATTTTCATATGTTGAATCACTCTTGCATCCTAAAGATAAATCGCACTTGGTCATGGCATACGATCCTCCCAATATGCTTTGATTTGGTTTGGTTGAGGATTTTTGCACTGATACTTATCAGGGATATTGGTCCGTAGTTTCCTTTTCTTGGGAGGTCTTTGTCTGGCTTTGGTATCAGGGTAATGCTGGCCTCATAAAATGAATTTGATAGTGTTCCCTCCTCTTTAATTTTTTGGAAGAAAAGGGTTTGCATTAATTCTTCTTTAAATGTGTGGCAGAATTCACCTGTGAAGCTAGCTGGTTTTTGTTCGTTGGGAGGCGGGTTTTTTCTTCTTCTTTGTGTACTCTGAATTCCCTTCGCCTATTTTACCCATCTGCCCACCTACCTCCCCTCTGATACCATCGTCCTGTTCTCCATAATTTAAGAATCTGGTTTGGGGTTTTTTGTTTGTTTTGTTTCTTAAATTCCCCATATGAATGAAATCATATGATATTTGTCTTTCTCTGACTGACTTATTTTCCTTAGCATTATACCTTCTAGATCCATCCATGTTACTGCAAATGGCAAGATTTCATTCTTTTTTATGGTTGAGTAATATTCCAGTGTGTGTGTGTGTGTGTGTGTGTGTGTGTGTGTGTGACAGAGAAAGAGAGTGTGTGTACCACCTCTTGTTTAACATAGTGCTTATATCCTTTGGAATTTGTGTTTCTGTATTCTTTGGGTAAATATCCAGTAGTGGAATGACTGGATCCTATGGTAGTTCTATTTTTAACTTTTTGAGGAAACTGCACACTGCTTTCCACAGTGGCTGCACCAGATTGCATTCCCACTGACAATGCAAGAGGGTTCCTTTTTCTCCACACCCTTGCCACACTTGTTTCTCGTGTTTTTGATCTTAGCCATTCTGACAGGAAGGAGGTGATACCTCATTGTGGCTTTGATTTGCATTTCCCTGCGTTTGTTGGGAAGTTTTTGATTATGGGTTCAGTGTACATACTCGTTGTAAGGCTGTTCAGACTTCCTACTTCTTCATGATTTAATCATGGTAAGCTGTGTGTTTCTAGGAATTTACCCATTTCTCATGGGCTGCCCAATTTGTTGGCATATAATCGTTCACAGTAGTCTCTTTTTTTTAAATGTTTATTTATTTTTAAGAGAGAGAGACGGAGTGTGAGCCAGGGAGGGGCAGAGAGAGAAGGAGACACAGAATGTGCAGCAGGCTCCAGGCTCCGAGCTGTCGCACAGAGCCCCATATGGAGCTTGAACCCACAGACCGTGAGCTCATGACCTGAGCCCAAGTCAGATGCTCAATCGACTGAGCCACCCAGGCGTTCCCACAGTAGTCTGTTAAGAACCTTTTTCATTTCTGTGACATCAGTTGTAATGTCTCTTCTTTCACTTTGGATTTTATTTATGTCCTTCTCTCTTTTTTTCTTAGTTTGACTAAGGCCTTATAAATTTTGTTTATCTTTTCAAAAAGCCAATGCTTCATTTCACTGATTTTTGAAATTGTCTTTCTATTCTCTGTTTCATTTATCTTGCTCTAATCTTCGTTATTTCCCTCTTTCTGATAATTTTGTACTTTCTTCTTGTTGTAGTTAGTTGAGGTGTGAAGTTGGATTATTTACATGAGATCGTTCTTCCTTTTTAACGTGAGTGTTTTATTGTTATGAATTTCTCTCTTACTACTGCTTTTACTGATCCCATATTCCAATTTCCTTTTTGATTTGTTTTTCGAGTCAATGATTGTTTAAAAGGTATATCACTTTAAATATATTAAAAGTTATATGGGACTTTTGTTTTCTAAGATCACAGCGCTACTTGTTTCAAAATTTATTTATTTATTTTGAGGAGGGAAAGAGGATACCAAGCAGGCTCCATGCTGTTAGCACCAAGCCTAAAGCAGGGCTCGAACCCACAAACCTCAAGATCATGACCTGAGCTGAAATCAAGAGTCAGACGCCGAACCGACTGTGCCAGGCGCCCCCACGGGGCTACGTTTTGTGGCCGGTATGAGATCACCAGTGTGGGGTCAGCTTGTGTTGCCAGGTGAAATCCTTTCTGTACAGCTCGATCCACCTTAACTAAACCATAAAGCAAGGGACCAGTGAGCCACCGTTCCCATAAAGTAGATTTTTCTTCTGGATATTACATGGCTTAGAAACCAGACATCGGGGGCGCCCATCTCTGGCCTCGTTCATTAATTCAGCAAAGATCTGCTGAACACCCACAAAGTGCCAGGCCCGCTGTCGGATGCTAGGAACAGAGCGATGAGCAAGGCAGACACAGTCCCTGCCTTCACAGAGTTTACAGTCTGGAGGAGGGGGAAGGAGGGGACAGGGGGAGGCGGACATGGAACTTAACCGACCAGACAGCTGTGTGCTTGAAACAATGTGCGGGGCCCTGAAATAAATATATCAAAGGAAATTTCCAGGACGAAATGTCAGGAAAGGTTTCAGAGTGTCATTTCTCCTCCTGAGCACTGGTGCCCCAAAGTCAATTATTTGCTTCCCAGAAGACAGAGTCTGAAGAACCCACGAAAGCTGCTCCTCGGTCTGACTTCTTCACCCAGAGGAGGCGGCAAAAAGCATGGGAAGATACTCCATGAAGCCACTTCCATCCTTACCCCGCCCCATCTGAGGGTCAAGTTAAACACAGGTCACGTGTGACATTCCTCTAGTCTATGGGAGTGAAAAAGAGGTGGTCTACACTGCCCCCACTGGTGACTTGCCGTGACCACTCATCCTTCCAGCACATCTTTATTGAGCCCCTACTACGTTCCTGGAGAGAAACAGCGGTCCCCGGTCTCACAGAGTGCACATTCTAGTGACTGCTCCCTGCATCACTGGCCAATACCGGCGGCCTCATGCTCTGTGGACCACGCTGTGCACAGCGTCTTGTGTACATACTTAAAGGTAGGAGACGGCTAAATAAAGACAGGGGTGGACTGGAAAAGTGTGTGCCAGGCAGAGAGCAGAGCAGACGCAAAGACCTGGAGAGAAGAACAAGCTCGGAGTGTGCGAGTGGCAGAGGAAAGGCCAGTGAAGTCAAAGCCTAGGGAGTGGGAGAAAGGCTGGCGCAGAGACGGCTGGAAAGTTTTCTGGCTTGTGCGCCTGAACACACAGCTCCCTCCTTACGGCACAATTTTGCCACGTGACCACCCTAGGCTTGAGGTCACTAAGGCCGTTCTCAACTAATAGGCAAACTTTCAGAGTCTATTTGTGAGTCAACTGTTCAAAAGCCAGAGTTTGTTGTCTCATAATGTGATGTTATATGAAGCCAGCACATGGGCTGTGGTATTAAAAATGGAATTTTCTTGGACCCACATGCGTGTGGTTGGAGCAAACCCAGACAAGGGGCCATCCCTGGAAAGGCTTTGTCAACATCAAGCCATTGACATCTGAATGCTGCCTGTAGTTCAGTTAGTGCTCACCAAATATTGATGAGCTCCCCACATTTCCTGGACCCTTCTAGTTGGGCAGGACCATGTGATTAGTTCAGGCCAATGGACCAGGAGCACAAGGGATAGGAGTCAATCGTAGGCCAGAGTACTTAATCTGTAGTAAAGGACTCGCTTTCTAGATGGCACCGGAAGAGGTTATGTGTTCCCGATCATATAGCTGTAAGATGGGGAGGCGCTATCTTCCCAGGTCTCTGAGTGACGATGCAGTGCCAAGCCACACTGACCCATGTAAACATGTAGCATGTGAGCAAAGCAGACACGTGTGTTTCCTTATACCACGGAAATGGTGGGTGGTTACCACGAGGTAAGATAGCCTACTTTCAGTGATATAGTGGTTGTCTTCCCCTTGGCCTTCTACCATGTACCATGCTCTATTTGGAGGAGGGGTCACATTGGCCATAAATAATACATTCCTTTCAGGTGTCTGGCTACACCTGCCTTCCTAGTCACTTTCTCAACATGCTAATGTTGGCTCTCATTTCCCCTGCCCCCTGGCTGCCCAGGCTGGCTTCCAATAACCGCTTCCCACTGCCTACTCAGCCATATGATATGTTTGCGTGCCCTCCTCTGGCTTATTGACTTCAAGTTCCCACTTACTTCTTCTCTCCCCACACTCTCTCAATTTGGGCACCTTCACAGCTATATCCAAGATACTCTCACCATCATCCCTAGCACCGTGGAAGCCTCACAGAGCCCCATCCCCACAGGGTGAAAGGAATTTAGATAATAGTAAAGAAGCTAACCAATACTTTGTGCTGAGGAGGCAATAGTGAACATGTGGTGTGTAGGGCAAAGGGAAGACGGATGATGAGAAAGGAGGCCAGGGGGACTGGGGACCAGCGCAGAACGTGAAACGGCTCAGGACCAAAGCTCTGAATGATGCCCGGTTGACTGAGGTGGATTCCCAGCCCACTTCCTTATGCGGTGTAGAGGCAGGCCCCACAGCTTTAGGAAACCGAAAAGATAGGATGTGACGTCTATACAACTCTAAAATCCAGGTAGCCTGATTTCTGGGAGAAAATTTTCCCAGAGTTGTAGCTTTGCCTGACTCGAGGGCAGCTGTGTCCTGACACTCTGACAGACACAGTCGGGATAGTCCCACACCCAGCAAGCAGAAGGAGCAGGAATCATCAGTGAGGACTTGTATGGAGTTTCCGGTGTTGTGACCTGGATTGAAGTCTTGGAACGTCTTCCCCATGGAGGGGATCTGTTTCAAGTCATACACTGAGAGCTGCCTGTAGTCTGCTGTGTTTGTGGCTGAGCCAGCCTGGGGTCCCACCATATACACGAAAGGTGGAGAGCCCCTTGGGTACAATGTCCCGGTAACGTTTGCATAAGGAGCCTCCGCCCCGCCCCCCCCAGTGGAAGTCAGATTCTACGCAAAACACGGTGGGGGAGGGGTTGGGAAATGGATGGCGTTGGGGTCAGAAACACAGGGCACCATGAGATATAAGCTCTGGATACCCTACTTCCACAGCTGGCTGGAACATAACATCTCTGGTTTTAAGCTGTCATCTCTCATTCCCTAAGACAACCACTTTCTCTGTCATAGATATGACCCAACTGTGTTGCAGGAAGAGCAAAAGCCAATGGCCACATTTTTTCTTTCCCTCTAGCTCACCATAGCAGCTCACACTCAGCAGTTGCTCAATAAAGTTTGTTGCCCTGAGATATGTCTATCTGAAGAGCAACCATTCTGGTACTTTGCCTTTTCCATGATCCCCAAGCCATTTCACTTTTGTGTGTCTTTTTTTTTAAGTTTATTTATTTATTTAAAGTAATCTCTACACCCAACGTGGAGCTTGAACTCATGACCCGGAGATGAAGAGTCACATGCTCTTCCAACTGAGCCAGCCAAGTGCCCTCATTTCACTTTGCCTTACTTTCTTTCCATCAACCCTAGAAATACCAAAACAGTGTGCAACGGAAGTACTAACATACGATATCTGCTTGCTTCCCTTCTTCCTTGGGGACTCAGCAGGACCATAGGGGACAGTCACTCAACTAACAAGTGTCTACTGAACATCTATAGTGTGCCAAGCAGGCAACAGTTGCAGGATAGTTATAGCTCCTTGGAGAAAGTTCCAGACACCAGGTAAAATCGTCATTAATAGTTTCCACATGCCATTTGTTTTCCCCACATATTCAAGTGCTGCCGGTTCTAATTACTCATGTCAGCCTCGTGATTGGCTTGACGCTTCTCTGGGCGGGTCTAGACATTATTGCAAGGAACAGGCCAAGAAAATTCGATTTATTTTAATTACTTATCACTTGTAGAACAATTCCTGATTTTTTAGAAAGAGTATTCACAGCACTTCCCAGTAGGGTCTTGGGCCAAGTACTTGACAAGGCACAAAAAACGGAACCATTTTAAGTTGAATTTCCTCAGGGAACCATGTGTTAATGCAGGGTCCAGCAAACACTATGACCCATGGCCCAACTCCTGCCCCCTGGCCATCTGATTTTATAAATAAAGTTTTATTAGAATATAGCCATGCCCATTAAAAAAAAAAACATAACGTCAACAGCTGTTTTCAAGCAACAACAGCAGTGGATAGGTGTAAACAGCTGAAATCGTTTCCCTGTATTAAATGCCTGACATATTCCATAGCCATCACGTTCGTTATTTCACACAACCCACATGACTCTTCTAGCGTAATAATAGCTGGCATTTACCATGCTAATCAGAGTTTTGTTCTTAATCTGGTGTCCATAAATTCAGACGGGAAGATTACAACTTAATTTCCATTCACCTCTAACTGAAAGTAAGCATTCCTTCGATTGTGAAGGTATGTAACGAATCAACATCATGTTAGCAATACCTGTGACATCATCACCAGTACAAATATCACAGATACTTTGACTTTTGCAGTCACTGTCATCTTACAATACCACTTATGTTCATTATTATTTTGAAATAGTGGTAGTGGACTGCTAAGTCTTGGTATTTATTTAGTGCACTACTAAGGAAGCACATACACCACAAATTTGGTTTTTTTAAAGTTTACATATTTATTTTGAGAGAGAGCCTGCATGCGTGCACCAGAGGGGGAGGGGCAGAGAGGGAGAGAGAGAGAGAGAGAGAGAGAGAGAATCCCAAGCAGGCTCTGGACCGTCAGCACAGAGCCCCACGCAGGGCTCGAACTCAGACCATGAGATCATGACCTGAGCCCAACTCAAGAGTTTGACGTTTAACCGACTGAGCCACCCAGGTGCTCCCCACAAATCTGTTTTTAAAATACACTGTCCTTCATTATAACTAATCTACCCTTTGTGATCTAAAGTATTGTATTTATGCATTTAAAAGCATTATTCTGAAAGGGGTCCAGAGGCTTTGACTGCTGACAGAAACACTACTGAGAGGGTGGGCACCGGGTGTGGTATGAGCGATGGACCATGGGAATCTACCCCGGAAGCCAAGAGCACACTGCATGCACTGTATGTTAGCTGACTTGACAATAAAGTATATTAAACAAATAAATAAAAATGTAGCTTCTGGGGAAAAAAAGGTGCAGAAGCTCTATACTAAGCGCATTCATTCGCTGAACACTCACCACCACCCTGGGTGACGGGGAGTATGACCCGTTCCTGACCTCCCCTTACACGGGAGCACGATGCACGATGAGGGGAAAAAGAGATTGACTAAATCGCCCAGGGTCACCCAGTTAATAGTGGGGCTGAGGTTCGAACCCAGACAGTCTGAGTCCAGAGCCCATTGCTCTTCTTCATCAATAGTCTATACTGCCCTGCCTGTGTTGTGTCGTTCTCCCCACTGCATAGGTGAGAAAACCTATACTTTTCATCAAGGACAGTGACGGCTTTTGTGAGTAGTAGGAAGGAATATGGGAACATTTCTTGAGCATCTACTGCACCAGGCACATCTCATTTTATCCTTGTAACAACCCTCAGCATTTTGACTGATGAGCTGAGACCTCTTGCGGACTGAACTCGCTCATGACCACACCCACGCCCTCCTCCTCTGGCCACCCTGCTACCTAATTAGTATGTAAATGATGTGCAATCCTGAGGTCTCCTTCCATTCCTGGGTTTTTCAGTGAAGGAAAAATATTGCAAGGAAATCTTCGGCCCTCTTTCCTACTAAAGCCAAGAAACGGTTCGTCAAAACAGATGGGCTAAATCAGGGTGGATTTGCACGGTGCATTTTTGAGAAAGATATTTCATGTGAGGTTTAAGAATTTCACAAAACCACATGTAAGAATTACATTTAAAAATAAAGTGGCAGGTTGATGTTCATTACCATGATGAATGGTCCCAGTGAAAACCTCGTCCTGGCAAAGGATACTTTCAAGCACAAAAAACTGACATCAACAGAAAGACATTTTTTGAAGGGAATTGCTATAAATCATGGTGCCAAACTGTTCCAAAGATTTCATAGAAAACGGTTTAAACAATGCTGCCTTGAACATCAAAAAGTATATTCTTGCTCAATTACGCAGCCTGATTCCCTCTGTAAACTTCACATCCAGGCAAAGTTTGCAGTATTTTGTATCCGTTAACGACTCACAAGTCAGGGAAGGAGCTGTGGATGGGAACGGCTTTCTGGGGAAGAAGCGCTTTGCTTAGCTCTCAACTGTTTATACTCACAAATCACAGTGTGGTGCAGACGCGGCCTTGGCTTTTCCTTGGCAATAATGCTAAAGCAGGCCCTAAGAGAATGCAGAAACCCCACCCCACAAGGCGCTTCATTAGCAGCTGGCCTCTTCCTGGTGGGCGAGGGTCCTTTCCCAAGGCTCTCCGTGGTCACAAACCACGTTGCTAATGCAACTAAAAGATTCCTTTTCACGGACACTTAATGATGCCGAGTGTGTCATTACGACGAAAACAAACAAAACCTTGTGTCTTCGGAAAGGAAATCTGGGGCCTTCTCGTCCCCAAATGAACACAAGAGGAGGGAAATGAAACGGCCCGTGTTTGAAGACGTCCTTCAGGATTCTCTGCGACGCAGGGGAAGGAGCCCTGGATTTGCAGCCAGTAGATTTCAGGCCCGCGGAGCAAGGCGTAGCCTTTCTCAACCTCAGCTATTTCGTGTGTTCAATGGTACCGGATTCCAGCGGCGGCAGACTGGTCAATATTTGGTATTTGGTCAATACTGTGTGCCACGTCCTGCCTTAAGGATGGGGCGATGGTGGCGAACAGTGCGGATGGCTCGTGCCTGGGAGAGTAGCTGCCTGGCTCATATGTAAGATAGTTACCACCGTCAATACACGGGCGCCTCTCAGGGCCTCTGAGGCCTCTCCCTTTTCAGTCTGTTCAGTCGGCTTTCTTTTTTTTATTACCATTTTTAAAAATTTAAATTCCGGTTGGTTAACATGTAGGGTAATATTCATTTCAGGAGTAGAATTTAGTGACTTATCAATTCCATAGAACAGCCGGGGCTCATCCCAACAAGTGCTCCCCTTAGTGCCCATCCCCCATTTTCCCCATTCCCCCCCCCCCCGTTCGCTCTCTGTACTTAAGAGTCTCTTATGCTTTGCCTCCCCAGTCTGTTTTATTTCTATTGTGAACAATGTTGATATTTTCTGTTAATTACATATTAAAAAAATTGCGACCATATTCAACGATCTGGAAAACGCGAGAAGGTACAAATAGAAAAAGAAAACACCCATAATCATGTTCCAAGGAGACAATGTCGCACCGTCAAAAACCCCTCGCGAGGCAAGCACTAAGGGAACAGAAACGCATGTGGTAGAACCACACGTCTAGGTGTCCTTCCCTCACGTGCAATCCGCCCCTCCCTCCACCCCCTAAAGGGGGTCAGACACTGGTAGATGCAGGGTCTGCGGGGAACACGGCGGCGAGGCGTAGGACCCCAGGCATCCGTGCCTCCCCGGGCCCGCGGGATGCAGGGGAGGGCATGGGAGGGCCCTAGAGAGTGAGCGGCCGCTCCCCTCCACCTCGTGCAGAAGCGGAAGGGACACTCCGCGAAGAAACCCGGGGCCACACGCCTACCCGGGCCCTTCGGGTTCGAGGGCCCGCTCCCATCTGGAGGGCCGGGAGATTCCTTCCTGTTCGAGAAAAGCGCCTAATCTGCGGCGCCGGCCCCCGCCCCCCCTTGGCAGCTCCTTGCTCGCTCTCTCGCTCGCTACTGGATCAATGCAGCGGAGTGCGCCTTGCTAGGCCTTCACGCCCTGTGATCGGCTGGCCCGGGGCTTCGGGGGCCGGCAGCGGATCAATTCAGGCCCACTGAACTGTATTTCCCCGGGCCCCGGCCCGCCCCCGCCTTTGTGCGGCGCCCGGCCCGCCCCCTTTGCTCACTCTGCCTTCATGCTTTGTTTGGCAAACACAAAACGCCCGGCCCGCGGCGGGCCCTTTTCAAGCTCCTCGGCCGGCACTTGAAAACGCCGCGAGGCTCGGCTACCTGGGAACACCTCCAGGGGCCGGGCCCCGAGGGGGGGGGTGGGGGGGAACACGCCGAGCCGCCCGGCCCCGGGGTCGGGGGGCTTTCCCCGCCGAGCCTACCCGGACGCCCGGGGTGGCGCGACTCCTTCCGAGCGGCCGGTCTTGCCTTTGAAAATCCGGGCCACTTCGGGGGCGCGCACGCGGGAGGGGGGGGGCAGCCTTTGTGTTTTAAATGGGCCAGAAGTTCACTCAACTCGGAGCAGAGAAGCCTGAGAACCGGTTTGGACGATGCGCGCCGGGAGCGGCGACTCCAGCGGCCCCGCACCAGTCCCGGTCCCCGGGGGCCGCCCGCACTCGGGGCTCGGGCATCAGAAGAGTAACAGACGCGGCCACGCAGCCGGCGCCGGCGGCCGCACTTTATTGAGCGCTTACTATGTGCCGGGTCAGGCTGAGCGCTTTACAGGCACGGGGACGTTTAACGTTAACCTGCAACAACCTGCCCAGGGGCCGAGGGCCCCTTGCATCAACAGGGAGGTCAAGGACCAGAGGGGCCAAAAAGCTGGCTGCTAACCAACCCCCGCCACGTGCTTCCTGTTGTCTTCACTGGAAGAGTGGAGTCTCTCGGCTCCTCCGAGCCGGAAGTGAGCCACCACTCCCCACCTGCGCTGTCGGCTTCTGCCAGTTGTCTTCCCAAGACGAGTTGAAGACTCTTGTTAGGTGGTGTCGTATAATAATTATGATTACAGTAGCCGCGCTTGGTTGAAGATGTGTGGTTATTAAATATTGTCTCCATTTTACTGGGAGGCTTAGGGGAAACCAGCGGATTCAAGTAATTTGCCCGGAGGTCACACAGCTAGGAGAGCTCAGCAGAGCCCAGGCTGGTGGAAGCCGATGGTGTTCTCTAAACCATCGGATGACAGTCTTCCACTATTACTAATTATGTTTTAATTTCCGCAATCCTTCAAAACATGGCCTTTTGTGTTCCCCAAATTGCCTTTCAGGTTAATTGGCAGTCACTTGTTTAGTCTCTCGGAATTACTTTTTTTCCTTGAAAAGACTAACAGAACTTCAAACTGCAATAGTGCTGAAGGGAAACAAGGAGAATAGAGCTCCCTAATTGGGTCAGTCCGCCATGGACAGGTGTGTGTTGAAGGCACAGGAAAGTGACCCCTGCACACTACTTTATCAACCGAGAGCTTACAGTGTGCCAGGCGTGGAGCTCAGGGAAAGCGTGGTCAACACCACAAGATTCCTACCTTCTAGTGGGAGAGACAGACGGTGAAGAACTACATCAGTCGCAAACCGCAGCTGTGGTGAGGCCACACAGTAAGAGCCCGTGGTTTGCTAACAGGCTTTCGTGTGCAGGTCAACTCAGCAGGAAGGTCAACACAGGCTTCCGTGAAGAGGTGATCACTGATTGGGATCTCAAGGACAAGTATATGATGACTTGTCGAAGAGGGGAAGGAAGGAGAATCCGTGTCAAAGGGAGCAGCACATGCCAAGGCCCTGTGGTTGCAGGGGGCTATGGCGGGTTTCAGGGACTGGACACTCAGTGTGGCCGCAGCATAAAGAACAAGGAGGGGGGCCATGGTATGAGATGGGGCCATCTTGCATGTGGGGCTCAGCAACGTTGGGCCTCACCCGCTGGTGGTTTGAGTCCTTTCCCTATGATCATTGGGAAGCCAGGAAAGAGTTGTCAGCCAAGGGGCCACATGGCATTCTTCAAAAGTCCCTCCCTAGCTTCTCTGTGCACAACTTATTGGGACGCATAGTAAATCCCGGGAAAGAACTAGGAAGCTGTTGCACTAGGATGTCGATACGGGTTACCTAGTTGTTTGACCAGGGGCCGCTCCTGTAACTTTCTGGATCCTCAGTTTCCTTATCTGCCTACTGTTCTCAATACCATGGGTCTACCTCACCAAGGTGTCATAAAGGTCAATCAAGAGGGCACAATACGAACACATTTATTAGCCACGGCAATAATCCAGGCCCCGTGACTTCTGCATCCTGATTAAATATCTTCCAGCACTCTCCATTGTCATGCAATGTCAAGGCAGGGCTGTGCCTTTTTCCTGATCAGGTATAACTATATAAGGAAATACACAAGGATGATGCAGACCAGACATTTGTACCCGAAATGCATCGAGAAGCATAATGTTGGGGCCACCTGACCACAGTTAAAAGAGGGCCCATCTACCCCTGTGTGGTCAGAGGTCAGCTGAGTCTGCAGGGTTGACTGTCTCCCACTTGTACTTTATTATTTTTTTTTAGTGTCTATTTTTGAGAGAGTGGGAGAGCAGGGGAGGGGCAGAGAGAGGGGGAGAGTGGATCCTAAGCGGGCTCCGTGCCAACAGCAGACAGCATTGGACCGACTCACCCACGGGGAGATCATGACCTGAGCTGAAGTCAGAACCTTCAGTGACTGAGACACCCAGGTGCCCCTCCCACTTGTCCTTTAAATCAAGAAGTGGTGGGGTGCCTGGATGGCACAGTCGTTCGAGTGACTGACCGACTCTTGGTCTCAGCTCAGGTCATGATCCCAGGGTTTGTGATTGAGCCCCAAGTTGGGCTCCACACGGAGTGTGCAACCCGCTTAAGATTTTCTCTCTCTCTCTGCTCCTCCTCCCCACTCATGCTCTCTCCCTCTCTCCCCAAAATAAATAAACAGTAAATACATTTTTAAAAATAGTAAGTTTTCTTCCTTCCGGTAGGTGGCCCAACGTAGGAAGTGGCAGAGCCTGGGTCTAAACCCAGACGGGCCAGCCCCACCCTCACTGAGGTGACACTGCCCACGCTGTGCTGGAACAAATCAGGTGGTGGACACGCCGCTCTCTTCCACCGGACTGTCCAGCACGTGCAGGGCACTGTCTCATCGCTCTTTGTGGCCCCAGAGCCTGAGACGGTGCTCAACAAGTCATCGATATGGTTGGTGTCACAAAGGGGAGTGACTCAGCACCTGTTTGCTAGGTGTGAAATACAAACAGGTTTCGTAAGCAATTAACCTGAGAACATGTGAACCCGGGTAGAGGGGTCATAAGGCTGCAATCAGATAACGGGTGTAAAGTGATTAGCGTCGCGCCTGGCACGCGGCCCCCAGCGCAGGTAGACGTCATTTCGCACTGCGCTAACAATGGCAACAGCTCACATTTAACAGGCAATTACCACGTGCCAGGCGCTCCGCTAAGTGCTTTCTTTAACTAATTTAATCCTCATGATAACACTGTAAAGTATGTACTGTTGTTCTCGTTGCAGCCGTGAGGGTCTCAGCAGTCAAACAGAAGCCACTCCAAGTGTAAACGACAGAGAGGGTCACTGCAGGGAGCTGGGGACCCAGGTGAGGCTAGGGACCCGGAGAGGGTGAAGAGGCCACCCGGACGGACGGCAGATTCCGTGAGCGTGCCCGCTGTGACTTCAGCCTCTGTTGTGACCCATTCCCTGCACACAGGAGGTGACGCTGGCCAGCCATCAGCACCAGGGCTGCCGGGCAGGGGGACGGCATCGAGTGAGAGGATTCGTGCCGGTGTAAAATGACTACATGACTAAGCATGCTGTGCAGTCTGGCTGATATTTTCTCTTCATGGCGAGACTGTTTGGATGAAGCCAGCAGCGCATTGATTTACATCATGGCACAAACCCCTTATCTGGTCATGGGCCAGCCTTGTCAACGGCCAGGACCCGGGCCACACTTGTGTTGGTCTTGTCTTTGGAGATGTAAGGTGATGTCAACATAAAGAGGGAAAACCCCAGGTCAGGGCTTGATATCTACCTCCGTCATTAATCGTGGGGGCAAATCATGTAACCACCCCTCTCTTAGATCAGTTTCCTCCTCCCACACCAAGTGGTCATGAGGCGATTGCGCCGGCAAAGCTTCCTGCGTCTGAAGGTCACTTCCTTTGCTGTGGGGCCAATTCCATGACTAACTGAGAGAGGAGATATTATATCCTATAGCTGCCGGAAGACTTCGAGTGGGAAGGCACAGAACTTTGGTGACGTAGCCACACTCAGGGACAGAGGGGCAATGGGGAATAGAAATAGTTCTCAGAACGGATGGCACAAAATAACCCAACTACGCTGGTCTTGTGACAGACTCTGTGTGTGTGTGTGTGTGTGTGTGTGTGTATTGGGAGACAGGGTGGGGTTAAGAAAATGGAGCAAAGAAATGAGAGAGTCAGCGCAGATGAGATGACTGTAAGGGGAAGGGCTCAACGAGCCTTGTGGACTCCCTATGTGGCCGAGCGTACCAGCAGCTGGGTGTCATGCGTAAGTCGCACTGGATCATGACAAAGACTCAATGGAAGGGGTGAGAAGGATGTGCCTGCCAGGGCTCGCATCTTACAGGTGACACAGGCTTGGGAGCCACACTGGCCTGTCTTCCAACACGCGGACACGGCTACATTGCCTGGTTCAGAGCCCTCACCTCAGCCAGGAGTGCGGGTGAGGGTCACAGCCACCCGTGTGCCCCTTTGCGTTCCCTCTCAGCAGCTGGGCCACCCCTTTAAGGACAGCTTTGTATTCCTCTGGTCAGAAGCCAATCCTCTGGCCGCCATCCTGGGAAGAGCCTTAGGCTACTAGTGAGGACAGAAGGAGACAAAGGGGACCCTCTTGTGTCTCCCGACCCTGCAGCTCCCTCGCTATTCCAATGGGCACAGATGGCCGTGGGGCCCGTGAACGGGGAGGGCAGTGGGCCGAGTCAGGGACCAGGGCTCCTGGCAGAGCTGTCTATGCTGGATTATTGCCCAGTATGGGTGCCTCCTGCCAAAAGCCACACCGGGGGAATGTCCAGTGGCAGATCCAAGGGTCCCAAGCTCTCCAAGCCCGTGATGTCCCCACATGAGAAACACTGGGCCTGTTCAAAAGAGGGCCCCTGGCTCTTGTTCGGAGCTGGCATCTTGGGGCTGCAGCTAGAGAAGAATGTTCGGGGGATGGACCCGGCTTGTCTTGTTGCTCTGAGTGATCTGCGCCATTTGGGGAGATCACAAGAAGCTCCCACGGAGAACTCAAAGTCCTTGGGGTTCAGGCCTCAGACAGAACGTGCCAGGCCTTGCTCCACCTCCTTTCATCCCTTTGGTCTCACACCGGCCCCTCCCTTAGTCTCTCCTCTCTCGGGTCTCTTCCAGCTCTTCCTGTTTGATGCCTGGTGCTCAGCATTCTGGAGGCTCACTTTCATCAGCTCTAGTTCCCTAAACGTGTCTCCTCCCGGCTGGCACTGAACTTGTTTTCGGATGCTGTCCCAGAAAATCCCCTCACGGGCTCAGCTCCCGCACTAGGCGGTTCTGGGCGGGGCAGGAGGGCGCTTTCCGGGCCGTATGCCAATGGACACAGCTCCACCTTCTCGTGCTTTCTGTCCTTGCAGAAGCAACCGAGGACGGCAGCAGGGACCAGTGGGCTGTAATGGAAGAAGACTGCCAAGGAGGGGCCAGGGGGTGGAACTGCTGCTCCCTTAGGGGAATAAGTACTAAGGGAACAGGTCAGACTCTCGGTGGGAGTGTACTCCAATGGGCAGAGCATGCGCAGTAGGGTGGGCTGATGGTGGGCAGGAGGGCTCTAGCCTCCACGCTGGGACCTAAGAGAAGTCCGAGGAAGCACGTTCCCAGTCCTCAAAAGCCAGGAGCACTAGGGCAGGGCGGTGTGATGGAGTGGCCATTGGCGGGGCTTAGAGCACGACAGGCTTGTGTTCAAATCACAGCAATGTCATTTAAACCCCGTGTAACATTGGCCAAGTGATAGAACCACTTCGAGTCTCACTTTTCGCATCTGGCAAATGGAGACACTTCTGCGTAATCTTGCAAGGTGGGTTTACGGGGTTGCATGAGGAGGCAAGGTCTGTGAAAGTGCTTGGGATGGTGACCAACATTACTACTAACACTTGAGTCTAAGATAGGAAGTGCTCATGGAAGAAGGCAGAGGCCCAGCTCTTACCAGGGGCGGGGTAGGAATGGATTTTCCAGAAGAGAACATGGAAGCCATCCCCAGAGCTCTGGCCTGGTGCTAATTATAGGTTAGGCTTAGCCTTGGAGAGGAAGGGAAGATTTTAAACAGAGAAGTTACCAGATCAGATTTAAGGGGGGAAGAACAAAGGTATTGGAGCTAGGCTGACTCGGGTTCTGGGTCCTTAGCTCTCGCACTTAGTAGCTGGGTGACAGGGGACAAGATGTTTAACTTCTTGGGGCCGTCTGTAAAAATGGAATCGTGATGCCTATTTTAATGGGTTGAATTGTGTCGCCCTAAAATTCCTATGTTAAAGTCCTAACACCCAGCACCTGTGAATGTGTCCTTATTTGGAAATAGGACAAGTTAAGATGAGGTCATTAGGGTGGGCCCTATTTAATGTGACTGGTGTCCCCATACAAGGAGACCGCAGGAAACAGAGACACACACTATGTGAAGATGAAGGCAAATTGGGATGGTGCATCTACAAGCCACGGAATGCCAAATATTGTCTGCAAAACACAAGAAGCTAAGAGACAGGCATAGAACAGATTCTCCCTCAGAAGGAACTGAGCCTGCTGTCACCTCGATCTTGGACTTCTAACCTCCAAAACGGTGAGACAATAAACTTCTGTTGTGTAAGCCACCTGGTTGTGGCGCAGTCCTAGAAAACCAGTAACCCACCTTAAAGGACAATTAAAGATAATCTAGGCACTTGATAAATGTGGCTATGACTGTTGTTATTTTTTTTAAATGTTTTTTCATGTTTATTTATTTTTGAGAGAGACAGACCGAGCACAAGCAGGGGAGGGGCAGAGAGAGCAGAGACACAGAATCCGAAACAGGCTCCAGGCTCTGAGCTGTCAGCACAGAGCCCGACGTGGGGCTCGAACCTTTACCGTGAGCTCATGACCTGAGCCGAAGTTGGACACTTAACCGACTGAGCCACCCAGGGGCCCCTGATGTTCTTAATTAACATTTTCTTTTTTATAGCTTATTTTATTGTAAGAATACAGTATGTGATAGATATAACATACAAAATATTTGTTAATCAACAGTTTATGTTAGCAGCAAAGCGCTTTCAAGCAATAGCCTGCTCTGATAAAAATGGAAGACCTGTTGACCCCTCATACTGCAGCAGG
Organism: Hyaena hyaena; assembly: GCF_003009895.1. Taxonomy (NCBI): domain Eukaryota; kingdom Metazoa; phylum Chordata; class Mammalia; order Carnivora; family Hyaenidae; genus Hyaena; species Hyaena hyaena. The sequence goes on from NW_024081399.1 coordinate 863,099, forward strand.
TCTGGTAAGGAGATGGATAAGAAGTAACAGATGGGAACAGACCCAGAGATGTATCCACAGTCTAGAATTAGCAGCTTTGTTCTTTAATAATTGTTTAGTTCCCCTTGGTTAATAATACAGCCTTTCATAAAATACAAGCATTTGGAATGCAAAAAAAAAAAAAAAAAACCCAAATTGCTCAAAGGTCAACTTTATCTAATATACACACAGAGTTTTTATACACATATATAGTGCAGATTATATATATTTATTTATAAACATGTATATGTAGATTATATATATATAAACAAATAAATATAACAGCAACCTTTGAAGATTGCTAGTATGTCACCTTGGAACTCAATATAGTAAAGGAACTAGACAGTCACATTTCCAGGATGGTGACATGCTAACAATCTTTAAAGGTAGCTGCTATATTCTAATTGCCAGTTAACTTTTTTTGTTGTTGTTAGAATTAAGTTCTTTTACTCAAGGAAAATTCTACTCTGCTCAAGTGAAATTTTTTTTTAAATGATTTTTATTTATTTCTAGGAGAGAGAGAGAGAGAGACAGCGTGAGCAGGGGACGGTCAGAGAGAGAGGGAGTCACAGACTGAAACAGACTCCAGGCTCTGAGCTGGCAGTCAGCACAGAGCCCGACACGGGGCTCGAACCCACGAACCGCGAGATCATGACCCAAGCGAAAGTCGGACGCTTAACCGACTAAGCCACCCAGGCGCCCCTCAAGTGAAATTTTTTTAAGTTTATTTAGTTATTTTGAGGAGAGAGAGAGAGCACGAGCACGGGAGGGGAGAGAGAGAGGGAGAAGATACGATCCCAAGCAAGTTCTGGACTGTCAGCGCAGAGCCGGACATGGAACTTGAACCCAGGACCGTGAGATCATGACCTGAGCTGAAACCAAGAGTTGGACGCTTAGCCAACTGAGCCACTCAAGCGCCTCTCAAGAGAAACTGTTACCAGGTGTTTTCTTAGTCAAATAGCATTCCCAGCAGAATCTTGCCATCAGTAGTTCAGTTAAACAAGCACTTACCGAATGCCTATTACATGGGGGACGCTGTTGACAACCTGTCACTTGCCTCTGTGTCAGTTTTGTGGCCTGTGTCAGGAAAACACTTTTCATGGCCTCTGTCTGATCTGTCCGTAGTCTGTACCCACAAGGACAATAACAGCTTTAACAGACGTTCTTAATGCCCCACCCCATATCTATTTGGCTAGTTTGGGAATGTGGGGCACCCTAAGGGATGGGACAGGGTATGCCCATCCTCCCCGCGCTCTGGGGGGACACTTCAGAGGCATGGCACATTCGCCTTCTTCTCAAAGGGGGCTCCCAGAAGGACGGAGCCCGGCTTGTCCATAGCAGCGATCTGCGTGTTAATGCACGTGTTATTGGCTATTGTACCCCTTCCTGCCTCAGTTTTCCCAATCCATCTCTTATGCTACCTCCTTGATAAAGCAGCTGCAGCCTGCAACCTATTGGCCCCTGCTCCAGAGTCTATTCAAGTCATTGCCCAAACTAAAAGAAGGGCCAACGCTAAATGAGCACTTACTACACGCAAGGCATTGTGATGTTCCCTTCATGTGCCCTCACACAGTGGTTAGGGGTGACGTCCGATTAGTTAAAACCTCCCAAATTCTCAGAACAGGACCTAATACACAGCAGGTGCTCTGTAAATGTGAGCTCTATAGTGTACAGTCAGGGTCCAGCCAGAGACAAAAACCACCTCAGTTTTATGAACAGAGAGAATTCAGTATGAAGAATAGGTAGCTGGGCATAATCAACTTGTTTCCTAGGTAACTAAAAGGGTAAAAGGAGATCTCTAAAGTGTCACATAGATAGCAACTGCTAGAAGCAGCGACCGTGCCCCTGGGGAACAAAGAGAAGAGATCGAAATTATTAAAACTTAGAAGCTTAAAGCAGGGGCCCTGAGGGACCAAAACTCAGACCTCTGAGAGGAGGGCCACGTTCAAACGGTACCGCTGACACCTTGATTTCCGGGGAGGCAGCCAGATGGGAGAAGATCCCTTCCCCCTGCCCACACTTGCTGTCTTCCTCTGGTGCCTCCACGGGGCAGAGCCTGCCTGGAAGCCAGCTGGCAAGAAAGAAATGCTGTTTGTGGGGTCCCGGCCCCAGCATCACAGAGTATAGATCAATGGGTTTCAGGCTCAGTGACAAGAACTGACAGCAATCCTTCGAGGCAGGTACTTTTATTACCAATAGATTCTACTGTCCAGATACGTTTTAGGTTCACAGCAAAATGGAGTGGAAAGTGTTGAGAGTTATATCCCTGGGGCTTGATGGGGAAACTGAGACTGCAAGTTTGTGGGCCAAGATCGCACAGCTAGTCAGTGGTAGCGTCAGGATTAGTCCGGGGACTCAGACCTGAGAGCCCACGCTCTTAGCCACTCTCCACCTGAACAGTAAATAGCTCTGTTTCTTTCTCCTTCCATCCAAGCTCACATGCTCTTCTATATCTTTAAAGTAGTCTACAATTCAGACTTCTCATGCACTTGGGTAGGACCCCTCCCCCTGCCAACCTGGCATTTGCCCTACGTGGTAGGCGGAAGGCGGAATTAGTGATCACAAACCAGCTTGTTCTCTGTCGACACTACCTTTGTCTAGATCCAATTTCTCTTTCTCCCCATTCCAAGTCCTCACACTAGGTCAGAAGCACTGGAATTGAGTTTGAAGGGTACGTGTGGGGTCACCAGAAGGTCACTAATACCTCTCAGCATGTTGGGGAGTTTGGAGACAAGCGATTGTCCGATTGTGAAGCCAACACCTGATAGCCTTCGTGCTAGTGAGTGGGGATCGCCACACGGAAAGCTGCCCCTGGAATCCTTCTCGGGGGCTGCCCTTCAACAGGAAGTCTGGTTTCACTCAGCACAGCGATGTTGACTCGGGGTCTGGACAACTCACGTGCGACCACATTGTAGAGGCTACGGTTATCATCGTTGCCTCACGCTGTGATATTTCATGGTGCAGGGCTTCTTCCTTCCTAACGGGTTGGAAGCCTTCTCCTTGCCCAAGGCTCCAAAGAGGGAACTTCCAATGTGACAATTCGGACAGTATTGAGCTTGGCACGTGACAGCTTCTGCTTGGAGATCTGCTTTCTTAGGGGAGAATGGAGATGTCATAATTAAGGTATTCAGAGTACTCACTGATATGTAGCTGACATTCTGAGTTTCCCAACTGGGATGAGGATTGATGGCATTTATGAGCGGGACACTGTTTTTCCATCATAGTAATCAGCAACCTGGGCCATCCAGACTTTCTCAAGCAGTGGCCGTTAGTCAAGGACAGGCATTTTGTGGCAATGGCTCCCATCTTAAGCAGCCCACTATTAGCACAACGTAGCCATGGAGGCTGATGCTTTAAGAGCAAGAGAAGTGGGATACCATCTGCCTCAGAGTAGGTAAATGAAGGTCCCAGAACCTTCTACCCTTTGTCAGTGCTCTCCCAAATCTGTAATTCACTTGATCAGGATTTGATCTTTCAGATCTTCACCCATACCTGAACCCACCAGACAGGAACTTTTCTAGAGCACCACAAGATATGTTGACAGGACCTAGGTATATATCACTGCACCCAGAACAGTTGGATGAGTGCCATAGTTTGAATCCCAGGGGCCAAAGCTGAGGAAGAAAATCCCATTCATAAAAGCCAGGAACAGAAAAAACGAAGAGAGTTGCAAACCTTGGCCATTAAAGAACATCATGAGCCAAGAGCGAGGAGGAACTTGAACAGAACAGAGCTACGTGGGGAATAAAGTGAGGAGAATTGGGTTACAGTAGAAAACAATTCTGAAGTGCTTGCATTTATGTGCTGTTGTCTGGACATGACACGGATTCCGTGGGCTGGCTTCCATGCCTGGAGTCAAAGCAGACAGCAGTGACCGTGTAGGACTGAGAAGTTTCCATGAATATGGCCCATGAAGTTCCTCTGGGTAGTCCAAAAGCTGCTCATGGGTAGGTTGGGGTTGAAGCTATAACACAGATCAGGCTCTAGTTGGCGTCATGAATGAGTTTATCGATGGCATTGCTGTCTCCTCTGAAATAGGGCCATTCCTTCCCCTAATTTTGGTAAACTCTTAAAGGTAGTGGCAGGTGGAACAGGTGTCTTGTGTGTACTGTGGAGACCACGTGGGGAAACTGAGCATAACGTTCATCTGTGCTGTCTCCTCAAGCAACTCCAGTCACACCAGCCTTGGAAGGTGCGACAGCCCTCCAAAAACTCTGACCTTTGCTCTAGTCCTTTTCTGGTGATCTTAAGTGTCCCTAAAAAGCAATAGATCATCGTTTCGATTGCCCAATACAGTCCTTCAGAAGCTAACTCCTGTAATGGTATTCATCTGACCTTAAACCCTTACCATAGAAATGGTGGAAACTAATATTCAGTTGTTCCTTTATTGCCACTGAAAGGTTGTAATGCTCTGTTACTCTTGGAAAGAAAATAAAAGATGTCCTTACGTGGAAATGATGATACAGCAATAGATGAAGATGTCAAGATTGGATGTTTGATTTCAGTGTGAGAGACAGAAAATATCTTCTCAACTTCACCTGTTTGACTATAGTTAACTGAACTAATATATTTACCAAAGTTCTACCATTACTGAGGAATATCAAATCACTAATACAGACATAATGCCTGGTTTCTGGTGAGGTCTGGTAATTACAGTCTCTCCTTTCATCCATAGAAATTTGATTTGAATTGCTAGAGCTGTGGGGGTAGCCTAACTGTAACCCACACCCCAATCCAAGTCATTTTGTCAAGTTTTTGACATAGCAGCCATGAGATATTTTGGGGGGAGAAAAATAAATCTCAAATACTCAGAAGCCATTGAGTAAAAAGCAGAGTTTACCCTCAGATGGTTTCTACTGTTTGGCTAATGGCTTTTAAAAAATTTTTACAAATTTAACGCTTTATTATTTTTTAAAAGTAGACTCCACGCCCAGCATGGAGCCCAAAGCGGGGCTTGAACTCACAACCATGAGATCAAAACCTAAGCTGAGATCAAGAGTCTGATGTTCAAACAACTAAGCCACCTAGGTATCCCCAAATTTAACACTTTAAAAACATTTTTTAATGTTCATTTACTTTTGAGACAGAGAGAGAGCAAGTGTGAGTGGGGGAGGGGCAGAGAGAGAGGGAGACACAGAATGCAACGCAGGCTCCAGGTTCCAAGCTGTCAGTACAGAGCCTGATGCAAGGCTTGAACTCGTCAACCGCGAGATAGTGACCTGAGCCGAAGTCAGAAGCTCAATCGACTGAGCCACTCAGATGCCCCCCAAATTCAATATTTTAAAATACTATGTGAAGTAATAAGGTATCACTACGATACTTAACATATTACAGCATTTTAAATCCAGAACCTGAAAGTGTGTGTGCAGCAAATACATAATTATTTAGCCAAATTTTCAAGTACATCATGGACATTATTAACAATAAGTATTATGATCTCATCTCACAGATGAGGCAATAAACCTAAAGGGGAGTTAAATGACTATTCCAAGGTCATACAGCTAATAAATGGCAGAGCTGAGCTTCAAACCCAAGGCTTAGACAAATCACCACCCCCAGGGAAGTGGATTCTTCCTCAGTTGACACTTCCAGGCAGACACCCAGCCCTGACCAATGCCTTGATTATCCCCTTTCGAGATCCTAAGCAGAGGATTCAGATAAGCTATACCCAGACTTCTGAGCCACAGAAACTGTGATATAATAATACATGTTGCATTTTAGCTGTTTATCTAGTACCCGCCTTAGATTCACTTAATACTTCCAATAGATTTTTGTTCTAGATTCCTTTGAATGGTCTATGTACCTAATATTATCTGTTAAGACTGTTGTGCTTCGTCCTTTCCAAACTTTTTTTTTTTTTTTAGAGAGAGCGTGAGCAGGGGAGAGACGCAGAGGGAAGGAGGTGGGGAGAAGAGAGAGAGAGAGAGAGAGAGAGAGAGAGAGAATCTTAAGCAGGCTCCCCACTCAGTGCAGAGCCAGTTGCAGGGCTCCATCCCACAACCCTGGGATCATGACCTGAGCCGAAACCAAGAGTTGGACATTCAACTGACTGAGCCACCCGGGTGCCCCCTTTTCTTTTTGATAATAGTCATTTTAACAGGTGTGAGATGATATCTCTTTGTGGTTTTGATTTGCATTTCCTTGATTTGTGATGTTGGCCCTTTGTATATCTGCTTTAGAAAAATGCCTATTCAGGTCCTTTGTCCAGTTTTTAAAATTTTAATTTATATTTATCTATTTATGTATTTGCTTATTTGTTTATTTTTAGAGAGATGGAGAACACGAACCGGGGAGGGACAGTGGGAGAGGGAGAGAATCCCAAGCAGGCTTCATACTAGGCACGGAACCCAACACGGCTCAATCTCACCACGGTGAGATCATGACCTGAGCCGAAATCGAGTCAGACACTCAACTGACTGAGCCAACCAGGCGCCTCCAAACATTTGGTTTTCTTAGCTTTCTGTATTGTCTGCTTTCTTTTCTATGAATTTCCACTGTTATCTTCATTATTTTTCTTCTACTTATTGCGGGATTGTCTCTCTGTTTTTGGCTTTCAATGGAGAAATCAGATCACTGATTTTAGACCTTTCCAACATAGGCCCTTAGAGCTGTAAATGTCCCTCTAACTTCTAGTTAGCTGCATTCCACCAATTTTCAAATACTGTGATGGTCATTCCGCTCTAACTCTCTTCCAGTTCCCTTGATGGTTTCTTTCTTTGACTCTCCAGTCATTTAAGGTGTAGTGTTAATTTCCAACTATTTGGGTAGCGGGAATGAGGAGTCATCACGCGCATGCTGTCGGTCGCCTAGCGCTACCCGCTGAGACAATGCTGGAATGTGTGCTCCCCGGCTACCGGTAGGCGACCGTTGGCAAATGAGAGCGTTGTGGTTGTTACAGAATAAGTAGCTGAGCCGGTGGCAGAGCCAAAAAAAAAAAAAAAAAAAAGCAAGAGGCCTGGATGCAGTCACCTGGTTTGATGGCGCGCTGATGACCGTGGCATTAATAAGGTTGTTGGTGCGCCGCTCAAAAGCCCCTGCAGTCGCTGTAGATTGCGTGGAAGCAATATCCCTCCAGGTTAACTTTGGTGCGTTTACTCCTATGGAAAATCGACTTCCGCCCCGTGCAGGAGTCGATGCGCCTGAGGCTGTGAAAATGACTGTGGTCCGCGAAGCCAGAAGTGGGTTACCGAGTGGGGACGGGACAGAAGACGGCGTGCGTGTAATTGGCCGAGAGGGAGTCCCCCGAATTAAGCCCTCCTGTAAGGATCCCAGCACGTGCTTTTAACCCCTCAGTGGCAGCTGGCTGTCACCACCGGCAGGGCTCACTCTCTAAGCCCTAAAGGAAATCAGGAGGCCCTCCAGACTGCAGAGGCACCGAAGAGGTGGGCCCCGGCGTCCGTGAGCTAGGAAGGAGCAGCTTTGTCACTGGGTCGTCTGCCTAGAATTCTTTACCCAGTCTGACTCCCACTTCATACAGGAGAAACTGAAAGCCCAGAGGTAGAAAAGGACTTGCCCAAGATAACACAGCTGGTAAGCAGCAGAACTGCGGCCTGAAACCAGACCTGCCTATTCTAAATCCAGTTTCACAAACGACGATGATTTTTGCATGGATTTTATCGTCTAAATCCAAAGGCAATTCAGAGAGGGTTATCAAAATAGATAGCATGGCTGAAAAAGTGTGTAATCATCTAGGATAAAGACTTAGAATGACAGCACTTATTTATGCAAGATTCAGAAAAATCTCATCTGTGTCTAAAAATTAGCTGTGTTACTTTGTGTTTGTATCTTATAAATTGGTCTGTGAGTTTGTATTTCTAGACATTCCTCTGGGATCTTCTTTTTCTCTATCATCCTGGGAATGTGAGATACATCAACAGAAACTTCAGGGGGACTTTCATCACGAATATTTCAAATCTGTGCTTATCATGCAATTAATCACAATTTCTTATTCTTTAAAGGTCAGGAAGCACTTTGTAGCATGTATTTTTAAAAAAATTTTTATGTCTTTATTTTATTTTGACAGAGACAGAGATCAAGCAGGGGAGGGGCAGAGAGAGAGGGAGACACAGAATCTGAAGCTGGCTCCAGGCTCTGAGCTGTCAGCACAGAGCCCGACGCGGGGCTCGAACCCACAGACAGTGAGATCATGACCTGAGCCGAAATCAAGAGTCAGACGCTTGACTGACTGAGCCACCCAGGTGCCCCCGAAGTTTTAGGTTTATTCCCAGTTAGCAGATGAAGAAAATGAGAAGATAACTTGAGCCAGGTCCCACCAGCAGTCAGCGGCTAAGTCAGGATTGGAACCTGAGTCCCTTGATTTGAAATCTTGGGCTCTGCAATCAGCCCAGTGAGAAAGTGCTGCAGACCTTTTGTCATCCTGCTTAGAGAAGTGTGTGCATGCAACAGTTTAGTCTAGCCTATGTCTGCACAAAGCCACACCAGGTCTTTCTGGGCTGCATTATGACTTCGACGGTCCTCGGCACTTTTACCTTTGTGGGTACCCTTTCCTCCATAAAAGACACTAAACCTTATATTTTACTACTGCATCGGTGTAAAGATGAATATGTTATATTATATTCAAGTCTTTTAGTTGATGTCAGAGTGCCCATTTTTCTTCCAGTTTTAGAAGAAATTAAAACACCATCACTGGAGATGACACAAAGGATTGGAAAGGCATCCTATGCTCATGGATTGGGAAAACAAATATTGTTAGTGTGTCCGTACTACCCAAAGCCATCTATGCATTTAATGCAATCCCTATCAAAATGCCAGCAGCAGTTTTCACAGAACTGGAACAAACAGTCTTAAAATTTGTGTGGAGTCACAGAAGACCCTGAATAGCCAAAGCAATCTTGAAAAAGAAAAACAAAACTGTAGGCATCATAATTCCAGACTTTAAGTTATATTACAAAGCTGTAATAATCAAAACAGTAGGGTACAGGCAGACACAAAAAAAGGCACATAGATCAATGGAACAGAATAGAAACCACAGAAATAAATCCACAATTATATGATCAATTTGCTTTGACAAAGTAGGAAAGAATATGCAATGGAAAAAGACAGTCCCTTCAAAAAAAAATGGCGTTGGGAAACTGGACAGCGACATGCCAAACAAAGAAACTGGATCAGTTTCTTACCCCACAGGCAGAAATAAACTCAAAATGGAGTAAGGACCCAAATGTGAGACCTCAAACTATAAAAAGGCTACAAGAGAGCACAGGCAGTAATTTCTCTGACTTTGGTCATAGTAGCATCCTTTTAGATTGTGGCAAGTGAAACAAAAGCAAAAATAAGCTATTGGGACTACATCAAAATAAAAAGCTTCTGAACAGCAAAGGAAACAACCAACAGACCTAAAAGACAACCTACTGAATGCAACGATATATTTGCAAACGACACATCCAAAGAACTTATACAATTCTACACTCAAAAAGCAAATAATACAACTGAAAATGGGCAGAAGACATGCATAGATACCTTTCCAAAGAAGACATCCAGATGGCCAACAGACACATGAAAAGATGCTCAACGTCACTCATCATCAGGAAACTGCTAATCAAAGCTACAATGAGCTATTACCTCACACTTATCAGAATGGCTCAAATTTTAAAAAATGCTAAAAACAAGTGCTGGCAAGGATGTGGAGAAAAAGGAACCTGTTGCACGACTGGTGGGAACGCAAACTGGTGCAGTCACTGTGGAAGACAGTATGGAGGTTCCTTAACAAATTAAAACGAGAACTACCTGGGGCACCTGGGTGGCTCAGTTGGTTAAGCGTCACACTCTTCATTTCAGCTCAGGTCATGATCTCACAGTTCGTGAGATCGAGCCCCGCCTTAGGCTCTGCACTGACAGTGTGGAGCCTGCTTGGGTTTCTCTCTCTCCCTTTCACTCTCTCTGTCCCTCCCTGTGCGTGCACTCTCTCTCTCTCAAAATAAAACAATGCTTGCTTAGAAAAAAAAGTAGAACTACCCTATAATCCAGTAATTGCTCTACTGGGTATTTCCCCAAAGGATATGAAAACGCTAATTTGAAGGGATATATGCACCCCTATGTTTATAGCAGCACTACTAGTAATAGCCAAACTATGGAAATAGCCCAAGTATCCATCGATAGGTGAATGAATAAAGAAGAGGTGCTACATATATTCACTGGAATATTATTCAGCCATAAAAAAGAATTAAATCTTGCCATTTGCAACAACACAGATGGATCTAGAGTGTATTATACTAAGCGGAATAAGCCATTCAGAGAAAGACCAATACCATATGATTTCACTCATATGTGAAATTTAAGAAAGAAACGAACAAAGGAAAAAGATACAAGCTAAAAAAAAACCCTTTTTATTACTTTTAAAATGTCTTCTTGTTTATTCATTTTTGAGAGAGAGAGAGAGAGAGAGAGAGAGAGAGACGGAGTGTAAGTAGGGGAGGGGCAGAGAGAGAGGCGTCACAGAATCCAAAGCAGGCTCCAGGCTCTGAGCTGTCTGCACTGAGCCCAATGTGGGGCTCGAACTCACAAACCGCGAGATCATGACCTGAGCCGAAGTCGGACACTTAACCAACTGAGCCACCCAGGCACCCCTGAGAAACACTCTTGGGTATAGAGAACAGACCAGAGGGTGGGGGGGTGGGGGGCGATGGGTGAAACAGGTGAAGGGGATTAAGGAGTGCACTTGTTGCGATGGGCACTGGGGCCCGAATGGAACTCTCGCATCACGACAGTGTGCACCTGAAACGAATACAGCACTGCACGTTAACTACGTTGGAATTCAAGGAAAACAAAGACATTATCATTGGGCCCCTAAAAGTACTGTGAACCCCTAGGCTCTGTGCCCCCCGGGTCTCACACAGAAGCACAGCCTGGATATGATTCTGGGGCGTGAGAGACAGCTAGATAAGGACTAGCCAGACTGGGTGCTCTTGGTCTGAGGTTCATAGTCTCCGATTCTGGAACCCAACTAAGTGGTATTGAAAATTCTGGACATTTTCTGAGGAGCTGGGTGTAGGGTTTACATTAGGTTCTCAAAGGGACCCATGGTCCAGAAACAGACTAAGGAAAAGGGGAGCCCAGGTGGGAATGAAGGTGCATCAAGGATCCAGTGCAAGACTCTCCTGAGATAAGTCACATCTGTATTTGTAAGGATGACAGAGGCAGTTACGCGTGTACCCGTGCTCCTTAGGTGCTGCCCCTCCCCAGGACGCAGAGACGCCCTCGAATCCGCACCTGCGTACTAAAACAGCCCGGAAGGAGCGGCCAGGTGAGGAGGACTCTGAAGCTGGTATCCAGGACCCCGGGATGAAGCCTCAGGTCTATCTCCTCCTCCACCAACTTCGGCTTCGGAAAGATCCCAAGGCCGTGAGCTTTGGCCAGGCGACAGTGGCTGATTGTTGGCAGAGTAAGACATCAGGTGGTGTCACTGAAATGCCCTCAAGCCCAGCCTTGGCAACTTGTCCTCAATTGCTCTCGGGAAGGCGCCCTCAACTGAAGGAGCACCCCCCCTCCCCGCGCACACTCTTTGGGAAGTCGATAAAGAACCGCAAACACGGGCAGGGAGAGTCACACGCACACCAACTAAAAAGCAGGTGTAAAGAGGTGCCAGCGGGGGACTAAGGCAGGAATGGCCACGATTACAAGAAAAGCCTCCCGGCTGGAGATCTGAGGGGCTCTGTCACCCTCCCAGTACGTTTGGGCTTCACACCCCCGGTCCCACCCCCAACCCCACGGGTTAACCCCAAGTGGGGCCGGCGGCCCCGCGGGAAGTGGTATTTTATCACTGACATTGTGTCCAAAGGCGAGCACATGATGAACATGAAAAGCCGCCCGATTTCTCATCAGTTTTATTATCGTTTTTGAATTCTCTGCAGGGACTGTCCCCCTCCCCCCCTTATTGCCTGCACCTGGGTGCAGCCGCTCCCGCCATCAGCAGCCCCCCCCCAACCTCCGCCCGCCATTGCCCCATTCACCGGGAGCCCGAGCAATAAAGGGGGTGAAATGAGCCTCCCGCTCTCAACAAACTGCAAAATAACTCTGCGTCTCCTGGAGGGAAGGCCCGTCCATGTGGAGTCCTCCCACGTAGGTCCCCAAAGGCAAGCGGGCAAAGGCAGAACAAGCAAGGTCAAGCCTTGGCGGAGGGGCGGTGGCCAGCATCCCGGACAGGGAGCACTCCTCTCCGCCCCGCTCTTGTCGTTCACTTCAAATGGAAAAGGCATTGACCAGCGTGGGCCGCAGAAAACGCATATGGGTATAGTATCAGATGCTTGCTTCTTCAAGGGCTTCGAGGGAATGGAAAAACACAGGGCAGCCCTTTCTTGGTGCACCATTCCAATTACCGTGCATACTTTTCTTTATCCCCAACCCTGCCTTCTCCTCGCTCTCAGAAAGATGCCACGGAGAAGTTTCTTCTAACCTGCGGGAGCAGGGCTGGTCTATCGTCTTTGCAGACGTGCTGCTCTGAAAGCTGCATTCGGTCCCGTTTTGTTTTTCAAGTCCTGTTTATTTAAGTCATCTCTACACCCAAGGTGGGGCTCGAACTCACGAACCCGAGAGCATGAGTCGCAGGCCCCTGTGACTGAGCCAGCCAGGCGCCCCTCCCTCTGGCCTCTCCTCCAGCCTCACCTTGGAAATGTAAGCTTTGCGGGAGGGGTGTCTGTCTAAACAGATGCTGTCTCTCTTTAACTCATATACCAGAAACTCAGAAATCTGGGTTTTCATTCCAGAAAGATATTGGGGGGGTGCGGGGAGGAGAAGTTGAAGCTCATTAGCTTGTCAATCAAGTGTGTCTTCGCATACACTTGATTCGCATCAAACAATACCGACTTGGATGGAAAACAAATGTATTGCGTTCAAATTATTCCTTTTCTTACCAAAAGAAATGCCAGAGGAAACAAATGCATTCGCGGATGTTAAGCCACTTTTATTTTTATGACATTGTCTTTTCTTTTTAAAAAAACCTCTTTTCTTCAAATGTATAAAGACAATAAATTATTTCTTCCCATGTCCGAGTTGATTCCCTAGTGTTTGATTACTGGTACACCGAAAGGAAAATAAATACAATGTGTGTCATTAAAAGTAATTCAGTGCAAATTGGGCATCACACAAAATTACATTATTAACAGCTGTTAAATGACTATAAAATGTAATTAGACACACTCAATTCACTACTCATGAACTGGACCTGATTTCTAAAATATCAATTTAGAACTTTGATTATTCATGACAAAAGAGAACATATTTGGATTCTAGGTTTAATTCCTGGTAATGGATGTATTGCCCTAAGGCCTTTATTGGGATTCCAAAGAGGAGGTGGAGGGGGAGGGGGAGGGGGGGGAAGAGGAGGAGGTGAGGGAGGAGGAGGCAGAGGAGGAAACAGTTGTTTGAGCGCAGAAGGAGGGGGACTGTGAGCTAGCATAGGGGTGCCGGCTGGTTCCCACCAAATCCCTACCAGCTGCAATGACGCATGAGCTCCTTGGTTAAATGTTAACTCTCTGCTTACAAAGAAGCAACAAAAGCCCACGCAGATATGTCTATAGATGTTTATGACCATTGCTTTTGTTGACTGCCTCACTCTCTTGCCTGCCTTCCCCACATATCCCGTTAATCCGCTTAATAAAAAATGTAAATGAAAATAAAGAAAAGAAAATAAGAAAAGATAAAGCCAGCAAAAATATGTGAGGATGTTCATTTCTGTCCCTTGGTCCCCTGAGACAGAATGGGAGCGCAGTGATCTGAGGTCCAGGAACTGCTTTGGGATCTGCAAGGGGAATATACTCTGGTTCTCATTCAAGTCCTCCTGGCCCTTCATATTCTCGCACCTTCTCGCTCTGATTTCCAACTTCTCCCCTCCCTGGCCAGGGCTGCCTATGTACTTACCCAAATGCTCCTTGGCTAGAGGACTGTCTCTCTTTTTCAAAGGTGTCTCTTTGTACCCGTCTCCCTGCGGTGTTGACTAAATCCCCGATGGCAGTCCCCCTGTCCTCTTCAAATTCCCTGTCGCCCTCAGTTTGAGCCCCTTCTCCATGGCAGCTGCCCCGCCGCATTGACCGCTGAGTGGCTGGTGTGGCCCCGCAGGTCAGCGCACGGACCCCTGGGTTTCTGTCGCGGGGCCTCAGTTCCTGGTGGCCAGCTGATGTTCGAAATTTGGGGATTTTAAAAAGTAGGGGCACCTGGGTGACTCAGTGGGTTGAGCCTCCAGCTACAGCTCACGTAATGATCTCCCCATTCAAGAGTTTGATCCCCCCGTCAGGCTCTGTGCTGACAGCTCAGAGCCTGGAACCTGCTTCAGATTCTGTGTCTCCCCCTCTCTCTCTGTCCCTCCCCTGCTCACACTCTGTCTCTGTCTCTCTCAAAAATTAAAAAAAAACATTAAAATATTTTTTAAAGTATAGTGCACATTTTCTGTCTTACAATTCCCCTCCCTCCCCCCGGGATAGGACTTGAAAGCAAGCACCTTAGTATTTCTACAGTGAAACAAGTGAATAATTACATAAAGTGAGATTAAAATGACAAATAGCTTCATGTCAGTTCACGACAAAGTTCAGGTCAGCCTCTGCTGCCAAACGAGCTATGAAAAAAAATCATACGCGTCAACTATGGGTTTTTTAAAAGTTATTTATTTATTAATTGTGAGAGAGACGGAGCGTGCAAGTGGGGGAGGGGCAGAGAGAGAGGGGGAGAGAGAGAGAGAGAGAGAGAGAGAGAGAATCCCAAGCAGGTTCTGCAGGGTCAGTGTGGAGCCAGATGTGGGGCTTGAACTCACAAACCGTGAGATCACGACCTGAGCCAAAACCAAGAGTCAGACGCTTGGATGCTTAAGCGACCGAGCCACCCAGGTGCCCCTCAACTATGGGTTTTTAAAGCTCTGCATATTAGAATTGTGGATAAAGGACTGTGTACCCATGAGGATTAAATGAAATGTAATAGTGACAACAGATACTAAACGCCTAAAGAGAGTCAACTACTATTATCATGGTCATTTATGTACTTGGCTTTAACTCCTTAACTGGCAGCGAGGTCGTGGAGAGGCAGAAGTTGGGTCTAGCCCTCACGCTGCATTGTATGCTGTAGGTGCTCGATAAATGATGTTTGAATGAAAGACATCATCTCAGTGCTTAAATACTCTTCCAGCCACAGAAATGAGTAACCTTATAAATGGTTGAATCATCTAAAGGCGACACCTGAATGAAGGCCTCCGAATAAAGTTTACAGTCAGGGCCACCAAGGGGCAAAAATAGATCAAAACGAAGCCACACGGCTTTTCTACAGGGCCGGTTGGAGTTTTTCATTTGTCATGGCGATCAGACAAACGCCAGCAGCTTTCAGACAGAGGGGGAGAGAAGGCAGTGGCGGCGAGGAGCCCTGTGTCCAAGCTGGCTGGAGCGAGAGCAAGGGCGAGCGAGAGGCATTTGACCCAGGGGTCATGTGAAGCTGGAGTCGGAACGGAGGGAAAGCAGCTGACTCCTGGGTGGGATGAGCCCTTTGGTGGCCCGAGGTGGTGGTCTCTGGAGCAGCCACCTTCCATACACCGCCAGCACAATCAGGACTAATTGGTCTTTGTCGGCAGCCTCAATGCGGGCCCGGGTCTGAATAGGTCTCCTTCCCTTGGGCTGACACCCCTAAGAGGCTTCAGCACTTGTGAGTAATTTGGCCAAGCCTAACTTGAGGCAATAAAACCTTTAGAGCCCTTCCAAGAACTTTCTCCAAGGAAGAAAGATCCCGCAGGCGGGTTGGATGAGGCCTTCCCTGGGGGAGGGGGGCCGCATCCGGGGTGTCCGGACACACGAAGGGGGAAGAGATCTCTAAGGAGAAGAATGAGCCACCTTCTAAACTGGCTGAGATATGGTTTCTTGAATGACGGGTCCCTTTGCTTGGATGGCCAGCCATTTGTCATATGTGACTAGAGGCCTCTGGGAATGGGGGACCGGGTATGTGAACATAATCAACGGGACTTCTGGCCCAAGGGAAGCCTTTCCCAGCATGAATTCGCTCAGTAACTCCTCTAAAGTCGGCTGGTGTCTTACCCTCAAGGTCGCTCTCGAGTTCAAGATGGGCCCAAAGGGTGCACTAGTTCTGTAACCGGGCCACGGGGCCTCCCGAGGGCTGACCTGTGCAGGGCCTTTGCTCCGGCGATATTCCCCGCGCCCGCTGCTCATGATCCGAGAGGCTCTGTACGCGCCTGAGGCCCGTGGGACTCATTCTGGAATGACGGTCTGGTATCTAAAACTCAGGGGCCGGGGGAGTCGTGGGCCTACATGCCGATACGGTCGTTTTCGCAAACGTACGTGAACCTAGCCGGATCCCGAGGGTCTGGCCGATGGCTTCGGTGATGCTGCCCCTGTCACAACATTTTAAAACCCGCCCTGGAGGGCCGGTTCCAGAGTTTGTACCGCGTTCCTAAGAGTCCCTGCGATGGTTGACGAAACTGCATATTTGGAGGGTGAATCTGATGTTTAGAAAAGAGGCCATGTTACTCCCGACTGAAAATGGAGTAGGTAGCCCAGGAAATGGCATTTAAAAAGAGAGCAATGGGGGCGTCCGGGTGGCTCAGTCGGCTAGGCGTCCAACCTCGTCTTCAGCTCAGGTCATGATCTCAAGGTTCGTGAGATCGAGCCCCGCACCCGGCTCCGAGCTCACAGGGCGGAGCCTGCTTGCAATTCTCTTTCTCCCTCTCTCTCTGCTCCTCCCCTGCTTGCACTCTGTCTCTCTCTCCCTCAAAATAAACAAACATTTTAAAGATTAAAAAAAAAATAAAGCAGCCACCCTGAAATGAGTATTATTGCTCTTATGTAGAAAATGGGGCTCAGAGAAGTCAATAATTTTTTGCAAGGTCATACAGCTTGTCAGTGGGGGAGCTGAGGTTGATAGCCATTTTTTTTTTCCACTGCAAAGCACAGTGCTTTCCTTGAAAGTCATTAAAAAGTCATCAAAGTCCTTGAAAGTCATCAAAAAATTTTGATACACTCACAAAATGTCTTTATCATTTTCATGTCCCCATAAATTATTTGTTTTCAGATAGAAGAGTTTCAGGAATATTGGGAATGAACCAGGCATGTGCAAATCACATCATTTTAGATGCTGAGGAAGAGCTATTATTTAAATAAACTGGGAATTATTTTAACAAATGTAATAAGCCTGATGGAAATGACTTAATTTTCCTGAATTAATCTGCATCTTAACTCCCAAGTACCACTTCCAGAGGTAGCGGCCCCCAGGAAGTTGACATTCTAGTTGCGAAGACAGATTTCCCACCCCCCTCCCCCACACCAAAATCCAGTAAACAGGTCAAAAAGCAAGAAATTGTAAGTTGGGGTGCAACCTATGAAGAAAACAGGTAAGAAGTTGAGATGGAGAGTGGGAAGGGCACCTCCTTTAGGCTTCTCTGAGGCAGTAACAGGATGACAGGACACATACAGGAAGGGTGAAGTCAAAGAGCAGTCCAGCCATAGGAAATAGCCTGTGCAAAGGCCCTGAGGCCAGAAAGAGTGTTGCATGTTTAAGGGGCAGAAAAAG
Source organism: Hyaena hyaena (assembly GCF_003009895.1). NCBI lineage: Eukaryota > Metazoa > Chordata > Mammalia > Carnivora > Hyaenidae > Hyaena > Hyaena hyaena. The sequence continues at coordinate 880,625 of NW_024081399.1, forward strand.
GGCCACGGTTGCAGGAATGTGACAAATAAGAGGAAGCAGAGGGATAACATGATGTGATGGTATTCACTGAAGGTAGACGATGGTCGCAGTTGAGGACACTGGATTGGAGGGAAGCGAGAGGGAAGGCCTTTGCTGCAAGTGCAAAGGGAAGTGATGACTGTGACTTGGACGAGGCTTGTCCATCACAGTGGGCATGGTGAAAAGACCATGAACTTTGGGATATATTCAGAGACAGAAGCGATGGGCCTCCTGAAGAAATGGATGGGAGCGCTTCAGGTGGCGGCATTCACTGAGCCAGGGAACACTGGCCAAGGAGCATTATGATGGGGGACAATCAACACTCAGTCTGACGCTCGCTATGTTCAAAAGCCTTTTAAATATCCGCGTGGAGATGCCGACAAGGCAGCTGGCGATGTGAATCGGGCCTAAAAACACAAATTTGGAAGTCAACAAGGTATGTTATCTATAGTCATGGGACTTGAAGACATTACCCAGGGCAAGTGTGTGGATAGTGAAGAGGAGATGAAAACAGCACCCTGAGCTTCCCCAACATTACGCGATGGGCACCGTCATTTGCCATTACTGCACTGGACCTTGACGGTCCTGATAAAGTCACAGCGCCTGGTTTCTGTTGCCCGTGGGCGACACTGGTGACTGAAGCTAAAGCCACAGCCTTGGGACCTACAGCCAAGGAAGACCCAGCCGCTACACAGCACCTCTAACTCCCTTGAGAGATTCATCACGTAACCCAATAAATTGTGTAATATTCGCTTCACGCGTGTCTCACGTGCTAAACCTGTGCCCCTCGAAGCAGGACCCAGGTTCTGTCATTCGGGGTCCCTAGGGGGCTGTCCTGTTACCGTCACGCCTGAGGGTCTTCCAGTGGGTCCCAGCCCGCGTCCTCGGGTGGACCGAGGCCAGGTCTGCCGATAGCACAGCGCAGTCTGCCCCGCGTATTCGTACTTCGCTGTGGGGAGCGGAATGGGCTTCTCTTAGTGGCTTGCGCTCCTTTCCTGCTTCAAAATCAGCTCAGCCCGCCTCGTGTGGGGCGGCCGCCACCGGCGGTAGCAAGGGGGCAGCCGGCGTTGACCGCAGGCCACAGGTCGGCTTAGCTGCCTTTCTGTGAGATGAGAGCAGGTCCCCAGAGGAGGGCCGGCGTGGCAGCCCATCTCAAGGCTGCGACAGAGGGTCTCCAAACTGTCCTCATTCCAGGCCAAGGCCTCTGCCTGATAGCTGGGAGCCTGGGCCACAGCACCTGGCCAGCCCCTCACCGGCGGGGGGCGGGGGTGGTGGTGAAGCAGCTCCCCGTGGGGCACCTAGGAAAAATGTCAAGGTTCCTGTTTGGCTTCCCTGTAGCCGTTGCCTAGCAACCTAGATAGAATGACCGGTCTCCAGGGGCAGAGCGCCTGGCTGGCTCAGTCAGTGAAGCTGCGGACTTCCCCTCAGGTCATGATCTCACAGTTGGTGGGTTCGAGCCCCACATCGGGCTCTCTGCTGTCAGCGTGCAGCCTGCTTCAGATCCTGTGTCCCCCCTCTCTCTCTGCGCCTCCCCCATCTCTCAACAATTAGTAAACATTAAAAAAAAAAAAAAAAGAAAGAAAGAATTGTCTGCCTCCACTGCCCTAGTCACTTAGGGAAACGTGAAGTACCATTAGAAACGTGAAGTTTCATAACATAAGAGTTACCGGTCGCTGGGGGGGTCATGAAAGTGTCCAAGTAGCTGAAGAAGTAGCACCGAGTGATTAAGGGCATAGGCTTTGGAGCCAGACGGAACTGGGCTCAAATTCCAACTGTACTGTTCACAGGCTGTGTGGCCTTGGCACACTTGTTTAACCTCTCTGGCTTCAATAACTTCATATAATGGGGGACAAGAGTGACACGTACCTCCCAGGGCTGTTGAGAGCGTGGATGACATAATGCGTGTACAGCACTCAGCCCGGACCGGCCACGGAGTAAATGCGTCTATATCTTAGCTGTTATTGTTCCTTATACATGCCGCAGTAGGCATAGCGCTTCAAAGCCAGTCTGGCATCAGTTTGCCTGGAATGGAATTCTGGCTCTGCTTCTTCCTTGCTGTGTGACCTTGGGCAAATCATCGAGTCTCTCTGAGCTGCAGTTTTCCTGTCTGTAAAATCAGGGTAGCAACTGTTCCTACCTCAAAGGGTTAAACAAGGATGTTCCACGTAGATTTGAATAGGTGTGGGTGGGTCAGGGGCAAACAAGCAAAACACCAGAAACAGTCAAATGAAAAATAAGTTTGGGGATCATCGCATAGCACCTGTCCTTACAAAGTCACAGTGCAGCCAGGCATGTAACTAAAGGCTCTGATAAGTCCTGCAGTAAAGCAACCTTCTTCATGTTACATAACTCCACGTGTCTCCAAGTTATATGATCTAGAACGCTTCTTCATGTCACATATATTAACACCTGGGAGACCAGTACCCAGAGGCTACTTAGAGCAATGCCCAACACCAAGTCATTTTTCGATAAATGTTAGTAATCAATTTTGATGCTTCTGCACGAATTCGAATTCACTGGGAGGACGGTGCCACCAACGAGGTGGGAGACAGGATCCTGCGTGTCCTCTGCTCGAGGTTTCTTCAGGAGGTAGGCATCTCCACGCCACGTCAGGAAGGGGAGACGGGGCTCTCTCAATTGCTTCTCCTTGCAGTCACTGAAGGGAATGCTCTGTGGACAACCACAGTCAGGTATAATTCAGACGCCTGACAAGCTTCGGCTTCTTTTCCTTAAGTCTCTAGTATCCAGGCCTTGAAGATCGACCCGCAATTTGCATCCAAGGTCAATGGAGAAGACGCCATACTAGCGGTTGCCCCCTCCTGCCCTTTGCACTTGAGATGCTCAAGCACTGTTTCCTTCCCTTCACCCCACCCACCCACCCCATGCATTGCAACGTGCATAACCTTTACCCCAACAGGAGAGGTCATGAATATGGGGAAGAGTGTGCCTGTCCAGGGGAAAAGCCTTGGCCTGGGGGGATCCGGACTCCTAGCTTTGAGCCTGGCATGGCCACTAATTGGCTCTACAACTTAGAGAAACCCCAAGCAGAGACCCCATCTCAAGGCTCAGACCCCAGACTTGATAAGTTGAGAGAGATTCAAATTCAAAAGTTCTTTCAACCCGAGCAGTGGTCTTCTAAGTGGGCAGAGATGTCCATCCCCCCCTTTTAGAATAGGAAACAGGTCTAGAGAGATGAAGTGACTTTCTGAAGCTCGCACTAATCGTCAGTGGCAGATCTGAAAGCAGACGAGAGTCTCCTGACTTCCTGGCTTCCCACGAGCGACCGCAACGCTCTCCCGAGGCCCCTGCGAGTCCAAGAACTGCAGACACCGAGTGTGTAAACAGGCCATTAAAATAAATTGAAAAAGCAAAATCAGAACATTCATTTTCTCAGTCTTAAGGCAGCCTCTAAAATGGCCAAACAGGTTCACTTTCCGGTCTGCGTTTACCCTCTCCTGTGTGTTCATCTTCTCTATGTTGCCCCGCTTCTCATTTCTCCCTGTTTCTTCACAGACTTTGTCTGTTTATCTCATCTGTTACCTAATCCTCCCTTCTGTCCAAGGTCCTAAACTGGAAAAAAAAAAAAAAAAAAAAAAAGACCTTCATGCTGTTACAAGGTGTGCCATTTGCCTGGGTCTCACGGATGAACTTGAACAGCTTTTCTTTCTCGTCCTTTGACTCGTTTTCTCATTCCCTCTAATGTAGTGGTTCTTAAACTTGGGTGTGTGCTTGGAATCGCCTCGGAAGCCTGGTGGAAAACCTATTGCTGGGCCCCACCCCACGCTTTCTGATTCAGCAGAGCTGGGGTGGGGCCCAAGATTCTGCATTTTTCACAAGCTCCCGGGAGATGTTGATCCTGCTGGTCTGGGGACTGCACTTTGAGAACCACTGCTCCGATGAAAGAGATCAAAACTGCCACCTTCATGTTGCTACCAGCTCAAGTGCCAATGGGAAGTTCGCCACAAATAGCCTGAGGTCCAGAGAAGCCTTTTTACTTGGAATCAGAAACAAACAAAAAAACCCCTGCTATTTATTTGGGGGAAACCTCATGTAAAAGTGATTTGCTTTGATTGTGCTGATTGACAAGCATCTTTTGCAGGGCACATTACTAATTCCAAAGCTAATGAGGATACTGGAGCTTCAATAATAAGCCAGTGATGGGCACAAATAACCACAGCCTTGTTTATGAGGGCTGACATCTAGGAAAGTTTCCTGTGGCCTTTTTTCTACTCTCTGATCAAGAATACTCCCTGTTGTTTGGGTTGCCGTTTGCATCCAAATTACTTAGGAATGAAGCGAGCTGAGCAGAGCGTATGTGGTGTGGAGGAGGTCTTGGGGTCACGGAGGTCAAGTTTCAGTCCTGGCTCTGCCGGTATTCTAGCCGCATGGCTTTGGCTAGTCCCTTCTCCTCTCGAGGCCGTAGTCTTACAATTGTAAACTGAACTCACTAAAGGCATATGCTCCACATCGATTTTAAGAGGGGTGGCTGGGGCACCTGGGTGGTTTAGTCGGTTAAGCGTCCGACTTTCGCTTAGGTCATGATCTCGCGGTTAGTGGGTTCGAGCCCCGCGTCGGGCTCTGTGCTGACTGCCAGCTCAGAGCCTGGAGCCTGCTTCGGATTCTGTGTCTCCCTCTCTCTCTGTTCCTCCCCTACTTGCACTCTGTCTCTCTCCTCTTCTCAAAAATAAAGATTTAGGGGCGCCTGGGTGGCTTAGTCGGTTGAGCGTCCGACTTTCGCTTAGGTCATGATCTCGCGGTTCGTGGGTTCGAGCCCCGCGTCGGGCTCTGTGCTGACTGCCAGCTCAGAGCCTGGAGCCTGTTTCAGTCTGTGACTCCCTCTCTCTCTGACCCTCCCCTGCTCATGCTGTCTCTCTCTCTCTCTCTCTAATAGAAATAAATAAAACATTAAAAAAAAAAAGAGGGGTGGCTAGTTTGGGAATCAAAGATAACAAAACAATTCAGTAGTAAAACATATATGGGAATTGCTTCATTCTCGAACACCCTTCTGAGAACGTCACGACATACGCTGGCATATTAAAGGCTCTGAGAAGTCCTGAAGTAACATGACCCCTCAAGGTTTAACTCAACCTTCCCTCTGAGTATAAGACCGTGAGATATCTTTTCATGGTATTAACAGCTGGTGCTCAAACGGCACCGGTAATCCCTGAGAGATCTCTAAAGGGCCTTCCAACCTGAAAATGCACTGGGTCTGGGGGCTGGTTCTCAGGATGTACATTCGGACAGACGCCTACCACCGGACCGGGGTTCTCTTAGTGTCTGGGACTTAGGCAAAGCCTTCTGTAGGCACAAGCCCTTCCTCACAGTGAGGACTATGCCTACGGAGGGCCAGATTCCACGTGCCAAGCTGTTGCCCTAGCTTTCTGGAGCCGTGAGGAAGGGGCTCACGCTCACACTCCCCGCCACGTGCTGAAGAGGAGTTGAGGTACTTCCCGCTGGGAGGCTGCTCCCTCCCGATGACCCCATCTACAGTACCTGGGGCTTCCTCCCTCCCTCTCCACCTTTCTTGTGCTTTCTGGTCACTTCCACAGACCCCCTCAACCCAGCGATGCTTTCATTTCTCCCGCCGCTCCAGCCGAGCGACTCGGCTCTTTCATCCGCGGATCTCCTCCAGGCGCCGGCATGTCCGCGAGCCCGGGCGGTGAGCTGAGATTCCAGACAGGGGGACCCTCACGCGCGTACAGCATTCGATAAACTGCACATCACTCTTCAGTGTCGTGTCTTATCATATTCTTTGTGAAGGCTTGTTATTCAGGCATGTTTGGCACAGAAGGAAACCGGTGCCCGGAGCGAACCAGTGACGCGCCCGGCATCATAGAGTCAGGGAGCCGCGGAGTTAGCATCTGTTCCCGAATCTTCGTACTCCCAAGTCCACAGTTTCCTCTTTAGAGATGTCTGTACGAAGCGCTCCGAGGGCCTCAGAGTGCTCAGACAGAGGTCAATCCCTCACCGTCCTGATGAACTTACTACCTTTGGAGTAAGTCTTGAAATTGGGTACGGTGTGTCTCCCAACATAATTCTTCCTTTTAAGAAATTGTTCTTGGATATTCTAGGTCCCTTTTGTGTTTACAATACATTTTAGAATCAGTTTGTCTATCCCTCTCTCAAAAATAAAATATTTAAAAAATTTAAAAAAAGGGGGGGGGGCGCCTGGGTGGCTCAGTCGGTTAAGCGCCCGACTTCGGCTCAGGTCATGATCTCACGGTTCGTGGGTTCAAGCCCCCTGTCGGGCTCTGTGCTGATGGCTAGCTCAGAGCCTGGAGCCTGCCTTTGGATTCTGTATCTCCCTCTCTCTCTGACTCTCCCCTGCTCAAGCTATCTCTCTGTCAAAAATAAATAAAACATTTAAAAAATTAGAATCAGTTTGTCAATTTCATTTTTTAAAATTTTTAAATTTTTTTGAAAGGGGGGAGGGGTAGACAGAGAGGGAGTGAGAGAATCTTAATCAGGCTCCACTCCCAGCAAGGAGCTCCCTCTGTCTGGGGCTCGATTTCATGACTGTGAGATCATGATCTGAGCTGAAATCAAGAGTCAGACACTTAACTGACGGAGCCAGCCTGGCACCCCTTAGTTTGATAATCTCTAGAAAGAAAACCCTATAGTGATTTTAAATAGGATTGCATTACATCTGTAGATCAGTTTGTGTATAAATGAGAGCTTAACAATATTGAGCATTCCCATCCACGAAACAGAACTTTTTAGATTTAAAAAATTTTCTCCTGGTGATACTATGTAGTTTTCCTTTGGACATTCTTTGGAAATTTATTCTTAAGAATCTTTTGGTTTTGCTGCTGTGGTGAACGGTATCACTTTTGAAAAGTTACTTTTTAAAATGTGTGTTGCTGGTATATAAAAATACAATAAATTTATGTATATTGAGTTTGCAACATTATTGAATTTATATATTCATTTGTATAGCTGTTATCTAGACTCTTTAGGATTTTCTTTTCTTTTTTAAATGTTTATTTATGTTTGAGAGAGAGAGTGCAAGCAGGGAAGGGGCAGAGAGAGATGGGGACAGAGAATTCAAAGTGGGCTCTGCGCTGACAGCAGAGAGCCTGATGGGGGGCTCGAACTCATGAACTGCAAGATCATGACCTGAGCTGAAGTCAGATACTTAACTGACTGAGCCACCCAGGTGCCCTTCCTCAGTATTTTCTATACTCACCATCATGCCATGTCAAATACAGTTTTACTTCTTCATTTCCCGTTTGTATGTCTTCTGCTTCTTTTTCTTGCTTATTGCACTAGTCAGAACTTCAAGTACAGTGTCAAGTGGAAGTGATGACCGATATCCTTGGTTTTTGTCCTCACTGTTAAGAATATAATTTTCAATATTTCACCCCTAAAATTTATATTCACTGTATGCTTTGGAGTTGAAGTTCTCTTCCGTTCCTAATTTGCTGAAATATTTTTAACATGAATGGCAAATGGTGAATTTAATCATGGTCTTATATTAGTTTTCTACTGCCATGTAATAAATGACTATAATCTAATGGCTTAAAACAATACACACTAGCTTAAAGTCTGGCACAGACTGGCTGGGTTCTCTGGTCCGATTCTCATAAGACTATAATCAGAGTGTGGGAAGTTGCCTTCCCATCTGGAACGTGGTATCTTCTTCCGAGCTTTGGGGGATGTTGGTGGCATTTAGTTCCTTGTAGTTACAGGGCTGAGGGCACTCACAGTAGGCAGTTGACATCTCAGCAGATTGCCCTACTTTTGATTTTCATTACCATTTGCCTGGGCAGTTGAAATAGTGACCTGTTTGGTCTTCTCCGGGGCGCACATATGTAAGTGTCCAATTTGGGGCCCGCGCTTTTGTAGTTCGGTGAGTGTCTGTCTCATAGCCTGTAATAATCCCGACAGATGGGACCATGTTGTGTCCATGCTCTGAGGAAGACTGCTCTGGACTAGGCTGCGTGGAGGGGCCGCGGGTGCAGAAATGTGGAAAACGGTCAGAGTTAGCCTCAAAATCCATGAAGTACCGATTCCCATTCGTGGCTGAATAATATTCTATTGTATGTGTAGACCACATCTTGGTGATCCATTAGTCAGATCTGAGGAGGATTTTGAGGCTAACTCTGTGGCTACGCACGCTGCCAAGTCGCTGGGAGACAGAGACCCGCGGAATTCCCCATGTGCCCCAAAGGGTCCGTCCCGCCAGCGGAAAAGTGCTGGATTTGTGACTAAGGCCCCACACCCGGCGGTATTCAAGACATCTCACAAACTGATTAAATTGTATGCTTGAGGCCACATGGTACCTAACGGAGCATCTTCTAGGAGATGTCCAGACCTGTGCAGGAGCCGAGGCAGTCAGAGCTAGAAGGGCAGGCAGGGACCCTCTGACCACCTCCACTTGGTTTTCTCTCTAAAAAAGTAATCAGCAATGCCAATAGCCTTCGCATTTTTTTAAACTTTCAAGTGTTTATTTTTTTATTTATTTCTGAGAGAACGCAAGCAGGGGAGGAGCAGAGAGAGGGAGATGCAGAATCTGAAGCAGTCACAGGAAGAACGGTTGCCTGGCTTCCACTCCCTGCTGCAGAGACTTCCAGAATCCTTAGAACGGCAGCTCAAGTGAGCTGCTATTATTTGTAGCAAGATGTCGGAAGCTCACGGGAATGCTCTTCCAGCCCAAATTGTTCAGGCCGAGCAAAGCCTGCCTCCTTAGGATCAAGTCTGTGTTGATCCAAATGAGCCCCAGGGACAGGGACTCAGATGCATATTCAGAGATGCTGGTTTATCAGTGGTATGTAGAGAATGCTGTTCCCCACTTACAAGATCCAGAAATCCTGCTTAAATACCCACGTACCCTTCACTGAGCGTCCTTAACCTTCCCTTGCACGCCTTATGATGAACAGAAATTTTATAATACTTGCAGGGGGGAAGGGAATGTAATGTAAATTTGTTGCTTGAAGGGCTAAACTATGAGTTAACGCAAAAGCACGAGTGATAGGCTCATCGGGAAATCCAAAATATTAAGTAAGCAATTGGGAGCACATTGGGAAAAGTAATCTCCATTGCACACACCCCACCCCCCAAGTCCAACTGGCCTGAAAGCAAAACTCTATAAAATGATCCTGGTTGTGTGTCTCTGATTAAAATAAGAGGTAAATAAAGACACACAGAAACATGAACTGGCTTCTTGAAAACTAGGCTGAAAATGGTGAAAAGAAACAAAATTACATTTAAAAGGAAATGATCTTTATTTTAGTGCTAATAAACTTGGTTTTATTTTGCCCTCAGCGTTTTCAAATGGGGGGGGTAGGGCAAAACCTAGCAAACTTTCTCAAAAAACAAAACATGCACGGGCCTTCTTCCCTTTTTTGAAAAAAGAATCAGTCTGACTCTATGCAGACACCTGCTACCTGGCACTCAGCCAACTCGCTAACCAACCCTGTGTTTCAGCCCAATTAACTAAACACGCGTCATCCAGAATGCGTTAATTATTCCTGGTGATTTCCCAAAGTTTCCGACGGGATTATGCAAGGAAAGGTGGACATAACCTTCTTTCACAAGGATCTTTACTAAGGAAACCCCAATGCATGCATTCTCGAAAATCCCAGAGACATTCCTAAAAATGCATAATGTCAGAGCTGGAAGGAACCTCAGAGAGACTCATTATGCAAGCCCTTCATCAAAAAGAGAAACCACGGCACTCCACAAAGCCTCTAATAAACTATGAGCAGAGAGAAGATAAATATAAAAGTGGAAAACATTCAAATGAAGCCTTCATTTTTCCCCTGGTTTACTGGGTACAAAGAGGCAGAATTAGAGAGGGCGGGGACTGATCATTTCAAATCTTGCCTGCTACGTCTTCGCAGCATTCTTGTGCCTCAGTGTTTCTATCTGTAAAGTGAGGAGCAGGGGACTTTATACGTTATACAGGACACCATGACTCCAAGTATGAAGGTACATTTGGTTGGAGTTTTGTTTTGTTTTGTTTTTTGATGTCAAGCCCCAAAGATGAGTGATATGATTAAAGATAGCCCAATTTTCCTTCCTAATATAAACACAATGACCACCGCACAAGTAGAAAAGATACACACTGGAAATTTTATTATGATTTTCTTCTCTGAATATTAATACTAGCTGTCATTTATTGAGCGCTTGTAAGTGGAAGACATTGGATGAGACATATTCTCTACTTTGTTTCATTGCATCTTCCCAGTCATCCTATGGGGTAAATTCTAGAATTACTTTCATCTTACAGATGAGGTAGTGGGTGGGGGAGAGAAGGGGAAGTGACTTGCCCAAGGCCAAACATCCTCGGAGTGGCACAATTGGATGTACTGTCCCCCAAATTTACAATCTGTTGCTCTGGGTTTTATGGGAGACTTTTTGAGATCTCTAACATATGACATTTCGATGTATGCATTAACAAAGAATATTGGTTCAGCAATCTTCAAAATATCTAGAATGTTAGAGTTACTTCCCAAACTAGATTGGGAAGGAGGTTGACAGGGCTTGAGGATTTATCCGTAATGAGGAAGGAAAAATGAGTCTTATATGTATTTATCCCTTATGTACTAAGCTACAGACACGCCCCCAGTAGATTTGTGAGGCTCTCATGGGCATTCTCTTGTTTAGTTACCAGCAGAACCAGATAAAATGTCATTATTCGCCAGCATGCAGATGAAGAAATGGGATCAGAGAGTTCGTGTAACCTGTCTGAGGTCACACAGCAAGTAAGAAGCAGAGTGGTGATTTGGACCTGGGTTTCCTACTGCAAGTTCAAGTTCTTTCTACTCTACCATGTGGCCTTTCATACACTCAGATAAACTCCACACAACACACTGTATGCCCCCACAGCATTACCTACACATAGTAGGTACTTAATCCACTGGCTGCTTGAATAGAGAATGAACCATTACTGTGATACAGGCAGTATTTAAGTATTTACAGGTTTCAAACTATTTTTAGTCTCAGAGCAATCCTGTGCAGTTGGTTGTATTATCTTAATTTTACAAATCAAGAAAGGAAGGCTTACAGAGGTTGAGTAATTCCCCAAGGTCATCCTAGAGGAAATGGTTTATCTGCCGCTAAATTCTGACTCTGAACTTCGAGTATTGTATTCAAGTAGTGATAAGGAACCTGTCTTCTCTTGGTTTCCTCCTAGACTGTCAGAAGGAAGACAGGAGGAGGAGCCAATAAACACAAAAGGTGTAGCTCTGCTCTTCACACAATGGGGAGTGGGGATAGACACAGGCAGACAGAGCTTGGCACCCAGAAGTTAAGTCAGCCGAACCAAAGTTCTACCGTGGGTTCCTCGGTGGAATGGAGACTTTTCACACGACACTTTACCAGCAGCAGATGGTGGTCTAGATCAACTGCACCCTTTCTTTGTGGTGTTCGCTGTTCACTTGAGCAAACAGAACTTAGACGGTCTGTTCCTTCAAGTCAACATGGGCTTCGTCGAAAGGCACAAGGGGCAATCCGTCCGCAGGTGGCAGATTGGTTATGGGGAGCGCCTGCATTTCAGAAGCTCATTTGAGATTATGGTCCCCTTCACATTCCTATCACTTCCTTCCATTCCATTGTCGTCTTCCCAAAATCTGTTGGCGAGGAAGCGAGGTATGGGCAAACCTCTGGTCTTCCTCGTGAGCATCGGCTAGAGAGTCAGCACAGCCAGAGAAGAGAGTTGGCTCACAGATCTCAAAGGCAACAGACAACGCTGTCGTCATCAAATTGATCAAAGTGTTGGATTTAATAATACAAACATAACAACTTGGTGGTCTTTCGTGGTGCTTTCCCTAAGGACTGTTGGGTCGGAAAGCCAATTCGTTGTGTTGCTTGATGGCTTTTGACTATTAGAAACTGTTCCCTTGGGGACAGCAGGAAATCAGTTATGATCTTTTGTCTCTCATCTGAGGCACAGGGAAGTCACTATTCTAGTGAATGAGCCACAGATTTCCCCCTGATTTCACTCTCAATTCCTCAATTAGGTGATCATTACCATGAAAGCTGCCGAGACTTAACAGATGGAGGCTGCCCTTGGAAGAGGCCAAGGGAGCACGGAGGTTTGTAAATGATGGCACTGCCCCCTAACATCTGGACGGGCAGTTAACTCTTAATTCTTACCGTGGCCCAGCTTTCCTTGGCTTTCTGGCCAGGAACCAATGCACGAGGTGTTCACTGGGCTCTAATAACTCTCTTCCAATGGCTGGTCATGGACGCTTCTGTTGTCCTACCTACCAGGATGACAGCCATCCCTTGAATAACTAACCACTCCCACTGTGTGCCCAATTTCTAGCTCTGCAGGTATCGCCCGCTGGTGCCTACTCTCCACATGGAGCTAAATGCACCAAGTAAATACACAGATACCCTCCTTCGTGTATGGAGACCAAGAGTGGGGTCTGAGACCTGCGTGGCCCTTGGGGTGGTTTAGACAGCATGGGAGAAAGGGTTCCTATATATCTTTTTAAAATATGAATACAGTTGACATACAATGTTACATTAGTTTCAGGCATACAGTGCAGTGATTCAACACGCTTATACATTATGCTACGTTCACAAATGTAGCCACCATCCATCCTGCCACCTCGCTATGACAATATTGCTGACTATGGTCCTTACGCCATTTCCTGTATTCCCACAACTTGTTCGTTCTATAGCTGGAAGCCTGTATCTCCCACTTTCCTTCACCCATTTTGCCCAACCCCCTACCCACTTTCCCTCTGGCAACAATCAGTTTGCTCTCTGTGTCTTCTATTTAATGAGGCTCATATTCCTCCCATGGGAGCACAAGGCTCATTTGTTTTTTTTCTTTTTTCTTTTATTGCAATGTTTATTCATTTTTTAAATGTTTATTTACTTTTGGGGGGGGAGGGGTAGAGAGACAGGGAGACACAGAATCTGAAGCAGGCTCCAGGTTCTGTGCTGACAGCTCAGAGCCTGATGTGGGGCTCAAACTCAATGATGATGTGGCCTGAGCCGGTTGGATACTTAACCAACTGAGCCACCCAGGTGCCCCCAAAATGTTTATTCATTTTTGAGAGAGCTAGTGTGAGCCGGGGAGGGAGCAGAGAGAGAGGGGGGAACAGAGGACCCAAAGAGGGCTCTGAGCTGACAGCAGCCACCCAGATACAGGGCTTGAACTCACGAACTGCCAGATTATGACCTTGGCCGAAGTCGGATGTTCAACCGACTGAGTCACCCAGGTGCCCCTCTTTTTTAATTTTTAACCTCTGATTCATTTGTTTTTAAGTATACACTTTGATGGTTTTTAAATATAGTAACAGAGTTGTACAATCATGATATGATTTGATTTTAGAGCCGTTCTATCACCCCCAAAATAACCCTCACGCCTGTTTGCCATCGTTCCCCATCCCCACCCCCACCAAGCTGCTTTTTGTTCTCTGTAGATTTGCTGTTTCTTACCATTTCATATAAATGGAATCACACAACACATGGTCTTTTCGGACTGGTTTTCTCGACTTGGTATAATATTTTAAGGCCATGGCATATATATCAGCAGTCCATTCCTTTTCATTGCAGAATAGTCTCTGAAAGCTATTTCTTAGTTCTTCCTCCCCAACTGCCCCAAATTAAAAATGACCAAATGTGAGGCCCCCACACAATCCAGCAGCTGCCCATTTCTCCAAACTCATCCCCCACAACTCGCCGCCCTTCTGTTCATCACCCACGCTGCAAACATACTGGCCTTCTTTCGGATCCTCAGATGTGTCATGACCCCGTCTGCTGCTCTGCTATCGAAAACACTGTCCTGTTTCCCTAAACACTCTCCCCTGCAACATGCGCATATACGGTCCGCTTGCGGGGCGCCTGGGGGGCTCAGTCAGTTGAGCATCCAACTTGGGCTCAGGTCATGATCTCACGGTTCGTGGGTTTGAGCCCCGCATCGGGCTCTGTGCTGACAGCTCGGAGCCTGCTTCGGATGCTGTGTCTCCCTGTCTCTCAGCCCCTCCCCTGCTTGTGGTCTGTGTCTCTCTGCCTCTCAAAGAGAAGTTTTGAAACATCAGAAAGAATTTATAGTCCACCTGGTTAATTCCTACTCACCCTTCGGGTCTCTGTTTAAACCGTATTCCCTCAGAAAAGCCTTCCCCGACCCTTTGGACGGGGTCCAACTTTTCTCTTACAAGCTCTCTTAGCCTCTCCATCAGAGCTCTTCCTATAAGGGGAACCGGCCCATCACATGTGTAATTACTTCTTTAGTGCTCGCCCTGCCTGCCCCCTTCCGCACCCCTTTTCCATAACCCCGTCTGCTCCCCACCTACCCCCTCCCGCTGCTGGCAAGGTCAGAAGGGCCAGCCGCGCGCTGTCTGGCTTATTGCGGCCGGGGGCCAGGCGCGCAGTGGGCGCACAGGAAATATTTGCTCTCGCCCTACCTGCCCGTGTGCCCGAGCCTTGCCTGGGGCGCCCACAGACCCTAGATCTTCGACTCCACATCCCAGCAGGGGGAACGTGCGCTTTCTGTGCCGCGGAGTTTCCTAAAAGTGTCAGACTATAAAGATGTGCTGTTTTCGACTGATAGCATCGCGGAGTTGAAGATAAACTCAGCCGGGCAGCTAGAATGTAGTCGTGCAAAGTGCTCGGGAGGCCGGCTCCTCAGCCTGGAATGGAGGGAATGCGGCTCTGTGCTCAGCACTCCTGGACACTTCCCGACTTTTCCAGCGGCTCCCGGGGAAGACCCCGGGGCACCCTGGTTCCCCCACCCCCACCCCCCAGGTGCTCACTGACACTTTCATGTCATGCCAATTCCAGCGCGCTGAGCGGCACTTTGACTGGCTGTTTGTTTGACTCTGCTTTCAACACCTCTCTTGAAAATATGACATCTGTCAGAATGAGTCCCGGCGGCCTTCGATCCAGCGTTCACGGCTCCACAAAGCTCTCCACCCATGGGGCACACTGAAAGACACTCTGTGCTGTTCGAGAACACTCCTCTTAATCTGGTGATAACCTTTTCTGTCTGGCTGGCAAATTCAATTCAACACGCAGTTATTGAGTGCTTACGATGTGCAGGGCCCCGCACGCAGTCCGTGGGGGATACTTTCTGCCCTCCAGCAGCTCCCGATCGGGAGGAGGAGAAAGACGCGCAAATAAAGAACGTTAATAAGGACGAGGCTGGGAAAAACCGGGATAGGAGGGCAAGCAAAGTGCTACGGGAGCAGGAGGGGGGGGGGGGGAATTAATGTCAACATCGGGAGAGATTTCTCGGCAGCGGAAGGGATAAATGTGACACCTTGTTTTAGTCTAACAACTTTGGAAGAAAAGAATGCCATCAAGACTAGTCTACTCCGCCGATAACTAGGTGGGGCCCCTGGATGGTCTTGGGAGCCCGCGTGCCATTTTAATACAGTTAATCAGGCCCCTGGTGAGGAAGGTAGGAGGCACCTCCCTGGGGCCCGAAAGAACCCAGAATGAGCAGTTGTGTTTTACCCGCCAGAATACAGCTCCTGGGCTGATGCCCTGATCTCCAACCACCAGCCGAAGAGTCACAAACTCTGTTCCAATGTGGCACTGGTCGGTCCCCCGCCACTGAATTAAAATCACCTCCTCCTTTTAAACTGCCTTAGAGGGAAGCCTGGGTGGCTCAGTCTGTGAACCGTCCAACTTCAGGTCAGGTCATGATGTCACAGTTTGTGGGTTCGAGCCCCGCGTCGGGCTCTGTGCTGACAGATCAGAACCAGGAGCCTGCTTCAGATTCTGTGTCTCCCTCTCTCTCTGTCCCTCCTCCGCTTGTGGGCATGCGTGTGCACGTGCGTGCTCTCTCTCTTTCTCTCTCTCTCAAAAATAAACATTAGGGGCGCCTGGGGGGCTCAGTCGCTTAAGCGTCTGACTTCAGCTCAGGTCATGATGTCACAGTTCATGAGTTCGAGCCCCGCGTCAGGCTCTGTGCTGACTGCCAGCTCAGAGCCTGGAGCCTGTTTCAGATTCTGTGTCTCCATCTCTCTCTGACCCTCCCCTGCTCACGCTGTCTCTCTCTCTCTCTCTCAAAAATAAACAAAACATTAAAAAATTTTAAAAAATAAACATTAAAAAATTAAAACAACATAGAATAAACTCTTGGAACCATGAGCTTGCAGGATGGTGTGCATGAGTGAAGGAACATGAGCTCGTGGCCGGGGCCCACCTGCTCCCAAGGTTCTCGCGGTCTCTGGTACAAACAGGACTTCACCCCTGTATGTACCTGATCTTGGAAAAGGTCAGAAACTCATACCACGCAGGACTGCAAAGCTACGACAACGTCCTGCAATGCCGGGGACATCTGCATTTAAATCTTGACCCCTGGGAGCTGGAGGCCTGATAGGGCCCGCAGCCGGGCTTGACCTAAACCTCAGATGAGTCCTGCTTATTTGGCCTGAGGGTGGAAAATAGTTTGCAGCTTGGTGTGAAATGGTGGTCGTCCCATTTGGGGGTGGGGGGAACCTTTAAAGATTTAAGGATGAAAGCACTTGACAAGCTGGGAACAACGGCTAATCAACATTTCAAAGAGGAGGGTAGCCCATAATAAATACTGTGAACCCCAGACTCCCAGGATGTGGCCTCTGAGTCACACTCTCTGGTCCCTGTGCCTCGCCCTCTCTGCAGAACTTTGTCAAGGCAGCGTACAGATGGACGAGTTTGTGGGCCTTGAGGTCTCGGGGGACCCCAGGCTGCATTACTGGCTCTACCGCTTAGTAACTACATACGTGGATCTGAGCAAGTGGCTTCAACTCCTTACAGACAGGTCCGGGAACTGCTACCTCCCAGAGCTGTTGGGAGGGTGGTTACAGAGCGAATGCGTGTACAGAGCCGAGCACAGCGCATGGTATGTAACAGGAATGTAATGTGACTTCCGCCACCTTTTCTCCTGCTTTGTGTGTGGGGGGGGGGGAGTGGGGGGAGGTCCACTTCTTCTACCCTGTGGCTTCTTTCCCCTCTAAAACTAGCCATTGTAAGATAGTGAAGCATAATTTTAGTATTTCCTGTGGTTACTCATCGAAGGTCCCTCAATTTATTTTATTTTTTTAAACTCTTCTTTTTTTTTAAACTTCATTTATTTTGAGAGAGAGAGAACATGAGCAGGGGAGGGACAGAGAGAGAGAGAATCTCAAGCAAGCTCTGCACCACCAGCGCAAAGCCCAATGGGGGGCTCGAACCCACGAACTGTGAGATCATGACCCGAGCCAAAGTCGGACGCTTCACCGACCGAGCCACCCAGGTGACCCTGAAGTTCCCTCAATTTAAAAAGCAGATTGCAGGGTGTCTGGTTGGCTTGGTCGGTTAAGTGTCCGCCTTCAGCTCAGATCATGATCTCGCGGTTTGTGGGTTCAAACCTCGCGTGGGGCTCTGTGCTGACAGCTCAGAGCCTGGAGCCTGCTTTGGATTCTGTGTCTCCCTCTCTCTCTGCCTCTCTCGACTTGTTGTCTCTCTCTCTCAAAAATAAGTAAACATTAAAAAAATTTTTTTTAAATGTTTTTTTTTTTTTTTTAATTTATTTCTAGGAGAGAGAGACAGCGTGAGCAGGGGAGGGTCAGAGAGAGAGGGAGTCACAGACCGAAACAGGCTCCAGGCTCTGAGCTGGCAGTCAGCACAGAGCCCGACGCGGGGCTCGAACCCACGAACCGCGAGATCATGACCTAAGCGAAAGTCGGAGGCTTAACCGACTAAGCCACCCAGGCGCCCCTAAAAAATTTTTTTTAAGCAGATTGATTCAACAGTTTATTTTCTCTAAGGTACTTTTTTGTGAGATTTTCCCTCAGTAGGTCATGATTTTGCAGCAACAAGAAAAGTTCCAGCTTTGAAGGAATGATGGGGGGACTCTGCCGGCAGCTAAGGCAGCTACTGCGGGGAGGGGGGGCTGACAGATGTCCTCAGACCCCCCATAACCCACGGCTTGGAAATGGCTGCTTGTTTTGCCTGAATTCAATACGTGCTCTCCATGCCCACTGCACCCTCTCTATTTGGTGCACATGAACCCAAAGGGTTCTGTGCTCTGCTCTCTAAGCCAGAGGTCTCCAGGCGGAACATATAGAAAGCTGTCTGAGCTATGTCTGAGCGATGAGGTACCTCTCTGGTCCAGAAGCAGGGCAAGCACGTGCAAGGGTGGGGGGCAGCGGTCAGGGAAGGGGGAAGCAGCCCTGTTCCCTTGATTCTCCACCCACCCTGGCTTTACACACACACACACACACACATACACACACACACACACACATACACACGGAGCTCTTACATTTATTCTCTACACAAGACCATGCCCTTAAATTCCATACTCGTGTATATACTTCCAACTCAGTATCTCCACTTGCATGTCTAATAGACATCTCTTTATCTCTCTGTCTTTTTAACTGAAGTATAGTTGGCACACATTACACTACTTTCAGGTACACAATGTGGTGATTTGACATTATGCCGTGCTCACCACAAGAGTAGCTACCAGCACCATTGACTCTATTCCTTATGGTGTAGCTTTTACGCCCATGACTTACTCATTCCCATTCCGGAAGCCTATACCTTCCATTCCCCTTCACTGATTTTGCCTCTCCCCCCATACCACTCTTCCTCTCCAGCAACCATCAGTTTGTTCTCTGAATTTATGAGTCTGTTTTTGCTCTTTATTTGTTCCTTTGTGTCGTTTTGTTTTTTCAGACTCCATGTACACGTGAAATCATATGGTATTTGTCTTTCTCTACGTTATTTCACTAGTATAATACCCTCTAGATCCATCCATGTTGTCACAAACAGCAAGATTTCATTCTTTTTTTATGATTAATATTCCATTGTGTACACAAACACACACACACATATACACATGCACCCCCCTCCCCACATCTTCTAATCTGCTAATTGTTACTTCTATATCTTGGCTATTATAAATAATGCTGCAACAAACACAGGGATGCATTATCTTTTTGAATTAGTGGGTTTTTTTTTTTTCCTTTGGGTAAATATTCAGTAGTGGACTTACTGAGTCATATGGTATTTCTTTTTTTAGTATTAAATTATTTTTTAATGTCTCTTTTTGAGAGAGAGAGAGAAAATGTGAGCAGGTGAAGGGCAGAGAGAGAGAGACACACACACACAGAATCCAAAGCAGGCTCCAGGCTCTGAGCTAGCTGTCGGCATAGAGCCTGATGCAGGGCTCAAACTCACGAACTGTGAGATCATGACCTGAGCCAAAGTCGGATGCGTAACCAACTGAGCCACTCAGGCACCCCTTCTATTTGAATTTTTTGAGAAACCTCCATACTGTTTTCCACAGTGGCTGTACCAATTTACATTCCCACCAATAGTGCACTAGAATTCCATTTTCTCCACATCCTCACCAACACTTCATATTTCTTGTTTTTTTAAAAATGTTTGTTTATTTTGAAAGAGACAGAGAGAGAGAGAGAGAGAGAGAGAGAGAGAGAGAATGAGCACAGAAGGGGCAGAGAGAGAGACTCTCAACACGGGGTTTGATCTCACAAACTGTGAAGTCATGACCTGAGCTGAAATTGAGTCAGACACTCAACAGACTAAGCCACCCAGGTGTCCCTATTTCTTGTGTTTTTCATACCAGCCATTCTGACAGGTGTGAGGTGATATCTCATTGTGGTTTTGATTTGCATTTCCCTGATGATGAGTGATGTTGAGCACTTTTTTCATGTGTCTATTGGCCATCTGGGTGTCTTTTTGGTAGATATCTTAAACTCGGTATGTCTAAATCTCAATCTTAAACTGCACTCTCCAAGACATGATCCCATCTAGATGAATGGAATCACCATTCGCCTACTTGCTCAGACCAAACGTTGTGGAGTTATCCTTGGCTTTTCTCTCTTTTTTAACATCTTCCATCTACCCCATAAAAAAATCTTACTGATTCTGCCTTCAACATATATCCAGAAGGTAGCTTGTCTTCTCAGCCTATCACTGACAGTTCAGCCTAAGCCACAGAAATCTCTTACCTCTATCACCAGAGTAACCTCCACAATGGTCCCCCTTGCTGGCATTCGTGTCCTCAGTCATCCATTCCACACAGCAGCCAGAGTGATCCTACCAATTCATCAGTCACTTTGTGCCACTTCTTTGCTCAAGACCTCGCAATAATGATCCATCTCGGAATAAAAGTCAGAGTTCTTGTTACCCAGCCTACGAGGCCCTCTATGATCCGGCTCGCCTCTACCTTTCTGAGCACATCTCCTGACGATCCCCCTGTACTCTGAACTAGCTCCACTCACTTCACTGCTGTTCCTTAAAGATGCCAAGCACATCCCTACATCAGAGCCTTCATATTTTCTGAACTGTCTGCCTGAAATGGCCAGATGTTTGCAGGGCTTGCCCTTATACTTGACTCACATCTCTTCCCCATTGTCTTCTTGGCTCCATAGCACAGAGAACACATACATATACTCACTCTTGTTGGGTCCTCTCTGCCCCATCATCCACCTTTGGTCTTTTTATCCATTATCACCACGACATATTTCTTTGGTTACTGTTTGCCTCCCCTGCCGCCCGCCCAGCAAAAAGGCTTCTTTTAACTTAAAAATCTGTATTTATAATGTGAGTGGCCCTATCCATCTAGATCATTTATAGTCGCTGTCAGAGAGGCATTTATGAGAGCTTCCCCACCCTCTTGAATTGTCTTCTTATAGAATCTCATGCTATGGACTTGGACATCAGACTTTGAAAAAACAGCCATCCCCCTTCTGGAGGCCAAAGACCTTGTGGTCCTTCGCTGATGCTCTCTTTAGGGTTTTTATCACTCCTATTTCCCAAATGACTCCCCCTGTTGGTTTGAATTAGGTGTCCAGTCCTTCTAGCTGTTTTCTCTAGGCTTGGGAAATTGGCAGCACAATTTATATTTTTTAATATTTATTTATTATTGAGAGACAGAGAGAGACAGAGCATGAGCAGGGGAGGGGCAGAGAGAGAGGGAGACACAGAATATGAAACAGGCTCGAGGCTCTGAGCTGTCAGCACAGAGCCCGACGCGGGGCCCGAACCCACAAACCATGAGATCATGACCTGAGTTAAGTCAGACGTTTAACTGACTGAGCCACCCAGGTGCCCCTGGCAGCACAATTTAAATAGCTTTTCAATTGCTCTCTGATCAGGTGGCCTACAACAACTCACACAGAATACCTATAAGATCTACTCTCAAATTCAAAGATTTCCAAGCCCATGAATATCTTTCAAAATATTATTTCTTTAAACAGTATTTCTTGAAAAATACTATAATACATAATAATAAAATAACAACTATATAAATAATACATGCATACATTTCTTAAAATACTTCTTAAAACATTTCTTTAAAATATTAGGATAATAATAAAATAATAAATATAAATATTAAAATAATATTTGTTTAAAATAATACATGCACATGGTATAAAGTCAACTAGTATAAATGAGTGAAAACTGAGATTCCCTCTTTTTTTTTTTTTTTTTTTTTTTTTTTACTAGATCTCCACTTTTCCCCATTCCTTGTGGACTCTTACAAAGAAAACTTGATTGCTTGGGGAAAATGATACATGCCCATTGTCTTAAAAGAAAGTCAAACACTTCAGAAACAAAAAGAATTTTTTTAAATATTTATTTTGAGATAGAGAGAGCATGAGCAGGAGAGAGGCAGAGAGAAAGAGAGAGAGAGAGAGAGAGGATCCCAAGCAGGATCCCCACTGTCAATGCAGAGCCCAACATGGGGCATGAACTCACGAACTGTAAGATCATGACCTGAACCCAAACCAAGAGTCGGACACTTAACTGACTGAGCCATCCACATGCCTCCAAACCAAAAGACTTTTTACAAAATCTAAAATAAAATGACACCATCCAGAGATAACCATATTAATATTAAAATCCTTCTAGCCTCATGACATCTGTCCCCCCCTCTCATAGCATATAAATGGAACTTACTGGACATTTCCTGCCTTTTTCACTTAATGGAATGCCATGGGCTTCTTTCCATGTCAACCCCCATAGATCTCAGTGAATGTCAATTTAATATACAGTATGACTTGACCTCCTCTTCCAGAAGATATATTCCTTTTAGATAGGCCACCCCCTCTGCTCCATGCTTTAGGTTTTCTCAGTAAATTCCAACGAATACCATGATCCCAAATGTCTGGCCCCACATTAGACCTTCAGGTTGGCTTTGTGTATCACATGGGTCAAGTCATAGAAATTCTAGGATCTAAGTTTTATTTCCTTCCGGTCACTTTTCTAATCACTATTGTCACAGCACAATTATTTTGTTAAAGGCCTTCAGAGTCATCCTGAAGGTGGAGAAATTATATATAGATGTATGGAACAGTGTTCTCAGAGAAGTGCCAAGGTATCAGTAATTTTTAACATGTATTTATTGAGCATCTATTATGTGACAAGCACTGTTGTAGCAATAAATGAAAACAAAGATCCTTATCCCCAGACAACTTATTTTCTAGTGGGACAAGACAGACAGCAACCAAAGAAATGTGTCAGCTGGTGATAACTGCTAAGAGGAAAAGTGAAGGAGGGTAAGGGCAGAGAGTGACCACAGGGGCGGGTACAGGCATGTGCTGTTTCAGTGATGGTATGAGGGATGGCTTCTCAAGTAAGACAACAATTAGAAAGAGACGAAAGGAAGTGAGGGCCAAGTCCTGCAAACATCTGGGGAAACAGCATTCCAGGCTGACGGTTCAGAAAATGCACAGGCCCTGATTTGGGGATATGCTTAACATCTTTAAGGAATAGCAAGGGGGTGTTTGTGGCTGCATCAGTGTGGGGAGAGTGGTAGGAAATGCAATTAAGAATGAACCAGAAGGGGGGCGCCTGGATGGTTCAGTCGGTTGGGCGTCTGACTTCGGCTCAGGTCATGATCTCACGGTTCGTGGGTTCGAGCCCCATGTCAGGCTCTGTGCTGACAGCTAGCTCAGAGCCTGGAGCCTGCTTCAGATTCTGTGTCTCCCTGTCTCTCTGACCCTCCCCTGTTCACGCTGCCTCTCTCTCTTAGAAATAAATAAAACATTAAAAAAAGAATGAACCAGAAGGGGTACCTGGGTAGCTCAGTCGGTTAAGCATCTGACTTTGGCTCAGGTCATGATCTCACGGTTCATGAGTTTGGGCCCCTCCCGAACGGCTCAGAGCCTGGGGCCTGCTTCAGATTCTGCATCTCCCTCTCCCTCAGTCCTTCCCCTGCTCATACTGTCTCTGTCTGTCTCTCAAAAAAGGAATAAATGTTAAAAAATTTTTAAAAAATAAAAGAATGAACCGGAAGAGGATCACCAGCTGATGGGAATGATGTCAGGAGAGTGGAAATCTCCAGTGAGCTGGGGCTTGGAGGAAATATCTAGGATGAAAGCCTGAGGCTTCATTAGTTATGTTCTGAGTCAGGACAAAGCCAGGGGAGAGGTATGCTGCTTGGGACTGAAGGAATAACGTTGACAGAAGACGGGAACAGCAGAACTCCAAATCTGTTGTCTTTCCTGAAAAAGACAATGAGCTTCAGACAGAAAAGGAGAGAACTTTAGTGAGAGGCAGCAGAGGCCCCAAACTTACATAAATGAGTTTGAAACTCCTTACCCAGATGACTGTGTACCCACTGGAAAGAGCTTAGGAAAAAGAACATGTACACACGTGTGTCGGCCTGTGTGCACGCGCGCACACACACAGGGAATACTATCATGGCACGTGTTAAGGAATCAAAAGCAAATAAGAGATGATGTGTAATGAAAGAAATAGATACCTATTTTGATTTTTAAAAACTTCAGAAAGTTAGGTCCCGGACATGATAAATTTGTGATGATGTTTATATCCGATAAGGCCATCCAATGGAATATTAAAGGGATGGTTTAGGTGAACTGAATAGAATTTGTAGTGTTGCCATGACCAGCAATGATCGTTGGGGCCCAGCGTGGGTTCTAGGGTTTATAGCAGATGACCTTTAAGGCCTGAGAATCTAGTGGTCAGACGCTGTTTCCTGAAATAACATCCCCCTGATACAAATTGCGGTCAAGGTACATACGTGCTCCCTGGTAGATCCAAGATTACACACAACAGTCAAACTGAATTTAATAGCCAAGACCCTGAATCAAAACATCAGAAAGTATCTGCAGGTCTTTCCACACAATATATGAGTGAAAAGAGTCTAGGAGGCATCAGATTTACTGAAGTTAATACTATATTTGGCTACAGAAAGGTCCCTAAGTCTCGGTTACTAGTGATAACTAGGGTTAGGACATCTCCCTCACCTGTGCCTTTTTTCCTCAAGCAACTGAAGTATCATTTAGGAGCAATCGAACGGAACTAAACTGTCACCAAGCCAGACGTTTTTAATCAGCTTTGGCTAGCCTCTCTGCTACCCAACAATTAGCGTGTTACTCATGTAAAGGGAAAAATGGAGCAAGGACAGTTAGGAAAGGCCACTGCCTCTCCGGACTCTTGGCAATGGCCTTGCCTAACTGTCCAGCCATTCTAGCCCACGTTTCCTTAAGGCAGCATTATAAGTAATCAGCACCATTTGCTTCTGTTTCAAAACATGCCGTCCTCATCATTCAAAAACTCATTATTCTTCAATGCTGAGCTTACGGGGGCTGCTCAATTATGAGGTCATTGTGAAAGAATTCCGAAAGGGAAAAAAAACCCTGCATCTTTCTCTGCCTGAATGGTTAGAATGGGTTGTTAGAATGGGCCTGAATATATCAAATAACTGTGCAGCCCTCCACTTCTGCATCGACCTCCAAGATGTCTTAAAAAAAAAAAAAAACCCAATAGAACTACCGAGTTAAATTTTCAAAGTTTAGACTTAGACAAATGTGTTAGAAGTCCACAGTGCATGTGAAGTGATCAGACAGTGTCTTCCAACTGTGGAGGTTCAGGGAATGAAAAGAGGATCATTTTAATATTAGATTGAGAAAAGTGTAATTAAGCAGGTAAATTTTTTTCCTGGCCCCCTCTCCTAAAAAGAGACCCAACAAAATATACATATTTAAATTCTCCTTTCTTTTGGATTGAGTAAATGCCTTTCTCTGCTAGTGTGTTTGATAAAGAATGGATCAGAAGGTCTGGAATATACAAAACAAACTGAGGGTTGCTGGAGGGGTGTTGGGTGGGGGGATGGGCTACATGGGCGATGGCCATTAAGGAGGACACTTGTTGGGAAGAGTAGTGGGTATTGTATGGAAGTGATGAATCACTAAATTCTACTCCCGAAACCAATACTACACTGTATGTTAACTAACATGAATTTAAATTAAAAACAAAGAATGGATCACAAGGTTACTCAAAGAATATAAAACATTTTTTTTCTTTTCAAATCCAGAAAAATAGAAATAATAAAAAAGAAAATGAATCACAGAAAGGGACTTGAGGCAGCAATTCACAGTTGAGAAAAGGCAAATGACCTAGGTACATATGAAAATATGCTACACCTCAGTGGCGTTCAGAGAAATACAAATTACAACGCTAATGAGATACCATATTGCCTAAAAGGTAGGAAAATTTCTTCTTTTAGCATTCTTTTTTTTTTTTTTTAATGTTTATTTTTTCAGAGGAGGGAGGCAGAGAGAGGGAGACAGAGAATCCCAAACAGGCTCCGTGCTGTCAGCACAGTCCAACGCAGGGCTCGATCTCACAAACTATGAGATCATGACCGGAGCCAAAATCAAGAATCAGACGCTTAACCAACTGAGCCAACCAGGTGCCCCAAGGTAGGACGATTTTTAAAGAATGAGAATATGCAGGGCAGATGAAACTCTGAGGAAAATAGCATTCTTGCATATCGATAACATAGTACCCCTTCTTTGGGGGGCGAAACTGGAAATATCTGTTGATATTATCAACAATATATTCTTTGGTTCCATTTCACACCTAGGAATCTGTCCAATGAAAATACTTATATAAGTGTGGAAAAATATATGTACAAGGTCAGAATCATTGCATTATTTGAGACTAAGCTATATATTCATTAGTGAGGAAATGGTTAAATAAAATATAGTATAAAGTCTGGAACACTAACATTGCCATTACCAAAAATTAGGAGATCGACATTACTGATGTATAAGAATGTCCACAATATATTGATATATTGCTTCGTGAATACAGCAAGTTGTTTCATTGTATTTACTGTATGGGCCCACTTCTGCGTGTGTGTGTGTGTGTGTGTGTGTGTGTGTGTGTGTATACACATATATACATAATTCCTGTATATATACAAGTGGAAATGTAGAAAATGAGTAAAAAATAAACTTTCATTTTACAACTGTATACATGTCAAAAAAATTAATAGCTAACATTTATTGAGCACTTACTATATATACTAGAACCTCTCACAAATGTTTTATACATATTAACTCATTTAATCTCCATAACAAGGCTGTTGTCAATGGAGGTCAATGTTATGTTATAGATGAAATAGCAGAGGCATAGGGAAGCTAAAGAACTTACCCAAGGTCAATGCAGCTAGTCTGTAATCTGGCTCCAGAGCCAGTAGTATGGTGTTTTGTTTTGTTTTGTTTTTTTAACAATTCACACGCATTTCTTTTGTACATCTGAATTTCCTGAAATACCTACACTCAGAAGTGACCACAATAGGGGGCGCCTGGGTGGCTCAGTTGGCTAAGCGTCTGACTTCGGCTCAGGTCATGATCTCACGGTTCGTGGGTTTGAGCCCTATATCAGGCTCTGTGCTGACAGCTTGGAGCTTGGAGCCTGCTTCAGATTCTGTGTCTTCCTCTCTTCTCTGCCCCTCCCCCACTCATGTTCATGCTCTCTCTCTCTCAAAAATAAATAAACATTACAAAAAGGAAGTGACCATAATAACATTTTGGCATCTTTTCTTCCAGTTTTTTCTATACATATGTAATGAGATCACACAGAATATACAGTTCTGTATTCTTATTTTCTCAATTTATATTATTTCACGAACTCTTCCCATGATATTTTCACAATAACCCCAAGAAAATTCCCAATGTTTATAAATATATTTTAAGGGTGCATACTGTCACATCATGTGCATGTATTAAACATCTACTTACATGGTCCCTCACTGTTATTTCTAACATTTCTTACCAAAGATAACAAGATGAACAATTCTGTGCATAATTTTCAGTCTACTTTGTTTCAGACCAAGTCTCTCAGAAGTGAAGTTACTGGGTCAAATGGAAGACACACTTTTAAGGCTTTTGTTAGATATTGCCAAATTTATTTTCTTTTTCTTTTAATGTTTATTGATTTATCTTGAGAGAAAGAGAGGGAGGGAACGTGTGCATGAGTGGGGGAAGGGCAGAGAGAGTGGGGGTGGAGAGAGAGAGGATCCCAAGCAGGCTCTGTGCTGTCAGTGTAGAGCCCAACACAGGGCTTGATCTCATGAACCGTGAGATCGTGACCTGAGCCGAAATCAAGAGTCAGATCCTTAACTGACTGAGCCGCGTAAGCACTCCTATTTTCTTTTTCTAAAATGATGCACTTTCTGGAACCTCAGTACCATTTCTTCCTGTCATTTCCTAGTGCCCTTAATTGCTATATCAGTCTTTCCACATGCATAGTTTCTTCGTATTTGCTAAATGATGACCACAATAGGTTAGTTAACACATATGTCACCTCACATAGTTACCATCTCGGGTATATTTTTTTAACGATTCAAGAGCAGCAAGGCTTAAGCTAAACAACTAAGTCTCCTAAGGCAGCATTTTACGGTGCAATGGCAACAGGAGAGAGAAGGGTTGGGAGTATGGGACCTTCTAGGCACCTCTCCTCATACCACTAAGGTTTAGGCTGCTGGGTTAGTTACATCAACAGTCACTGATCTGAATCTCTCACAGCTGTTGTGGGTTCTAGAATTTCTACCGAAAAGGAGCACCAAAAAGTCTTCCACCACAAGACCACCTCTACTTCACTGCAGTCACTCACTTCCAAGGTCAAACCCCAGAGTTAGTCATCACTAAGTAGGGCAGGGGGTGGTGCTGAACATGGCCGTCAGCTGATACGGCGCAAAGCTGTCTTAATCAGTGAGCAAAACTGCAGCTGTTCTCTGACATTTAAACTTTTTTGTCCAAACGTTAAAAACTCCCTCACTGGCCTTTTCATTCTAAGTGTATAGGAGAATGATATAATTGTGAAGCTCGTATTTGTTTAGTACACTGTAATTCAAAACATTGGAAATGTTGACAATTACAGTGCTTTATTTCCTCGTGAAAAGAACTGAGCCTGGGTGGCTCCATCAGTTAAGTGTCTGACTCTTGATCTTGGCTCAGGTCATGTTCTCATGGTTCTTGAGAACGAGCCCCATGTAGAGCTGTGCGCTCAACAGGAAGCACAGTGCCTGCTTGGAATTCTCTCTTTCTCTCCCTCTCTCCCTGCCCCTCCCCTGCTCACGCATGTATGCCCTCCCTCTCTCTAAACATTTTTTAAAAATGTTTAAAATAAAACATATCAAGGATAATTTGAACAGTACTTGCCTTCTTCTTCTCATAACTTCTAATACCAAGAGAACATCTTATCCCTTGTACTGTCAATACTGTGAAACATCTCCGTGCGAGCTGTCGCTGGTGTCACTTCCTTTGGGATATCTGTTCTTTTTGTCACAACTTTATCTGTTAGAAAGCTCACCTGTACGAAGTTCCTCTATGTCATTCTACTCCAGTTCCTCTGCGTCGGTAGGATTTCTGGAATAGTGCCTGTGTCTGCCCTGCCACGATCCCACCCTCGGCTCTTTCTTCTGTTACTCCATAGGCCTTTGATTTGAATTTCACTTCCAGTATTCTATTTTTTTTGTTTCTCCGCTGCTCTCTCGTCCTTGTTGGCCAATTCCCCCCTTCATGAGCATCCATTTTTGTAGAATGTCATGTGCGTTTATCACCGTGAGTCGATGAGGTGACATGCAAGGGTAGGCTTTGCTCTCCACGCCCAAAATCAACAACACCATTCACCGACAGGCTTTGAAAGAAGTGACCGGGTTGGTCACCGATGACCACGCGCATGCGCATGCACATCGGTTAGTTATGGAGTCGTGGCGTGAAAAGAGCGATCCGAACAGCCAGTGCTTCGTGCAATAGCACAGTTAATAGGTGATGAGAAGTGAACTCGGGGGGGCGCCTGGGGGGCTCAGTCGGTTAAGCGTCTGACTTTGGCTCAGGTCATGATCTCAGGGTTCGTGGGTTCGAGCCCCTCGTCGGGCTCTGTGCTAACAGCTAGCTCTGAGCCTGGAGCCTGTATATTCTGTATCTCCCCCTCTCTGACCCCCCCCCCGCCGCCCCCCCTCCCGCTGCTCATGCTGTCTCTCTCTCTCTCTCTCTCTCAGAAATAAATAAAACATAAAATAAAAATAAAAAAAAGAAGTGAACTCGGAAGTATGGTGCTGGGAGGCGCTGTGATTTAACGAAACCCTGGTTGACTTCAGGGGTGTAGAAACCATACACCCGACGTGCTCACAGTTTATTCTGGACCAAGCAGCCACAGCCATCTTTTAAGAGCAGAAATCAGAGCTGACACTCTCCTGCTCAAAATACATCAAGGACTCTCATTTTTCTCACAGTAAACGTCAGAGCCCTTCCTGTGACCTACAGGGTCTGCCCCTCCCCCACTCCTGTTGAGCTCACTCCCTCTGCTGCAACCCCACTGGTCTGGCCGTTCTGCGAACACACCACCCCTTCTCCGGTCTCAAGGCCCTCCCGCTGGCTGTCCCGGGGGCTGTCTCCTTGGCCTAGGTCTCTCTCTCTCCCCAGACATCCATCTTTCCTCATTAGTTCCTTTTAAGTTTTTGAACAAAACTGATTTTCTCATAGACACCTATGCCAACCACCCTACCCAATCCTACAACCTGCTTCCTGCACCTTGCCTGGCTCTTTCTTTTCTTTTTTCCCCGTGGCACCTATTACTATCTAACACACTATACAATTCACTTAGTTTTAAATGCCTATTATTTATCATTTCTCTCCCCTCCCAATAACGTAAGTTCCATGAACGCAGGAAGCTTTGTGTTTGATTCACTGCCGTTTTCCAAGTAGCTAGGATAGTGCTTAGCGTAGAGTAGGTACAGAGTGAGTAATTATTTGAATGTATAAGTAGGATAATCCGTACCGCTATTCCCGAGCACGTTTTTCTCAAACCGCATCTTGCAAATATTTTTCAGAAAACAAGGCCACCCTCAGTATATGGCACAAGGATTAATTTGGGGGGGGACCCCAGATAGCTAAAATGTCGAGTTGTATGTCTTGCAGAAGAGCCTGAGACAAGGTTAACCCCAGGAGATTTATTCAATTAAATGAGAACATGAACCTTATCACAGATGCTCTTAACAGCAGCAAAGGATGAAAACTCATCATCGTCTCACCTAAGAGTTCCAGCCATTTCCTAAATGAACACACCTGTAATTTAAATCTCTTACCAGCTGAAATAGATTTGGGGAAGAGATGCGAATCTTTTCTTAAGCTGGTTCTACTGAGTCAAGTCCTGAAAGGTATCCATGGTTCTTTCTAGTTTTCCTCAAGCCTTAGTGAGGGCCACCGACACTACCATTATGCTTCACAGGAGTGCTCCACAGGCCTTTGGTTATCATTTTACTTCCACATATAAACAGATGGCAGCTTTTTTACCTTGAGGCAAAGGGACTCCTAATCCTCTTCCATTGCTCAATGTTCTAATTATCAGAGAGCATTTCCTCATTCATAGTCTACCCGCAAAGTGAAGGTCACTTATCTTCTCTTCCTCCAACAGAGATTAACTGATCTTCATCTTGATTCATATATTCAACTCTAACTCATCCTTTTCATCCCCAAACTGAATAACACAAATTCATTGCACTTTCTTCATATAGGTCTTATTTTCCAGTCCTTTAAAATAAATGTCTTAAAAAAAAAGTTCTCCATCCACTTGGGTGGGATGACCTTTTCGATGCGGGTCAGGCCATTTTCCGCCCACTAAGCTGACTTCTGGTGGTAGGAGTCCAACCCAATTTTTGTAAATTTCTGACGTGTAGATGATCCCCACTCCCTGGACAATAGTCTGGTTATTCAGAAATGCCTATTTTTGTCTTGGATCAAACTCTCTCTTTCTTGATGTTAGAAGACTCCTAGTTTTGCACCTAAAATATTCTTAAAAACATATACTGAAGTCCAGTGTTTTCTCCACTTGGAATTCCAGAAATTGGAGAATATGAGATCTCTCCATTTTATGTTATTTTGATGTTTATCTAAACAAGACCTTTATGTAGGCATGCTGTGAATCATCTAGATGGCCACCTGATAATAAGATTGACATACGATTTCTGGGCTTGACCCTGCTTTTGATTTAAGGTCAAGGAGATTCCAAGCAGTCATACTTGGATTGTATTCGGCTTATGGGTAAAGAAGAGAAATAAAGGCCAAATGTGTGTTGTAAAAGCAAAGGTTTCATGCTAGTATGAATGGGCGAAAAGGAGGGAAGGCTGCCTTACCACTTAGAAGTATAAGCATTGCACTTTTTAAAAAATATTTTTGTAATGTTTATTTTATTTTTGAGAGAGACAGGCAGAGCATGAGTGAGGGAGGGGCAGAAAGAGGGAGAGACACAGAATCTGGAGCAGTCTTCAGGCTCTGAGCCATCCACACAGAGCCCGACGCGGGGCTCGAACCCACGAACTACGAGATCATGACCTGAGCCACAGTTAGACACTCAACCGACTGAGCCACCCAGGCGCCTCAATTTGAGCTACTTTAAATTGAATTCCTGCCACTTACAATCCAGAGGGTCTAGACTAATGCAACTTCAAAATAAAATGTGGAAAAATTTAAAAGTGGACACACAAATAGGAAAGACTGGAAACAATTCTAGGGTCTATCAAACAGAGTAAGTGAAATAAACAATGGTATGTATATTCCCAGCATAGGATGTTCATCAGCTGTAAGAGAGAATGAGGACACTCTGATTACACTGATAGAGAAAGTTCTCCAGTGAAAAGTCCAAAACAGTATATATGGTCATTTGTGTAAGAAAGGAGTAAAAATATAGATACTTGCTTTCATCTCATAAAGAATCATTGTCTATAGGGAGCAGGAGGTGGGGGGCAGGGCAAATGGTACTATAGGTGAGACTAAGACTTTTCTGGGGATTCCTTGCTATATCCTTTTGACTTTTGAACCATGTAAATGTGTTACCAATTCAAAACCATAATAATAGCAAATACATCAACAGATTATTAGAAGGAGGGAGCTATTTCTGGTGAGCTAGGAAATAGAACCCGTCATTAAACTTTTCCCTTAGACACTGTCTTCTGTCATCTCTTCTGAGAGCAGTTTGAATAAATCCAACCAGAAAGTAAATTATGTATGTGTTCAACCTTTAGTTGGAATTAGAGTGAATTAGAGTATTTAGATAAAATTTGAATCCCATTAGTCCAGTTATTAAAAGGGTAGTAATGTTATATATCTGTCTATCACATTTGAATAGGAAGGCACTTGTCTACACTGAATTAATCACCCCCAAACAAGAGGGATAATAGTTAAGGCTAAGTCAGCTGTCATCATTTCAACATTACTTTTACCTTTTTGCTGATTACTCAATATTTGAATTTCATATTTCTTTGTTAATGATACCTTGGAACTAATTTTTATAGTATTCTTATTCGTTTGGAGCTTTGACTTTATCTATAGTTAGGGTTCTTAACCTAGGATCCACAGGTAGAATTCAGAGAATCTACTAATGTGGGTAGGAAAAAAATTACAAGTTTATTTCTACTAACCTCTAACTGAAATGTAGCAATTCCTTTTGTTATGGTATAAGCAACAGACCAAAGTAACATCAGCAACACCTATGACTTGGTCACCAATAAAAATCACAGATATTTTCCTATCGCATTAGACTATCATCATGCTCATCACCACTTCAAAATTATAATAGTTATTAAACCCACCAATAAATCTTGTTATTTACTGAATTCAAAAAGATATATCTCTATCAATGTAAAACCATATTAGAGATTTTCAAATAGTTGGATAACTTTTTCCATGTGATTATGTCCTTGGTAATCCTATGGATTTTATTTTTGAAATAGGTACAAATCTCTGTGACCCTGGGTTAGGTAATGGTTTCTAAGACATGACATCAGAATTGTAAACAACTATAGAAAAAGTAGATGAATTGTACTTCCTTGAAATTGAAAACTTTTATGATTCAAATGACACCATCAGGAAAGTGAAAAGTCAGAGGTGCCTGGGTGGCTCTGACAGTTGAGCATCTGACTCTTGACTTCAGCTCAAGTCATGATCCCAGGGTCATGGCATGGAGTCCTGTATCGGGTTCCGTGCTGAGTGTGGAGCCTGCTTGGGAATCTCTCTCTCTCCCTCTCTCTCTGCCCCTCCCCAGCTCGCATTCTCTCTCTCAAAATAAATAAATAAATAAACATTTAAAAAAGAAAGTGAAAAGACAACCCACAATATGGAAAAAGATATTTGCAAATCATATATCTGACAAGAGACCTGTTTCCACAGTATATAAAGAACTCTTACAAACCAACAATAAAAAGACTACCCAATTTAAAAATGGGCAAAGCATTTGAATATATATTTCTCTAAAGGTCTAAAAATGGCCAATAAGCACATGAAAAGGTGCTTAAAATCATTAGTCATTAGGGAAATGCAAACCAAAGCCACAACAAGGCAGTACACCCACTGGGATTGCTGACATTTTTAAAAAGCCCCTAGCGAGTGTTGGTGAGGATGACAGGGATTGGAAGCCCATGTTTCTGGGGGGAACATGAAGTGATGCAGCCACTTTGGGAAACAGTTTGGTAGCTCTTCGAAAGGCTAAAATATAGAGTTATCATGTGACCCAGCAATGTCTACATATATGACCGAGAGGAATGAAAACATATGTCCACACAAAAACTTGTACACAAGTGTTCACAGCAGCAGTTTTCATAATAGCCAAAAGGTAGAAATAACCCACATGTCCATCAACTTGTGAACAGGTCAACAAAATGTGGTATTTCCATACACTAGAATATGATTGTGCCGAATAAGCCAGGCACAAAAAGACAATATTGTACAACTGCACTTACATGAGGCAACCCCAACCATCAAACTCATAGATACAGAAGTAGATTAGTGGTTACCAGGGACTGGAGGGAGAGGGGGACTGGGCATTTCAGTTTAATGGATACAGACGACGGAAAATTCTGGAGACAGTTAGTGGTGATGGTTGTACAACTATATGAATGTACTTAATACCATTGAACTATACACTTAAAAAGGATTCAATTGGTCAATTCTAAGTTAGGCATATTTTACCATAATAATAATAATAATAGTAATAGTAATAATAATAATAAAGGAATGAAGTATTGATCCAGGCTACAGCATGACTAAATCCTGAAAACATTATGCTAAGTGAAAGGAGGCAGACACAAAGCTACATATCACATCACCTCATTTATATGCTCTGTCCAGAATTGGCACATCTATAGCAGAAAGTAAAGTAGTGGTTGCCCGGCGGCAGCTGGGGCGGGGGGCGGGGGGGCAGTGGTCTGTTTCTCCCTGCGGAACACCCCTGCTCTACAAGCAGGCACTCTGGGGGAAGCAATAGCTCTTGATCTCTTTTGCTTGTTTGCCCTCCAAACATAGAGCCCGTGGCCTGTGAGTGAGTGGAAGCAAGAGCCATCTGAGCCTTCCTTGTTTCTTAACTGCTTCTTAAACATTTCTATCTCCATACTTCCTCCGGAGAAGAGAAGAGAAATGAGCACTTACCACTTGTTAGATATCATGTTAGGTACTTACATGCTCCCATATAATCCTCTCACCAATTTTATAAGGCAGATATTATTGCCCTATAGATATATTTATATCTCTATATATGGAAGATGAGGGTCAAAGGAAAAATTCCTTACCAAAAGCCAAACCCACATGTTTCCCATTTCTATCTCCATGCTCTTTTTGAAAATGCACCACTACAAGTTATGGGCAATATGTTCTAAAACCAAGCTCATGGTTCCCCTCTACTCCAAAGCTAATCCTGCCTCCACTGTTTTCTATTTCTGCTGATGCTGCCATCATTGCTCCATTCAGCCACACTGGAAATTTCAGAGTCTTCCTCAACTTCGTTCTCTTCTGTTTGCCCACAGCCAACCAGTGGTCCTGTCTGGCACTGCCTTTTCATTCTTTCCCATCTGCCATTCTCCTTTGCAGATCGATTCCTACCCCTCGAATCTAGGCACCTCTAGTAGCTACTGAACTGATTTTGTGGTATCTAGTTAGGCTTACCTTCCATTTGTACAATCCGATCCATTTGTCCATCTTCCTCTAAGGCAAGTTCCATCTGTCTCTAGGCTCTGTTTTCCCACCTATAAATGAGAGGAGTGGTTGGCTTGTAATAGAGGTCTCCAACTTTTTCACAACCCGAGACCCCATTTCTTTTGTTTTTAACTTGTGGAGCTCATGATTAGAAAGACTTTTCTGATATTAAAATGTTCGTTTGTTAAGAAATAATTAACTTGTCTCTCCATTACAAAAATAACCATACTTTCATTACTGCCAATGAATGCTTCTGATCAATTCTAGACCCAAGCAAAAAACATTGGCATCGTAGTTGCAACGTACAGCTTTATCACAGAGAAATGCATGGCTCCCTCTAGTCTTCCTGAAACCTTGACAGTCCCTGCAGAACCCAAAGTGTGGTTACCAGTGCCCCCGGATAGTGACCACTGGGCAAGTAATCTCTAAGGAATCTTCCAGCCCTGCCAGGCTGTGATTCCTAAAGTATAGCACTGATCATGTATCTCCCCTGTTGATTATTCCGTAAGGGCTCCCCATTGCCTCCTAAATTAACTACAAACCACTTAGCCTGGAATTCAAAGCCTGCCACGCTCCAGCCCTAACATAATGTTTTTTTTTAAATTGTGAGCTGACAGCCGTGCTTGCATGAGCAACAAACTATTAAGTGCAAGCATACATGCAGAGTTTACTGTTCTAATCACAAATAAAACCGACAACAAAGTTAATCTGACACATACTTAATGATATACCTAATGGTTATTGTGTTGGGTGGTAATTAGTCATAAATGGTAAGCAGTTCGCATAAATGATTGTAATTAGTATTACTTTTCCACACTCAGACCAATTTTTCCAGTTTCCTTCCATACTATTAGTTCTTCAGCATCCCTAATCAGCATCCGTGCTGACAATTTTCGCTGATACCATGTACCATTTAATCATCATCATCACATACATGTGCACACTCTTCCATACATTATGAGACAAAAGGTCTCGGCTCTTCCTCTCCAGCAGCTGAGGTTTCTCTGCGCTGCCACCCCCACTGCCTCCTGCCGCCTGGGACCGAGGTCCCCGCGATAGAGTCACGTGCTCTGTCTCTTTTTTTCCTGCCCAGCCCCCAACCCCAAGCCCAAGGCCTCTTCTGTTCATCTCTCTACTTGGGGCTCCCTAAGTGGCTCATGTCTGTTTCAACACCAGAAGGCTTGAAGTTTTAGAAATTCAGGCCTTTACAGCGACACTGTTCCAGAGAGAGGAGGAAAGGCTACATTATGTTTCCTGGGTTGTGTTGATGGAGGGGGGAAGGTCATAAGAGAAGGGCCTTCAGTGTTGTCAGTCCAAGATAGAAAGCATTAGAAAGGGAGGTGGCAGACGCTGGGGGCTCCGAGAGGAGACCTGCATTTACATCAGAATAGGGTCATGGCTAAAACTTTCTAATGCCAACACAAGTATTCAAATGAAGGCAAATAAGATGTCAGTTATAGTTATTTGAAACTATTCAGGTGATTTCTTAAAGTCAGTACTCATGTTTGCTGTATTATATGCAAAAGCTCCGGAACCAGAAGTCAGAAGAGCAGGACAGCAATACGGGGCATAGTTCCCTTACTGGCTCACTGTGTGACAGTGAGAGTAGGCAAGCCAATGGCCTCTCTAATTGGGCATCTGTAAAATGGGTCTCAATCCCAATGGTGCTGCTGTTTGCCTCGGTGTCCAGCCTCAAAACCTCAAAGACGTCTTCAATGCCTGCCATGCACACCTCATCTCGTTGGCCACCAAGTCCCGTATACACTGGTTTTATTTTATTTTATTTATTTTATTTTATTTTTTGAATGTTTATTTTTGAGAGAGAGAGACAAGAGAGTGAGCAGGGGAGAGACAAAGAGAGAGGGAGACACAGAATCCGAAGCAGGCTCCAGGCCCTGGGCTGTCAGCACAGAGCCCGACGCAGGGCTCCAACTCACGAACTGTGAGATCATGACCTGAGCTGAAGTCGGACGCTCAACCGACTGAGCCCCCCAGAAGCTGCCCGTATACACTGGTTTTAAATAGCTTGAATTAGTCTGCTTCTCTCCATCCCCTCTGCCAGCACCTTCATTCAGACCACCATCATCTCTCATCTGGACCACCGTGATAGCCTTCTATCTGGTCTCATTTCCACTCATGCCATTATCAAATCCATTCTCCTTATGGCACCTAGAATGATCACCTTTTAAATTTACTTAAAACCCGCACTGACATAAAATTAAGCATTTTAAGCATGCGATTCAAAGACATTTAGTACATTCCCAATGGTATGCAACCATTAAACTTCTGTTTAATTCTGAAACATCTTCATCACCCCAAGAGGAAATCCCACACCCATTAAGCAGTCACTGCCCATTCTCCCTTCCCCCAGGCCCTGGAAACCACTGATGTTTTCTGTCTCTACAGATTTGTCAACTCTAGATTATTTCATATAAATGGAATCATCTAATATGTGACATTTTCTGTTTGGTTTCTTTTGATTAGCATATTTTTGAGGTTCATCTATATGATAACACGTACCAGTACATTTCTTTTTTACAGTCAGACAATATTCTATTGTATGGATACACCCCATTTGTTTATCCATTCATCAGTTGATAGACATTTGCTGGTTTTTTCCCACTTTGAGGCTAAAGTGAATAGTGCTGATAGGAACCTTTGTATGCATGTATTTGTTTAAATAAAGGTCTTCAATTCTTTTGTAGAAGTGGAATTGATGGTTCATATGGAGATTCTATGTTTAATATTTTGGGGAATCGGCCAAAGTGTTTTCCAAAGTGACTGCACCATTTCGCATTCCCACTACCAGAGTGTTGGCCATTTATTTATATTTGTTGGAGAAATGTCTGTTTAAGTCCTCTACTCCTTAATCAAGTTGTTTGTCTTTTTGTTGCTGAGTTATAGGAGTTCTTTATATATTATGGACACTAGACCCTTAATAGATTTATGATTTGCAAATATTTTCTCCTTTTCTTAGCTTGTCTTTTCACTATCTTGATAGAGTCCTATGCTGTTTTTTTCTTTTGTTGCCTGTGTTTTGATGTCATATCTAAGAATTCACTGCCAAATCCAATGGCATGAAGATATACTCCTATGTTTTCTTCAAGGAGTTTTACACTATTGTTTCTTACATTTAAGTCTTTGACCTGTTTTGAGTTAATTTGACCTGTTTTGTATATAGTATGAACTAGGGGTCCAGCATCAAACTTTGGCACGTGCCTATTCAATTTTCCTGGAACCATTTGTTGAAAAGACTATTATTTCCTCATTGGATGGTCTTAGTACCCTTGTCAAAAATCAGTTGGCAATAGATATATGAATCTATTTCTGGACTCTCAATTATATTCCACGGATCTATATGTCCATCCATTTATCAGTACCACACTACTTTGATTACTATAGGTTTGTAGTTAGTTTGAATCATCCGATGTTATTTTTGTTTTTCAAAACTGTTTTGAATATTTAGGGTCCCTTACAATTCCACATGACTTTTAGAATCTGTTTTTCCATTTCCAAAAAAAAAAAAAAAGGCCATTGAAGTTTTGATAGGGATTGCACTGAATCTGTAGATTGCCTTGGATAGTGTCACCATTATAACAATATTAAGTCTCCCAATTCATGAATGTGAGACATCTCCATTTCTTTGGGTCTTTATAATTTCCTTGAAAAATGTTTTGTAATTTTCAGAGTAAAAGTTTTATGTTTCTTTTATTAAATTTATTTCTAACCATTTTATTTTTTTGATGCTATTGTAAATGGAATTGTCTTTATCATTTCATTTTAAGATGGCTAATCACTAGAGTATAAAAATTCAACAGATTTTTGGGTGCTAATTTTGTATACTACAACTTCTTTGAATTCACTTATTAGCTCTAATTTTTGTGGATTCTTTAGGATTCTTAATATGTAATTTCATATCATCTGAAAATTGAATTTCTTTTTTTCCTTTACAATATGGACACTTTTTTTTTTCTTTTCTTGACTAATTGCACTCACTAAAACTTCCAGTACAATGTTAAACAGAAGTGGTGATAGTGGGCATCCTTCTCTTGTTCCTGACTTTAGAGAGAAAACTTGCACTTTTTCACCATTCACCATTATGTTAGCTGTGCATTTTTCATATAGGGCTTTTATCATATTGAGGAACATTCCTTTATGTCTAGTTTGTAAGTGTTTTTATTATGAAAGGTTACTGGGTTTTGCCAAATGCTTTTTCTATGTTAATCGAGATGTGTTTTTCCCCCCTTTGTCTATTAATGTGGTGTATTACATCAAATGACTTTCATATGTTGAACCATCTTTGCATTCCTAGGATCAATCCCACTGGTCATGGTGTATAAAACTTTTAAGATGCTGCTGGATTCAATTTGCTGGTGTTTTGTTGAGGACTTTTGCATCTACATTCCTAAGGGATATTGGTGTCTAGTTTTATTTTCTTATAATGTCTTTTTAAAAGTTATATTTGAATTCCAGTTAGTTAACATACAGTGTTTCAGGTGTACAATTTAGTGATTCAACACTTCCTACAACATCCGGTGCTCTTCACAACAAGTGCACTCCTTAACCGCCATCACCTATTTAACCCGTCCCTCTACCCACTTCACTTTCTGGTAACCATCAGTTTGTTCTCTACAGTTAAGAGTCTGTTTCTTGGTTTGCCACTCTTTCTTTTTTTTGTCCCTTTGCTCATTTGTTTTGTTTCTTAAGTTTCACACTGGAGTGAAATTGTATAGTATTTATCTTTCTCTGACTGACTTATTTTGCTTAGCATAATACTCTCTAACTCCATTCATGCCATTGCAAATGGCAAGATTTCATTTTTTATGGCTGAGTAATATTCCACTGTATATATACCACATATTCTTTATCCATTCATCAGTCCATGGACACTTGGGCTGTTTCCATAATTTGGATGTTGTAGATAATGCTGCTATAAATATCAGGGTGCATGTATCCGTTTGAATTAGTAGTTTTGTATTCTTTGGGTAAATACCTAGTACTGCAATTGCTGGATCATAGGGTTGTTCTATTTTTAACTTTTTGAGGAAACTCCATACTGTTTTCCAGAGTGGCTGTACCAGTTTGCATTCCCACCAACAGTGCAGGAGGGTTCCCCTTTCTCCACATCCTCACCTACACCTGACATTTCTTATGTTGTTGATTTTAGCCATTCTGATAGGTGCAAGGTGATGTCTCATTGTAGCTTTGATTTGCATTTCCCTGATGATCAGTGATGTTGAGCACCTTATGATATCTTTGTATGGCTTTACTATCAGGGTAATGCTGGCCTCATAGAATGAGTTAGGAAGTGTTAATTCCTCATTTTTTGTAAGTTTGAAAAGATTGATATCAATTTTTCTTTCAATATTTGGTAGAATTCACCAGTGAAGCCATTTGGTCATGGGCTTTCTTTGTTAGGTTGTTTACTGATTCAATCTCTTCACTTGTTATAAGTCAATTCACATTTTGTATTTATTCCTAAGTCAGTGTTGTTAGTTTGTGTGCACTAGAAATTTGTCTATTTATATAGGTTATCTAATTTGTTGGCATAGAAAGGTTCACAGTATTGTCTTATAATCCTTCTGTTTCTGTAAGGTCTGTAGTAATAATGCCACTTTCATTTATAATGTTAATAATTTGAATCTTCTCTCTTGTTTTCCTGATCAGCCTAAATAAAAGTTTCTCAGTTTTGTTGATCTTTTCAAAGAGCCAGCTCTTGGTTTCATTGATTCTCTCTATTGTTTTTCTATTCCCTATTTTAATTATTTCCATTCTAATATTTATTATTCTTTTCTTCTGGTAGTTTTTGGTTTAGTTTGCTTTTCTTTTCCTTAAGGTATAAAGTTAGGTTATTGACTTGGGATCTTTCTTTTTTTATAATATAAGCATTGACAGCTATAAATTTCCCTCTGAGCACTACTTTTCTTTCACCTCATACATGTTGGTATGCTGTGGTTTTATTGTCATTCATCTCAAAATATTTTCTAATTTTACTTGTAATTTATTCAAACCATTTGTTGTTTAAGAGTGTGTTGTTTAATTTCTACATTTAAAATCTTTTGTGTTTTCCTCCTGATATTGATTTCTAGTTTCATCCCAGTGTGATTAGAGAAGATTCTTTGTATATTTTAAAATTTTAATTTATTGAAAATTGTCTTGTTCCACATGCTCTTGAGAAGAATTCGCATTCTCCTGCTGTTAGGCAGTATGTTCTATATATGTCTGCTAAGTCTAATTTACTTTATAGTGTTGTTCAATTCCCTAGTTTTCTTATTCATCTTCTACATGTTCTATCCATTATTTGATATAGGATATTTAAGCCTACTGACTATTCTTGTAAAACTGTCGATGGGCATGGAGGAGGGCACTTTGGGGATGAGCACTGAGTGTTATGTAGAAACTAATTTGACAATAAACTATTTGTAAAAAAATAAAAAAATAAAAAAATAAAAAAATAAAATAACTGAATTCATAGAGTAGATTAGTGGTAGCCAGAGGCTAGGTAGGGGCAGAGGAATAGTGGTCAGAGGGTACCAACTTCCAGTTATGAGACGAATAAAGCCTGGGGATCTAAAAAAAAAAAAAAAAAACTGTCTATCACTTCTTCAGTTCTGTCAGTTTTTCCTACATATATTTTGGGTTCTCTGTTGTTAAGTTCATGTATGTTTATAATTGCTGTATCTTCTTGACAAATTATTGCTTTGATCGATACATACTGTCATACTTTGTATCTTGTAGTAATTTTTGTCTTAAAGTTTATTTTGTCTGACATTAGTATAGCCACACCAGCTTTTTTGGTTATTATTTGCATGGAATATCTTTTCCTTTCCTTTTATTTTCAGCCTATTTGTGTCTTTGGATCTAAAGTTACTTTTCTATAGGTGAATAGTTGGAATATATTTATTTGTCTATTCTGCCAATGTCTGCCTTTTAATTGGAGAGTTTAAACCATTCTCTCTAATGTAACTACTGGGACACCTGGCTGGCTCAGTCATTGGAGTGTGTGACTCTTGATCTTGGGGTCCTGAGTTTGATGCCCACATTGGATGTAGAGGTTACTTAAAAAAAAAAAAACAGTTTAAAAAATAAATAATTACTGATAAGGAAGAACTTAACTTTTGCCATTTTGTTGATTGTCTTCTATATGTCTTATACTTTTTTCACTCCTTAATTTCTCCCTTACTGCCTTCTGTTGTGTCTGATTTTTTTTTTCTACCGTATCATTTTGATTCTCTCAGTGATTTTCTGTACTTTCTTAAGTTTTTTTTAATAGTAGTTACCCTGTGGATTACTATTAATACCTTTCTTAAACTTCTTTTAAATATTTATTTGTTTGTTTTGAGAGAGAGAGAGAGTGAGCAGGGGAGGGGCAGAGAGAGAGAGAGAGAGAGGAGAGAGAACTCCAAGCAGGCTCTGCAATGTTAGTTCAGAGCCCCATGTGGGGCTCAAACTCATGAACTGCGAGATAATGACCTGAGGTGAAATCAAGAGTCAGGCACTCAACAAACTGAGCCACCTGGGTGCCCCAGGATTACTATTAATATCTTAACTTTACCGTAATTGAGTTTAAATTAGGACCAACCTCCTTTAAATGGTTTGCAAACTTTTGCTCTTTTACAGCTCCTTCCACCCTTCATGTCACAATCTTCATCTATAGCCATTGCATGTCCATTAACAGGATTTATTTAAAATTATCATTTTAAGCATTTGCCTTTTCAATCACATAGAAAAAAAAAAAGAGAGTTTAAAACCAAAAATGCAAAACTACTCTCTTTCCCATTTGTCTTAACTGCTCTTCCTTATTTCCTTGTTTGGCTTCTAGTTCTTGGCCAGTGTCATTTCATTTCAGACCAGAGGACTCCCTTTAGCATTTCTTGTAAGGTAAGTCTATTAGTGACAAACACTTCCAGCTTTTATTTATCTTGTAATGTCTTAAATTTTCTTTCATTTGTGGAGGATAGTTTTGTGGATATAGCGTTTCTGGTTTACAATTCTTTCTTTTAGCTCTTCAAATATGTCACGCAAGTGCCTTCTGCCCATAATGGTTTCTGAGAATAAACTGCCTATTAATCTTATTGAGTTTCCTTTATACATGATGAGTTACTGCTCTCTTGCTGAGTTCAAGATTTACTCTTTCTCTTTTACTTTGACAATTTGACTATAATGTGTCTTAGTGTGGATCTCCTTGAGTTTATACCAGCAGTTCTTTCTGCTCCTTTCTTTCTCTCTTCCTGAGACTCTTATTAACAATATACTCATTTGTTTGCAGGTCTCCAGGTCTCTTAGCCTTTGTTAGTTTTAATTATGTTTTTTCTTTCCATTCCTCAGATTGGATAATCTCAATTGACCTATCTTCAAGTTAGATTATTATTTTTTTTATGCATGATGAAATCTGCTGTGGA
This sequence comes from Hyaena hyaena, assembly GCF_003009895.1. Lineage (NCBI taxonomy): Eukaryota > Metazoa > Chordata > Mammalia > Carnivora > Hyaenidae > Hyaena > Hyaena hyaena. The sequence continues at coordinate 924,228 of NW_024081399.1, forward strand.
ACCCCTCTATTGACCTTTTCATTTCAGCTTTTATACTTCTCAGTTCCAGAATTTCTATTTCCCTCAATTTTATAATTTCTACCTTTTTAGTGATATTCTCTATTAAGCAAGACATTGTTTTCCTGGTTTCCTTTAGTTTTTTTCCATAGTTTCCTTTTTTTTTTTTTAAGTTTATCTATTTATTTTTGAAGGGGGGGGGGGGACAGGCAAAGACAGGAGAGAGAAAATCCCAAGCAGGCTCTGCACTGTCAGCTTAGAGCCCAGTGGGGGCTTTGAACTCATGAACCACGAGATCAAGACCTGCGCCAAAGTCACGGGTCAGACTTTAACTGGCTGAGCCATCCAGGTGCCCCACCATGGCTTCCTTTAGACCTCTGAGCACATTTAAGACTGTGGACTTAAAGTCTTTGTATAGAAAGTCCAATATTGAACTTCCTCAGGTGCAGTTTCTCATCATTTATGTTTTCCTGTGCATGCCACTATTAATCTGCTTTAAAAACGATCATTTCAAGAATATTATATAAATGAAGTCACTCAGCACATAACCTTTAGGAAAAGGCTTTTTACCCACTATAAGTCCTTAGAGATTCATGCAACTAGTTCCATGTATCAACAGTTTGTTCTTTTTTATTGCTGAGTGGTATTCCATGATAGCAGTATACCAAAGATTATTTAACCATTCATTGAAGGACATTTGGGCCTTTTTGCTATTATCAATAAAGCTGCTATAAAGTTTTGTGTATGAGTCTTTTGTGGATATGAGTTTGTATTTCTTTGGGATAAATCCTGGAGAGTATAACTGAGGATTGTATGATTTAGTGTTATAAGAAGTTGCCAAACTAGTTTAAACAAAGGCTGTACAATTTTAGATTCCCACTAGCAACATATGAGATGGCTAGCATAGCATAGTTATGTTGCAATGCAGTTTTAATTTGCATTTCCTTAATGAGTGCTGATGTTGAACATCTGTTCAGTCCTTTCTTGCCATCTGTATATCCTCCTCAGTGAAATGTCTCTTCATATCTCTTGTCATTGTATAATTGGAGCATTTGTGTTTCTAATGTTGAGTTTTGAGAGTTCTTTATATGTTCTAGATCTGATATGTGGTTTGCAAATATTTTCTCCCTATCTGTACCTTGTCCTTTCTCTCAACAGGATCTTTTGCAAAGCAAATTACAAAAAAATATCAAGCCCAATTTATCATTTTCCAAAAGTACTGTGCTTTAGATGTTAAATCTAAAAGCTGCACCAAGTCCTGTTCCCAAAGATTTCCTATTTTCTGTTTTCTTCTAAAACTCTTATAGTTTTACATTTAAAGTTTTATATAATGTGTCAAGTTTAGGTCAATTTGTTTATTGCTTATAGACATCTAATTGTTCCAACACCACTTATTGGAAAAAAATATCCTTCCTCTATTGAATTGGATATATTTGTGTTAGTCTCTTTCTGGGTCCTCTATTCTGTTCTGTTGATCTATATGTCTGTCATTCTACCCATCACCACATGGTCATGACTATGCTGGCTATGTAAGGATCCTAAATATCAACTAAAGAATTTCCTTCCACTTTATTCTTTTTTCAAGTCTGTTTTAGCTATTTTAGGGCCTGGACATTTCTATAATTTTAGAGTAAGTGTGTGTATATATATATATATATATATATATATATATATAATCAAACTTTGCTAAGATTTTGATAGGAATTTCATTAAACCTACAAATCTGGATTTGGGAGAATTAACCTCTTTATTATATTGAGGTTCCCAATCCATGTACATAGGGTGTCTCCATTTACTTAGTTGTTCTTTGATATATTTCATCATCACTTTTTTATGATCTGCATATAGATCCTATACATGTTTTGTTAATCATTTTCTTTGGAATGAGTGTAAATAATGTTGTGTTTTTTATTTCACTTTCCACATGTTCAATGTTAGCATTTAAAAGTGTGATTCTTTTTTTGTGTATGTTGATCTTTTATCCTGCAACATTGCTGAACTCATTTATTAGTTCTAGGAATGTTTTGTGTATAGATTCCTTGCAATTTTCTATATATACAATCATGTTATCTGCAAATATTTATCCCTTTTTAGTCTATATTTCTAACATCTTTTTTGTTGATTCCATCATATTTTGCACCAGGACAAGCATGTTGTCTATGAATAATGACAGTTTTAGTTTTCCTTTCCAATATGAACACTTTTTATTTTGTTTTCTTGCCTTATTGCACTGGCTAGAACCTACAATATAATGTTGCATAGAAGTGGCAAAAATATAAACCCATGTTATCAAGCTTAGAGGGAAAGAATGCAATCTTTCATATGAAGTATGTTGCTAGCTATAGGTTTGTCATAGTGCTCATTATCAAGTGGAAGTTCCCCTCTCCTCCTTCTTTTTGATAGGTTTTATCGTGAATATGAGTTGGATTTTGTTAAACTCCTTTTCTGAATTGATTGATATGATTATGTGAGAATGGAGAGAGTAGACTTTTTTGTCTTTTTCATAGTCTAAGGGGGAAATCATTCAGTGTGATAAAAGATGTAGGCTTCCATAGATGCTCTTTATCTAGCTGAGTAAGTTCCTTCTATTCCTTGTTTGTTGTTTTTATCAGGAGGGTGTGTCGGATATTGTCAAATGCATTTTTGTGTTCATTAAGATCATGTTTCCTTTATTTTATTCATATGGTGTATTACATTGACTAGTTCCCATATGTTGAACCAAACTTACATTCCTGGAATAAGTTCTACTCTGTTATGGTGTGTAATTCTTTTTATACATTGCTGAGTTTGATTTGCTGATAGTTTGTGGAGTATCCGTGCATGGAAAGACATATAATGTTCATGGGTTGGAACCTAAGTATTGTTAGAATGGCAAAGTTGATCTAGAGATTCAATGCAATCCCTACCAAAATCTTAGCTGGTTTCTTTGCTGAAACTGACATGCTGATCCTGAAAGTCATATGGAAATGCAAGGGCCCCAGAACAACCAAAACAGTTTCAAAAAGAAACCAAGTCAGAGAATCATACTTCCTGATTTCAAAACTAAATACAAAGCTACAGGAAGCAAAAGGGTCTGACATTCACATAAGTAAATCCATATAGATAAATAGAATTGAATTGGGAGCCTAGAAATAAACCCACGCGTCTATGGCTAATTGATTTTCTATAAGAGTGCCAAGACAATTCAGTGAAAAAGAATAGTCTTTCAACAAATGGAGCTGAGACAACTGGGTATCCACTTGCAAAAAAATGAAGCTGAACCCCCACCTTCATACAATATGCCAAAATTAACTCAAAATAGAGCATAAACCAAAATGTAAGAGCTAAAACAATAATACTCTTGGGAGAAAACAGGGATAAATTCTCATGACTTTGGATTAGGCAATGATTTCTTGGACATGACATCAACAACACATGCATCCAAAGAAAACAGATAAAATGAATAAATAAATAATCAACATTTAAAACTTATGTGTTTCATGGACACTATCAAGAGAATTAAAAGTTAATTCATAGAATGGGTGAAAATATTTGCAAATCATATCCCTTATAAAAGTCTAGTCTTCAGAATGTGTTTAAAAACAAGTACAAGTTAACCATAAAAACACAAATAACCCAATTAAAAATGGGCAAAAATTTTGAATAGGCATTCATCTAAGCATGATACAAAATGACCATAAAAGGACATGAAAAGATGTTCAGCATCATAATTCATAAGAGAAATAAAATCAAAAGTGTAATGAGATACCACTTCATACAAAGTCAGATGATTATAATAAAAACCATAATAACAAGTATTGGCAAGGATGTGGAGAAATTAGAACTATCATATATTGCTGATTAGAATGCAAAGTATCATGGCTGCTATGGAAAACAAGTCGGGCTCTTCCTCAAAAGGCTAAACATAAAGTTTCCATACGACTCATCCATACCTCTCCTAGGTACATACACAAGAAAAATGAAATAATATGCTTACAAAAAAATGTATACACAAACGTTCATAGCAGTATTATTCATAATAGCCAAAAGCATAAACAAACCAAATGTCCATCAAATAATGAATGGATAAATAAACTATAGTATATTTATACAATAGAATACTATTCAGCAGCAAAGCAGAATCAAGTACTGATATACTGTATAGCATTGATGACCTTGAAAACATTATGTTGGGTAAAAGAAGCCAGTGATAAAACAGTACATATTGTACGTTTCCATTTATATGAAATGTCCAGAATATACAAATCTATAGGGACAGAAAGTAGATTAATGGTTGCCTAGGTCTTGAGGGACTGGGTTAATAGGAAGTGACTGGTAAAGGGTACAGTTTCTCGCTAGGTTGATGAAAATGTTCTAAAATTTTCACAAAGTTTCACAAATGCTATGGGCTGAATTGTGTCCTCCCAAAGTTCACATGTTGAAACCCTGACATCCAATTTGTGTTTGGAGATGGAGTCTATTAAGAGGTAGTTAAGGTTAAATAAGGATCTCAGGGTGAGGCCCTGATCTGATAGGATTAGTGACCCTGTAGGAAGAGAACCCAGGGGGCGCCTGGGGGGCTGAGCATCCGACTTCAGCTCAGGCCATGATCTCACAGTTCTTGAGTTTGAGCCCCGCGTCAGGCTCTCTCCTGTCAGCATGGAGCCTACTTTGGATCCTCTGCCCCCCATCCCTCTCTGCCCCCCATCCCTCTCTGCCCCTCCCCTGTTCACTCTCTCTATCTCTTTCAAAATAAATACACGAAGGAGGAGGGGGAGGGGGAGGGGGAGGAGGAGGAGGAGGAGGAGAAGAAGAAGAAGAAGAAGAAGAAGAAGAAGAAGAAGAAGAAGAAGAGAACCCAAGAGCCGGGCTGTTCTTTTTTTGCCAACCGAGGACACGATGAGATGACAGCCATCTACAAGTCAGGGAGAGAGCTCTCACCACAAATCGAATTAGTCAGCACTTGGCTGAGGACTTCTAGCTTCCACAACTGTGAGATCAGACATTTCCATGCTTTAAGCTGCCAGTCTATGGTACTTTGTCGTGGCAGTGCACGTCAGGTAATACAACTCTGTGAATCTACTAAAATCCATTGAATTGTATACTTGCTATGCATTGAATTGTGTTATATGTAATTCTATCTCAATAAAGTTGTTTTTTATGATGAACGAAACAGTGTGAGTCAGAAGCTGAGAACTCTCTTTGCCATAAATTAACTTCATGGTCCTGAGTGAGTCTACTAATATAACATCTCAGAGTGGTGATTAAACTTGTTCAATAAGAAAAACAAAAGAGCTGTTATTTAAAAATATACCACTGAGATAATGATGGCCAAAGTGAATGGCTATAAAGGTCACCTGGAGTAGAAAAGTCAGGGTGTCCCTCAGAAGCCTAAATAGATGATATATTTACCATAGATGATGGCAAGGGAAAGGGGAAAAGCATGGAAAGCATGGAGGAGGGGGAGCAGTCTTTGAGGTGGGTGGGGAACTAATATTGATAGCAGCTGCCATGTGTTGAGTAATATTGTGTGCCAGGCATTGGTTCAAGAGTTTTATGTATTGTTTTCCTTCCTCCTAACAACCCTCTCTGGTAAGTGCTATTGTTGTCCCTTTTTTGAAAAATGAAGAAGAAACCGAGTTTCAGAGAAGCTCAGTAACCTGCCCAGTTTGACATAACTAGTAAGGTTCAAAGCCAGAAATGAAACCCACTTTGTGTGGTCACAGTACAGGTTGTCCACGTGAAGCTATCAATTCATTGCAGAGGTTTGGATCAGGAGTTGGGAGTGGACTTCTATAAGTAGTGCCAGGAGATAGAGGGACCATAACCTAAAAAAGCAAAGAGGGGCGCCTGGCTGGCTCAGTTGGTAGAGCATGCAACTCTTGATCTCGGGGTTATGAGTTCGAGCCCCACATTGGGTGTAAAGATTACTTAAAAATAAAATCCTCAAAAAAAGAAAGAAAAACCAAAAAGACAAGAAGGCAGCGCAAGCCTTTAGCACTGAAGTCTCTGCTACTTAGAATCTCTGGGCAACCAACCATTCTGCTGTCCTGATGATCACCGCACAAGGTCTGGTTCAGAACCAACTGAGTACAAACCTGCCCTCTGCTACCTTCTCACTGTATGACCTTGGGAAGGTTCATTAAATGGCTCTAGGCCTCAGTTTTCTCATCCATTAAATGGAAGTGATGGAGATGAGGAGGAGTAGGATATAGAAAAAGAACAATATTAATACTATAATGCATGCCTTAACAGAGTTCCTATGGGAACTAAATCAGCTAATGTATGTAAAACACTCACCAGAGCAGTGGGCAGATGGTAAGTGCTCATTATTTGCATGTGTGTGTGTGCGCTTGTACACACATACGTACACGCAGGTGCACATGTGGAGAGAGAAAGAGAGATAGCACGAATGTGCATGTGCCGCCTGTGTTTCTTCCCTGCAGTCTAGGGCTCTTCAGGCGCATGGATTTGTGTTCGGAACACAGTATGATATTAGACTCCCCTTTGTATACCACCTCAGGGCTGAGAAGGATGTTAAGTCAGTCAAAGCAGGAGACAGAAGAAAACCATCTGAGAAGATGAGCAGGGTTGAATCCTAGGAAAGAAAGAAGCTGAACAGATACCTCATTGTGGGGCCTGGGAAATCTGAGCTGCAGGCAAAGGCAAATGTCAAGAGATGAGTTTCAACTGGAGCTCAAGAGTCAGGCCTGAAGAGCCAGTCAGAAAGGGTATTGTCTCCATAAAGAGCAAGAGCAACAGAGTATATATAGCAAACCATGAATCAAAACTTTAAAAGTCAAGATCAGAAAAAGGTGATATTATAGGAGAATATGAAAACTCAGGCAAGAAAGCTAAGTGAACAAGTTCAGGTCCAAAGGTCTTACATAATGCTCTCATTCAGCTATAAATTAGGAACTGTGCTTCCTAAGCAGGGAGAGGGTGAGTAATTAAGCAAAAGGAACCTCTTGACAAATGTAGCTTGAGAATGCTTCATGACAGTGCTTTGCTGACCTAGCCTCTATTCGTGTTTCTTTTCCTAAAACCATAGAAGTTTCTTATGCTCTAAAATCAGGGGTGACCAGCTATAGACTATGGGCCAGTTCAGGGTCACTTTCTATTTATTGCAGCATTATTTAAAATAGCCAAGACACGGAGCGCCTGGGTGGCTCAATCAGTTGAGCGTTCGACTTCAGCTCAGGTCATGATCTTGCAGTTCGTGAGTCTGAGCCCCGCGTCGGGCTTTGTGCTGACAGCTCAGAGCCTAGAGCCTACTTCCGATTCTGTGTCTCCCTCTCTCTCTCTGCCCATCTCCTGCTTGCTTTCTCTCTCTGTCTCTCAAAAATAAATAAACATTAAAAAATTTTTAAATAGTCAAGACATGGAAGCAATGAAGTGCTCATCAATAAACGAATGGATAAGGAAAATGTGATATATATATATATCATTAATATATATAATATATATCATATATATATATAGAGAGAGAGACTGGAATATTACACAGCCATAAAAAGGGTATAAATACAGTTTTATTGGAACACAGCCATACTTATATATTTATGTACTGTCTATGGCTGCTTTTTGTATAACAGCTGAGTTGAGTCAGACACTGCATGGCTAACAAAGCTAAAAATACTATCTGACTCTATTTTACAGAAAAAGTATCCTCACCCCTGGTCTAAAACCACTGGCAGACTGATACTTTCCATGGCTTAGGACATCTAAAGACAAGACCCTTCCTCTTACTTAGATGAGGACAGTCAATAAAATCAGGAGATGAGGACAGTCAATAAAATCAGACATATTATATATGTCTCCAGCAATGGTTAACTTAAAACCAAATCAGAAAGATCGAGTCTATCTTTCTTACTGTATTATAGAACTTTCAATACCAGATTTCACTAAATCTGGTTTGTCTAATATTAAGATTACTGGGCTTGTGAACTGACCTCATTCAATACAAGCAAATAGTTGTGATGTTTACCAGGGTAAACCAAGTTTCATGGAAGTCTATTTCCCAACTGCTGTAGAGCTGCTTCTTTGAAAATACCAGGCTCTATTGGATTGCAGGGTGCAGACCAGAGAAATCAACATTAAGTTGTACTTTTGTACCATTCAATAGTATCCCAAATTTAGTAAAAACAAAAACAAAATATCAAAACAACAACAACTACAAAAACCCAGTATGCACCTGTTTTCAGAAATTATAAAGACCTCAACAGACATGGTCAGTGACTATGATCAAAGAATTTATATTTCCTGAATATACTCTGGCCTTGAGTAATAAGAGATAATAGAAACCAATGTGGAATTACAACAATTATAAGTCTTGCTTAGAATTACTTGGTCAGTGACTGCTTTCTCCACTAGAAGGTTCATCTGCCATTGGATCCTAACCACCAACCACCGAGCCTACTCCCTGGCATATAGCACATGCCCCATAAATATGTGTTAATGGAATGAATTATTAAGTAAATACAGAACACAGAATTTCCCATAAAGATTTTATATACTGTCATTATGTTAGACTGATCGATGGGAGTGAAATCAGTACGAAGAAGGGAATGCATTTTCAGGATTGTTTAATTACTGCTGCACAGACTTCACAGCAGAGAAGTATACCTAGGGGGACCATGCCATTCAGTGGACAAGAATGACTTCCAATTTATACGCAAGTTGTTTATGTTTAAATGTCACTTCTGAAGTAGAGGAGCAATTGACTCTTGCAAGGTCAACCTCATCCTATATCCATCCATCTAGTCCGTGTCTCCAAAAGAAACGAACTAGTAAACCGTTTGCTTCACAACCTGGTGTTCGTAACTAGGGCAATGGGAACCATCAACCCAATCCCACCCAAATGATCACGTCCCCATTTTAGCGAGGTGAGGTCAGATGACTGAGGTTTGCTCAACTTGCAACGCGGCGGGGGGGGGGGGGGGGAACGGGGGGACAACTAGGTCCTAGCAAGCGACGTAGGTGGCAAATGGTGAAAAGAAGAGATGGCCGTGGGTGATGCTCTACAAGGAGGCTCCGGCAAGATGGATTCAACAGAGCAAGGCTTCAGGGCACAAAACCGGGACGACAGTTCCTACAATGAGATAAATGGAGACACCCACGCAGGAGAGAACAACAATGGCGCCTGCCCACTGGACAAGAGGAGTGCCTGACTAATTGCATCGCTGCCTGTCTCTATATAGCACCGTTTGTTTATTGAAGGTCCCCCTCTTTGTCCTGAACAAATTGACCCATTTGCTTCACTTTGTGCCTTTAATTTTCATCTGTACGTTTGCAAAATACCCCATCGGTGTTCATTATGGTAAATTAATATTAGTGTTTCTGTAAGACAACCGCTGGCACTCTTGTTCACTCACTCTTTACCACCTCACCCCCCATCCCTTGACTAATAGATATCATTTCAACAGTTTGACTAACTGCCGTGTTATAAAAAAAGGCAGTAATTTATACTGATGTAATGGCCGTGATAAAAATCATTTGTGTGCTGATTTTATAAATTAGGGTGGAAATGTGAGTGCCTCTGAAAAATGAAGTGCTACCACATGGATTCCACTGTTGCTAATGCTTCATACCTTTCTGCTTCATTAAACCAATTTCACGGGGAGATGAGTTAGAGGAAGACGCCGTGCTGCTTATGAGATGCAACAATGGTTTATTGAAAGAAATGGGGCTAAGATTAAATTAAGTGCTACTCGAGAAATATGGAAATACAAAAATACTCAGGCTTCTAGATGAGTAATTCAAAAATTCGATAAGTTAGCTCTTTCATACTCCAAAACCGGGCTCATCATAATTGCACAGAACTGAATTCACAGCTCACTAATTAATATTGAAGAGCTTCTTGGAGCTACTCTTAGGAGTAGGAGGACCCAAGAATGAATTTACCGCATTTCCAACTCGAAATCGTGTGAGCTCAAAATTTTCTTTCCGATCTCTTCAGAGACAGTGGGATCTTGAAAATGCTTCCTTGGGGGTTTCACTCATTCTGGAGAAGTAGACACCACTCTTAGAGATAAGAGGAGGAAGCAGGATAAAGGCACATGGGAGAAAGTAGTCACATCATTCACTAGCAATTGGCAATTACCAAACCTCACAAGTTGACCTGTTTCTTTGTCTCTTGATCTCAGGTGAGCACATCACCAGCTTAATACAGATTTATGCCGGTCAACATCTTGCTGCCCCTTTTTGGATAATGCCCGAAAGTGAAGGTGGAGACACTGAAAAATAAAGCAGTGGTTGGCATGCCCTTATGAGCAGGTACCAAGAAACTGGGATGGAGCCATTTCCACTGTTCATCTAAATTGCCTACTATTTCCCCCATTCTGATGAGCTTGAAGTTTTCACTTTCTAGCAACTAAACCCTATTTGTTCCCTGAGTTGTGAAGGATGTAAACACAAAGGGATTCATTCATTAAATAAGAGGCTTATGAATACTTAGTGTTTTTTTTTTTAATGCAGAATTTCAAAGTGCAGCTGAGGAACTGCCATTTTCCTTGCCCCTCACAATGAGATCTCTGTGTGTAAGTGACCCAAGTCCTGGGGTTGAGGCCAGCTCTCAGATTAGCACAGAAAACACGTACAGACGCGACTTTCAACCCACCCCCTCCCACCGATGATAAAAGGAGTTCCAAAAAGCGTGCCTCAAGGATGGGAGGAAAGGATTTCAAGATTACGATCCTGAAGACCATGTACCAAGAGTCGGAGCCATGTCCCCACTCAAATGAGGAGGTCATCGATGCAGAGTCTGCTGCTATGATCCTAAACTTGTGGACTCAACAGACTTGGTTCAAACAGCTAACAGAGCCCGTCTACAGTTATAGCAAGCACTGTTCATCCACTGTTGTGGAGGCACTTGAAGCAATCCCTTCGCAAAGCTCATCACTGCTACTGGCTGATAGGCATGTTCACAGTCATCAGGAAGGGAAGGCTCACAGCCCAAAGGCCCCCCAGCCTGACTGTGGCTTGCAAAGCTGGTGACATGGTTTTGAGCATTACAAAAGGAACGTGTTGACCTCACAATTAAAGAATGAACATAGAGAGAGTTTTTGAGAAATGTCAGTATCTGGGTTAGATGCTTCCAGAACAGGGCATGGTTAAGAACTTGGTCTTCAAGTAAGTGAAGCTATTAAGCCTCACCTTCCTGGTCCATACAGTGAGCTCTCTAAAGTTTATACTAGTCAGAAATTTCTATTGTGTACATTGTCTTCTTTGTAGAAGCTGTCTAGAGGTCCCCAATAAGCCCAATGTTAATAGTTACAAAGGAGTTGTTCCTTGTCTACAACTCATAAAAACTACATCAAAGTCTAAAATGTTTTATGTAAATGGCACAAAATAGGTTTGAATGCTCAGAGTTACAAAGTTTGAAGGACAAAATGCATGCATGTATATTTAGCTGGGGCAAAAAGGAGAGTCTTAAAGGATAAAGATGGCTGCATTCATGCCCTTCCTTTGTCTGTTTTCCCCACCACCCAACAATCTCAGATTCTATAGTCCCAGATTCAGGTTCCCTTTGTCTCCAGCAGCACGTGGAACTCAAGTACCCAGCTGTCTTGCACAGAAGCAGTCTATCCCTTATCTCCCCCGTGGCTAGAGCTCTGGAGGGGATGGCCAGGGCTGTGAAGATACAGGAGACACTCCCCCAGCCAACTAGAGGAATAGAATACGCTCATCTCCTTCACATATTGAAGGCAAATCCCTTAAGAGATTTGCCTAAAGGTCATTGGGAAGCAGATGACTGGGAAATGGGTCCCACAATTCCTAGACCTTGTTCAGGCCAGGACCTGGCCCAGGACACCCCATGATGAATTGGCTGAGAATCACTGACTGGTAGAAACTAACCAGGCCCGGGGATCCACCCGTATCATGTAAACATTATAGTTGCTCCTAGCTCCTTCTGTCCATCTTTTACTAAGCGTTATTCTTTCAAGTTATTTTTAATTTATCTCTGAGTTTACACTTCAGACGAACTTTTCTGTTGGGTCTTTACCTCTTCTGCTCCCTTCTTCCCTTCTCTAACTTTCACTACTACTCTCTTTGCCATTGCAAGGGACTTGTGTGTTGGGGGTGGGGGTGGGGGTGTAAGCATAGTATGAAAAAAAGCAATGAGGGCATAAGCTTGCTATACCTCATATCTTACTTCATCTTGTATGGCACTTATTTTGTGTTTCCCGTTTTACTACTGAGGATATTAAATCAATAATCATCTTGAAAGAATGGAAATTCCCAAGGAAGTTTCAGAAGCCTGCCTCTAGCTGCACATTTCGGATTTCAGTCCTAAATGGATGACTTTCAAACTTGAGCATGCATTAGAATCACCTGGACAACATGTTTGATAGCAGATTGCTGGGCCCCAACCCCAGAGATTCCAGATGCCTGGGCCTGGAAGTTTGCATTTCTGACAAGCTCCAAAGTTATGTTGATACTGCTGGTCTGGGAACACAAAACCAGTAAGCCCCCGTGCTTCACCTAGTTGTACTTAAGTGCCTTGAACACTAGAATCACCTAGGGATCTTCTGAAAAACCCAAAGCCCAATCTCCACATTTATCAATTAAGTAAAAAATCTCTTGGGGTGGGACCAAGGCATCGGTATTTTTCCAGCTTTGTTTTAGCAAAAGGAGAGAATAGAATTACTTGAGGTAGACATAGTGCTCATTTTTTTTCCCACGTGCTTTCACATCCAAGTAATATCAGCAGGTGATTTGCCACAGTTCCAAATATCTGTGTGGAATGTCAGGCCGAAGGTGTGGGTGACAGGGAAAATTTAAAGTATAGTCAGCCCAAGAGGAACCAGAAATTTGACAGTTCAAAGTCAGGCCTTGGAACTTCCAGAAATCTCCAGTCAGAATATGTAAGCAAGTGCCTTGGAAGTAACTACTCTGACAACTGCTTAAGAGATTATGCTTCCTTTTAAGCCAAAGAAGTTTCCTTGGGCCCCTCTGCTTGGCTCTACCTCCCCAGATCATGTTTTGAAATCAAAAACAGTTTTGGTTCTTGCTTAGATGCACTAGAACACTGGTTCCCAAATTTATCTGTACATAAGTATCACCTGGGGGGCCTCAAAAACACCAATGCCCATTTCCAACCCACCCACCCTGCAAAGATTGTGATTTAATTGGCCTTGGAGGGCATAGCCTCTGGAATTTTTCAAAAGCTCTCCTGGGGATAATTGTGTGCAGAAAATTTGGGAACTACCGGGTTAGAGCGATGGATCCTGTTATTGCTGCATTCTGTTAGAGTTTCTGCTTCCCTTCTCCACCCATTTTGGACCCCAAATACTTCATCTGCTCTAGACATTTCTAGACACCCATCTTCGACACAGTTGAAGGCATCCTCTCACTTAGGGCTTAAGGTAATTATGGAAGAGTTACATGGTACTGATGGAACTTTTATGTGGAATGAGAAAGGTGCCTTCATCATTAACTGAAGGAACTATCTAACCCCTTGCTATTTAATGTACGGTCTGTGGCCAACTTCAGTAGCATCACCTGCGACATTTTAGAACTTCTAGGGCTTGAGGGCCATCCCACGCCTGCTGACTTCTCAGGTGATTTGTATGCACATTCAAGTCTGAGAATTACTAGTCTCGTTACCTCAGGCCCTGTCTCCAGAAAATGGCTTTTCACTCATCTAGGGTTGTTGGAGTTAGCAAATAAAAATGCAGGATGCTCAGTTAAATTTGAATTTGAGATAAATGATAAATAATCTTTAGTATATGTATTTCCCATGAAGTATTGTCATCGTATACTTTATTCGGCAAACTTATAGCCCCTCATATTCAACGACCAACACTACGAAGATAGCCATCTCAGTTTTCTTCTGGGACCATGACAATGTTCTCTGGCACTTACCTGCTTCGAGTCATTCCAGATCAACACCCGGTCTGATACAGATTGGGCCCCGAGACCCAACCTCAACACAGGCCCTCGAGGGCTAGCTGTCGTGCCAGACTAACTCAGGCCTCATAAAGGCCAACAGGTCAGCCCTTACATCACCTCTAATACCTCCTATCTTTGGACCTATGCAATTCATTATCCAAATGTGGCTAAAGAAATTACATCTCTCCCAGCTCTGCCTGGATCTTCTTCTTTCATCACCTGGATTTGGAGTCATTCATTGAGCTTCTTGTCTGTACCCCTTATAATGTGTTGCTTGGTCCAGACCAGTTTTTCAGTGTAAAGGTCACTTCATGTGGTGATGGTGGTGGTGGTGGTAGTGGGGTTATACTAATGGCAGAGACTTCATAGTCTATATGCCCTCATTTGTTCCATGGTAACACTCCAAGTGCAGAATCCTCTTAGTTCTACAAAGCCAGCTACCCCAGTTCCTAATTGGCTAGTGTACAGTCCCATTCAAAACTGAAACTAAAGGAGTATCCTCCCATCTGTAAAATGTTTGAAGTTTCCTCTCCAGGTATACACACTCTCCCACTTGTGAACATGCTTCTTGCTAAAGCTCAGGGCAGGAGGGAAGTAGCATATAGGCCATTCAAGTCCAGGAATAAGAAAAGAAACCCCCTTCAAGCTGTTTACATCTGAGAAAGCCACTTCATTATGCAAAAGACAATGACTGTGTACTATTTCCTATATCGCATGGTCAGACATTCTCGTTTCATTTATTCATTCATTCCGCTAGTCAGTTCCAAATATTCTTTGGGAGGAGATGATAAGTCTCCCTCTCCCAAATGCACCTTTTCATATTGCTTACATACAGTTTCAGAGAAGCCTACCCATGACGTCTGTGGCCTCAAGGCTGAAAACATTTTTCAACATTATGGACAGTGGCCTTATCTCCTAAAGAAACCTTAGCTTCATCTCCATTATCATCATAGTAATCCCATATATTGGTATGGTGCTTGATGGAGAAAACACTTTCAGATCCCTTATCCCAGTGCCACAATTCTCTGGGGTACATATTTTGCTCCCTGTCGTACAGATACAAGAGCAATCCATCCTAAGAGATGTAACCATTAAACTCTATAGTCTTCCATTAACTTAGGCTAAGAAGTGAAATATTAGCCCAACTAATTATTTGACATTGTGTGGCCAAAAAAAAAAATCCATATCATCTGAATTAAGATTTTAAAAATTAAATAATATCAAATTGATTGAGGTATATAAACTCCATCGTAGAGAAGCAGTGACAAGGGGAGCATCAGATAACTGGTTGCCCGCTTGCTTTCCTAGGACATGTTCCCATACTACCCTTTATCCCTCATGTCCTTACCAGTCTTTTCATCTGTAACTGTAACTGTTTTCAAGATGGAAGCACCAAAATTCAAATCCCATATTCGCCCAGTGAAATCAAGCAGGTCACTTAAACGTTCTGGTCTCACATTTCCCATATTTAAAATGGGTTAATAATAGTAGGGACTTCAAAGGGTTATTGAGAGGATTAGATGAAATTATGTATCTAAAGCCCTCAGTGAGGGAGTGAGCAGTAGGTGCTCAAGAAGTAATAACCTCGTGGCTCAGGAGGTTAAGCTTCCAACTTCGGCTCAGGTCATGATCTCAAGGTTCGTAGTTCGAGCCCCGCGTCAGGCTCTCTGCTGTCAGCTCAGAGCCCAAAGCCTGCTTTGGATTCTGTGTCTCCCTCTCTCTTGTCCCCTCCCCTGCTCATGCTCTGTCTCTCTTTCTCTCAAAAATAAACATTAAAAATAATCTTTAAAAAAGCAAGTAATGACCTCCTGTCCCCCAACAAAAGGAACTGCACTTCTCTTCATGCAGCACTGTGTTCTCCAAATGCTTCAAATATGGGAAAATGCTCTTTCTCACAGTGCTCACACACTACAAACCACTTAAAAGAACTGAAATCATGCAGAGTATGTACTCTGACCACAGTGGGATCAAGCTAGAAATCAATAACATTTGGAAATTAAGCAGCATACTTCTATAAATAACCCATGGATCACAGAGGAAGTTTCAAATAAAAATTTTGAAATATAAACTTAATGAAAATGAAAATACAACCTATTAAAATATGTGGGATTCAGCTACACCAGTGTGAAAAGGCAAATGTACAGCACTTAATGTTAACATTAAAAAGGAAGGTACATCTCAAAACAAAAATCTAAATTCCTATCTCAAGAAACTAGAAAAAGAAGAGCAAACTATACCCACTGCAAGCAAAGGGAAGGAAGAAAATGATAAAGGTACAAACAGATATCAAGAAAACTGAAAATACAAAAACGGGAGAGAAAAAAACAATGAAACAAAGCACTGGTGATTTGAAAAAAAATCAATAAAAGACTGACAAAGATAAAAAGAGAGAAGACACAAACAAACATCAGGCACAAACAGGGGATATCACTACAGACCATGTCTCCATTAAAGGAAAAATAAGGGAACACTATAACCAACTGTAGGCTCTTTAATTCGATAACTTAGATGAAATGGAAACAATTATTGGAAAACCACAAACTACCAAAACTCAACAGAGTATTGAGAGGTATCCTGAATGTTCCTGTGACATTAAAGAAATTATATTTGTAATTAAAAACTCCCCCAAAAGATAATATCCAAGCTCAGAATGCTTCACTGGAGAATTCTACCAAACATTTAAAGAATTAATACGTATCTTACACACAATCTTTCAGAAAATAAAATAGGAACCACTTTCCAACTCATTTTCTATGGCAACAATTACTTTGATACCAAAACCAGATACAGTACAAAAAAAAGAAAGAAAAGAAGAAAACTGCAGACCAATACCTATTATGAACTCTGATTCAAAAATCCTCAAAAATATTACCAACTCAAAGACAGCAATATATAAAAAGAGTTATAAACAATGACCAAATGGGACTTATTAACCAAGGCTGGTTCAATTCCCAAAAATCAATCACTAAAAAAGACCAACTGATGAAATCTCCATATCAACAGCCTAAAGAAGAAAAACCAAATGATCATATCAATTCAGAGAAAAGCAGTTGGCAAAATTCAACAACCATTCATAATTTAAAAAAAAAACACAAAATCTCTCAGCAAATTAAGTTAACAATGAACATCTAGAAACCAAAACGAAAAACAATATAATTTACAATCACTTTAAGAAAAATGAACCAGGCACATATCTATCACAACATGTATAAAACTTGTATGCTTGAATTACAAAACACTGATGAAAGAAACCAGAGAACACCTAAATAAACGGAGGAATATATTATGTTCATGGATTGAAAGACTGGCCATTGTAAAGATCTCAGTTCTTCTCTGATTTATAGATTTCATGCAATTCCTATTAAATGTCAGCAAGGATTTTGGTAGATATAGACAAACCTATTTTAAAATTTATATGGAAGGAAATGGGGGCTCCTGGGCTGCTCAGTCAGTTAAGTGCCAGACTTCGGCTCAGGTCATGATCTCACAGCTCATGGGTTCGAGCCCCACATTGGGCTCTGTGTTGACAGCTCAGAGCCTGGAGCCTGCTTTGGATTCTGTGTTTTCTCTCTCTCTCTGCCCCTCCACCACTCACACTCTGTCTCTCTCAAAAATAAACATTTAATTTTTTTAAATTTATGTGGAAGGTCATAGGTCCTAGAGTAGCTAAAACAATCTAGAATAAGAAGAAGAAAAAAGAGGGAGGAATCAATTCACCTTATGTTAAGGGTTGCTCTATGCCTGTAGTAATCAAGACAGTGTGGCATTGGCCAAAGGACAGACAGAGATCAATGGAACAGAATAGAGAACACAGGAATAGATTCATCCCAATCCATCAACTGATGTTTCACAAAGATGTAAAAGCAATTCAATGGAGGTAATATAGTGCTTTCAACAAGTGATGCTGGAGCACTTGGACATCCACAGGCAAAAGAATGAACGTGGATCTATGTCTCACAAGTTATACAAAAATTAACTCTAAATGGGTCACAGACTTATATGTAAGGTGTATGACTTTCAGGAAAAAAAATACATAGGGGAAAATCTGTGGGACCAGGGGTTTTTACACTTGACATGAGAAGCACAAACCATGGGGGCGCCTGGGTGGCTCAGCTGGTTAAGCATCTGACCCTTGATTTCAGCCCACCTCATGATCTCACAGTGGTTCATGAGATCAAGCCCCACATCAGGCTCCGTGCTGACAGAAGGCAGCCTGCTTGGGATTCTCTCTCTTTCTCTCTCTCTCTCTGGCTGACCCTCCCTTGCTGGTACATGCAAGCACATGCACATGTGCACTCTCTCTCTCTCTCTCTCTCTCAAAATAAATAAATAAACTTTAAAAAAAGAAGCACAAACCATAAAGGGAACAAGTTGAAAAATTGGACCTTATCAAAATTAAAATATTAAAATATCAAAATTGAAATATCTCTGAAAATGCCATCAACTAGTTTAAAACGTCATTCTTGTATGATAAATAAACAGATGTTAACATGACCAGGTGTTTCCAGACACAGCAAGTAGAGCCTGGTTTAGTTTATGTGGAGCGGTGAGTACTGGCCAACCTTCGCTGGAGGTTAAGGGTGCAGGATGTGTGCTATTGTCATGCCCGAGTCACTTCCAGGGCATGCATTTCCTGTGCCTATGACTTTTCTAAAGGGTAAGTCAGCTGGAAACAACATATAATGAACATGCACATAGAAAGCCGGGCTTTGGAAAAGAAATGCATTTGGTTAAAGTAAGTAAAGAACTTTATTGTAACCTCACTTTTTGCAATTCTGACCTTTAGAGTCAGTTGCAATTTCAAAAACATGGATAAAAACGTCCCTGGGTTTTTAAAACACACTTGATAGAAAAAAAGAAAAGAACGGCCTTTGATTTCAATTGCACTTAAATCTCCCACTGCAGTCAAGGAGGAGACCAACACTCAGTGGCAGAATTTGAAACCCAAGGCCGGCCTCTTTATGATAGACAAAGTTGATTGCAGCGAACATTCTTGGCACCGGCTCAAAAAGTTTTGGGTTTCTAGACCCTGAAAAGGGAATTTTCTTAGGAGCCTTTCAGATCGCGGATGGGGTGGTATCGAGGGGGTGCGGTGTACAAGGGGACAGCCAGGGGACAGGAGCTGCTGCCTGGCCTCTGGAGTTGGTCTTAACTAACGTCTATTACAGCTGCTATAGCAGGCGTGATCACTAGTTTGTTGCTTTGGTTTTTTGTTTTTTGTTTTTGTTTTTTCGCTTTTTAAATCTAATTCTTACCACAGTCTTGGAAAGTGTACAGGGGATAAAACTCAGGGAAGGGAACTCATATCTACTGAGTGCTTGCTGTACGCATCAGGCGCTCTGCTATGCGCTTTATACCTCAGAGTTATGCTAGAAAGTAAATACTATTATCATTTCCATTTGACAGATGAGGTAACAGGCTTTGAGAGGGACTCAGCTTGGCCTCAGGTACCCCCCTCCTCATTCTCTCTCTCTCTCAGTGTGTGTGCATGTGTGTGTATCACACATCCTGCAACATATTCCCAATACAAACACTCCCCAAGATTCAACATACAGAGGTTAAGATGGGGAGGGGGAGCAGCTGGCCACCAAGCGGCCACCAAGGGCAGACAGCTGGAACCAGTGGTGGTGGTCCCGGGAAGCTGGGTGACAAGACTGGCTATAGCTCTGAGGCCGGGAAAGCAGCATGAGATTGGCACAGGGTCAAGGGGTGAGGGAAGGGAGGACGGAACCAGAGTCCTAACTAGCATGTGTGACGCCCGGGGAAGCAGCATGAAACTTGCCTTCTCTTCAATGGAAGCTGCTCTTGGAAGGGGGAGGGGCAGCCCTGCGCACAAAAGGTCCCCTGGCTGGTGCGCTCCCAGCCCTTGACCTCGGGCCTCTCGCTCCATCCATCTCTGCGACTGCCAAGGGGGCTGGCCTGGGGCCAGGGTGAGGCTTCCAACAGAGACCAGAGGGGTGGTGGGAGAAAAATGTGGTGCCCCTGAAGTTTCTGTGCCCCAGTGACCCCACCCTAGCCAGAGCTCTGGAAAGAACAGAACAGAATGTGGAGCTGAGAAGGGAGGTGAGAGAAGTCAGAGAGGGACTGACTGGAAGAATAGGGAGAGGTCAGGGGGCCATCAGTCACAGCAACGTGGTTGAACACGTCCGCCAAAAGATGGAAAGTTTTGGTAACTGGAAGGCATTTCAGAGTTCAAGATGTGAGAGGGGAAGCAGGCCATTCCAAGTGATAGCAGTAGTTGATGAAGTAGACAGGAGGCCCACGTCACAGGGGCAGAGAGGCCAGTGGAACAGGAGGGCTATTATTTGATTCAACCAGCTTTTAACAAGCACCTACTATGTGCCAGGCTCCGCATCAGGCATTTGGGATACAGTGGTGAACAAAACATAGTTCTTACCTCTCTTCAAATGTGGGGGACGAGTGGGGAAAGACAAGCAGACAGACACAATATAATGGAGGGATCCTCTAGGACCTCTCTAGATGCTGAAGGCATGGCTCTTGTGCTTGAGAAACTTTCAGTTTACGGACACCTACTTTACTTTTCAGCAGCAAGATGAACAGAATTTAAGGAAATGAGTACAAGCAAATATGTTGGTAACATGGAAGAAGAAACGATTTCTTCTGATTTCTGAGGGAGAGAGTAGGAAAAGAAAAATCAAGAAGCGTTTCATGGGGATGCCTGGGTGGCTCAGTCCATTGAGCATCCGACTTCGGCTCAGAGCCTGGAGCCTGCTTGGGATTCTGTGTATGTGTCTCTCTCTGCCCCTTGCCTGCTCGCCCTCTGTCTGTCTCTTAATGAACAAATGTTTAAAAAATAAAAAAGAAGGGTTTCATGAAGGCATGGCATGTGACGATGAGCAGGGTTTTAAAGGATGGAGGTGGATGAGGTGAGAATTTTCGGCTGGTAGAACAGTGTGGGCACACAGTGAATGGGCAGAGACCAGGTATGTGTAGAGGTGAAGCTGGTAACGGTGTTAGCAGCAGGGAGAAGACGAGTTGGGGAAGTGGTTTAGAAGGAATTTACTAGTGCAAGTTCTGGGTAATAGCAGTGAGAGAAGAGACACAGAAGGATCTATTTAGAAGCTATTACGGAAGTTCAAATGCAAGCCGAGGTCCAGATGTATGACGGCGGGAATGGAAAGGGAAGGAGAATGGTGGATACAAGTGACACTAGAGATGGGGCCCCCAGGACTTGTCAACCGCATAAATGCGGGAGGAATGAGAGAAGATATATCTATGCCAGACCTTTCTTTCCAAATCAGATTTTCTTCTTAATGACTTCTGGGTCAAGATGGAAGCCACCTTCCTCATTTAAATACATAAGAAAACACAGAGAAAGGACTTGAATGTGAGACAGGAAACCATCAAAACCCTAGATAGTGGAGAAAACAGGAAACAACCTCCTTGACCTGAACCGCAGCAATTTCTTACTTGACACATCCCCAAAGGCAAGGGAATCAAGAGCAAAAATGAACTACTGGGACCTCATCAAGATAAAAAGCTTCTGCACGGCAAAGGAAACAATCCAAAAAACTAAAAGGCAACAGAAGGAATGGGAAAAGATAGTTGCAAATGACATATCAGATGAAGGGCTAGTATCCAAAATCTATAAGGAACTCACCAAACTCCACACCCGAAAAACAATCCAGTGAAGAAATGGACAGAAGACATGAACAGACACTTCTCCAAAGAGGACATCCAGATGGCCAGCATCCCTCATCATCAAGGAAATACAGATCAAAACCACACTGAGATACTACCTCATGCTGGTCAGAATAGCTAAAATGAACAAATCAGGAGACTATAGATGCTGGCGAGGATGTGGAGACACGGGCACCCTCCTACACTGTTGGTGGGAATGTCAACTGGTGCAGCCCCTCTGGAAAACAGTGTGGAGGTTCCTCAAAAAATTAACAATAGAACTCCCCTAGGACCCAGCAGTAGCACTGCTAGGAATTTACCCAAGGGATACAGGAGTGCTGATGCATAGGGGCACATGTACCCCAATGTTCATAGCAGCACTCTCAACAATAGCCAAATCATGGAAAGAGCCTACGTGTCCATCAACGGACAAATGGATCAAAAAGATGTGGTTTATCTATACAATGGAATACCACATGGCAATGGGAAAGAATGAAATCTGGCCATGTGTAACAACATGGATGGATCTTGAGGGTGTTATGCTGAGCGAAATAAGTCAGGCAGAGAAGGACAGACACCATAAGTTTTCAGTTATAAGTGGAACAGGGGAAACCTAACAGAAGACTGTGGGGGAGGAGAAGGGGAAAAAATAGTTGGGGAGAGGGAGGGAGGCAAAGCATGAGAGACTCTTGAATACTGAGAACAAACTGAGGGCTGATGGGCATGGAGGAGGGCACTTGTTGGGATGAGCCCTGGGTGTTATATGGAATCCAACTAGACAATAAACTATGAAAGAAAAAAAAAAAAGAAAACAGAGATAAAGAGATGTAATGACATTGAAAACCAGCAACATATCCCAACCATCTGCTATCATCTGGGCAGAAATGTCCTTCAACAAAGCATGGGGCCGGGTACGGGGGAGTGTTCTGGGCCAGGAAAAAAAGAAGTTGTTTGTAAGTAATGATAATTTTTTAAATAATAAAATATAAAGAAAAGGTGATACACACACACACACACACACACACACACACACACTGTACACACACACACAGGAATATCACTCAGCCATAAAAAATAAGGAAGCCCTGTCATTTGTGATGACATGGGGGGACCTGGAGGGCATTATGCTTGGTGAAATAAGCCAGGCACAGAAGACAAATACGGGATATTCTAAGGTATAGGTTGAATCTAAAAAATTGCCACCGTACAGGGAAGAGGCTGGCGGCGTGACACAGGGGAAGGGCATTCAAAGGCACAAACTTCCAGGTATAGAATAAACAAATCCTGGAGACGACCTAGTATGGCCTGGTGAGTACAGTTAATAATAACATATGGTAGATTTGAAAGTTACTAAGAAAGTAGATCTTAAAAATGCATACCACAAGAAAAAAAATGTGTAATTATGTGTAGTGATGGATGCTAACAAGCCTTACTGTGGCGATTGTTTTGCAATATATACAAGTATCATATCATTCTGTTGTACCCTTGAAACTAATATAATGTTATATGTCAACTATGTCCCAATACAAAAAGATAACAAATGGGGCGCCTGGGTGGCTCAGTTGGTTAAGCATCCGACTTCAGCTCAGGCCATGATCTCACGGTCCATGGGTTCGAGCCCCGCACTGGGCTCTGTGCTGACAGCTCGGAGCCTGGAGCCTGCTTCAGATTCTGTGTCTCCCTCTTTCTCTGCCCCTCCCCTGCTCACGCTCTGTCTCTCTCTCTCTCAAAATACAATAAAGACATAAAAAATTTCACAAAAAAACCCCAAAAAGATAACAAATGATAAAATAATAGTACTCACCATTTATTGAGCTTGTTCTTTGTGCTAACTCCCAGAGAGGTGTTTTACATGCATATCTCACCCAAGCCTTCTATCTCAGTAGACTCTCCTCAGTGAGGTTTGGTCCCTGCACGGTTTGGATCACGCAGCCAGTATGTGGCCATTGGAGATTTGAACTCAGGGTGATCTGCTAGGTCACCAATTTGCAAACAAGCCCGCTGAGCTATGATGTCAGAAACGAGGCCCTACCTCCAAAGCAGAAGGCAAACAACCCTCTCTCTGAGTTAGCCAGGACTTTGTGTGTGTGTGGCAGGGGGAGGGGTTATGCACCGGTTCCATGTAAAATCAGGAGCCACAAGTACCAAGGGACAGACACCAAACCAACCAAGAACCTGTCAGAAATAGCAAGAGCTTAAAGTACTCGGACACTAAGTAAGTATACAAAAAGCAAGAACCTTCTTATCTATCAGCAATATCCTGTTAGGAAATAATCGAAACGAATCCCATGCCCAGTAGCAACAATAAACTTAAAACAACTAAGAAAAAGCTTACTGAGAAATGTGCGCATGGGATGGCCTATATGAAAAAAGTTATAAACAAGGAAGTAAAAAGCCATAAAAAGGACCGTAAATGCTTAAGCCATGCAAATCAATCTGAATAACCAATGGGGAAAATTACCAGTGTTCTGTGACCTTTAAAAATGATCAAAACACTAACGATTCTCTTACTGTCCATTCTGTTATAAATTTACAGGGGACTGGAAAAATTAATGTTTTTAGGACTCTGCCATTTAAACGCTAGATACATTGAGAATTAAAGTATTGTGTTACTTTGCAGAAAACATACCAAAATGTTCGTTTTAACAGTGCTTGCCTTCCCCTATAACTTACAACACAAGCGAGTGTATTGTCTACACCCTAACAAACTGTCAAACTCCTTTTAAAGTTTTGGATCAACTTTCTGCATGTTCCTTTGCGTTTTCAGTGCGGTGAAATATCTCCAAGAGCCCCTTCAACATGCAGGTTTTTGCCGGTGTCAAACTGTCTCTGGGACGTCTTCATCCCTTTGGTCATGACAGCTTTTCATGATACCACGTATGTCAATAATTACAGCCTCACTAAGTCCCTGGGGCTGCATTTCTAGGATCTCTTGAATTCCCCAGGTTAGCTATTTCTTCTGTAACCTCACTGATGCTGACTCTACCTTTCACTTCTGGCAAAATCACTTTTTGTTTCTTTGCCGCACTTTTACCTTTGTCATCCAACCCCCTCTTTCGAGTATCTATTTTTGTAAAATGTTACATGAGTTTATCACTGAGAGACAAAGAGGCAACATAACTACACAGTTTTGCTCAGCAACTCATCGTCGACAGACTTTGAAAGACATGACCGCTCACTAATCACACCGTGTTTCTGTTATTTACATAGTAAATTTGTGCACTGAAGAGATAGCGCCTGTGTTTGTACTCTGTGCAATTACTCGGTTGATACACCAGGGTGCTGTTGGCGGGCTGGTGTTGTTTAATGAAATCATGGTAACCGAAAATCATCAGTATCAGAACCATGCAAAGAGAGGAGTGCCTCCAGCTTACGTAAGGCCTCCAACATACTTTAATAGAGAGATACCAGACTTCATTTTCCCCTAATACTTACTATGTGTCATGTGCTGTTTTTTTTTTTTAATGTTGATTTATTTTTGAGAGACAGAGTGAGAGCAGGGAGGGGCAGAGAGAGAGAGGGAGCCACAGATTCCGAGGCAGGCTCCAGGCTCCGAGCTATCATCACAGAGCCTGATGTGGGACTCAAACTTGAGAACTGCGAGATCGTGACCTGAGCAGAAGTCGGCCACTTAACCGACTGAGTCACCCAGGTGCCCCGGCAATGTGAGAATTTGAACTCAAGTAGTCTGATCCCCAAGGCTGGCACTTTACCAATACCCTGTGCTGCCTCATATACTAGGATGGCAAGATGTTTCTTTTTCCCATAATAAATTATAAGTTTAACGCTATTCCCTTCAGCATCTCAGCAGGATTTTTGTAAGTAGAACTTGGGAGGTTCTAAGTTCATTTAGAAAGCAACAGGCTAGAGAAACTAGTAGTTATCTTCTTTTTAATTTTAATTTAACTTTATTTACTTAAATTCAAGTTAGTTAACATACAGTGCAGTGTTGATTTCAGGAGTAGAACTCAGTGATTCATCACTTCCATATAACACCCAGTGCTCATCCCAGCAAGTGCCTCCTTAATGCTCGTCACCCATCTGGCCCATCCCCTCACCCACCTCCCCTCTAACAACCCCTAGTCTGTTCTCTGTATTTAAGAGTCTCTTATGATTTACCACCCTCTGTGTTTTTTAACGTATTTTTCCTTCCCTTCCCTTATGTTCATCTGTTTTGTTTCTTAAATTCCACAGATGAGTGAAATCATATGGTATTTGTCTTATAATTATCTTATAATATTAAAACACAACTTAAGGGTGCCTGGGTTGCTCAGTTGGTTGAGTGTCCGACTTCAGCTCAGGCCATGATCTCACAGTCCGTGGGTTTGAGCCCCGCGTCAGGCTCTGTGCTGACAGCTCAGAGCCTGGAGCCTGCTTCCGATTCTGTCGCCCTCCTCTCTGCCCCTCCCCCACTCTCACTCTGTCTCTCTCTCTCTCTCTCAAAAATAAATAAACATTAAAAAAAATTAAAAAGCAACTTTAAAAATTTTAAAAATAAACAAAACACAATTTAAAGCTACAGTAATTAAAACAATGCAGTACCAGAACTAGAGTTGAAAGATCAAAGAAATGATTGGCAGCCCAGAAAAAGACTGTCATATCTTTAAATGTTTTTTTAGTATAAGAGTAAGTTGTATCCCAAGTCAGAAAGAAAATGAAACGTAATGTGCAAATGGGGTTGGGTAAATTGGCTAAAATGGTAAAATAAAATTGGATCCCTTCTTCGTATCTCACATAAAAATAAATTTCAGGGAGAGGGGGCAAGATGGCGGAGAAGTAAGGAGCTCCGTACTTGCACTCGCGCCCATACATCACACAGAAAAGATCTGAAGCCATTGGAAACCTTACAAAACCTGAGAGATTGGGAGAAAAAAGACGCAGAATCCACTGAGAGA